>NC_043704.1:116808642-116968208 GCF_006229205.1 Suricata suricatta
TCTTTCTCTTTTTACTTGAATTTTCTCTCATGTGACCTCCAATATGAGCAACGTGATAATTCAAACTATCCAGAGTGGCGCTAGCATTTTAATGGCGGTTTGTCAAATTTTAAATTGTTTTTTTATGTTTAAATTGTTTTTTAAATGACTTTTGTCATTTATGATTTTATTGCTAAGTATATGTCACTGAAGAAGTCAAGGCCCTAAGTCTATTTCCTTCTAAGTTGTTAGCTTCCTATATAAAAAAATCAATTTTCTGACACACATTGCCGCACTAAGTCCACCCAATCAGTCATCTGTACAATATTGCTGTCTCAAGAGGGCATGACAAATGTTATGACGGTGTCAGCTGAACATATCAATATTCTCAAAGGTGGCTGAATTACAGCATATTTCTGCATCATACAAATAGATCTTTTCAAACATACTTTTGTAGTACACTCTCTTCCATCTGGTTCTCTGTTTTGATAATATAAGGTAGGCACACCATTCTTTCTCTACAATTCCGAAACCAAAAAAGCTCTGAAAAAATGTCTGTTTTTGTGAACTATGCCACAAACTCGTTTTGGCTGCAAAAACTCATTTTTCCTACAGAAATTATATATTTGATGACAGGCACTTCTGCAGGTGATACGTTAATATACAATATATGCAAAAATCACTTTCTAAAATATAAAAAAAATTTGAATTATGAAACTCAGAGCCTTGCATAAAAAATTCTAGACCCTATATAAGATTTTTAAGGAGTCTTAGCAAAGCTCTGGAATGTGCAAGTAGATTTTGTTAGATTGATGAACATTTAAAATCTCTATGCACCTTGCATTAACAGAGTTACCTTCCTTTTAAAATCAGTCCAGCAAACAATGCAAAAGATAAACCAAATATTATGATGGATACTAAAAATACAAACATGATTTCCACGAGATTCTTGCCTTCAAAGAAACCCATGCTAACATTTTGGAGTTGTCTTGATTCTTTGAAAACACAGCATCTTTAAATTAGGGAAATGTATTTCAAGGCTTCAATTATAATTAAACAAAGCATTTTGTACATACCAGACACTAAGCACCTTATCAAAATAAAAGCAATTATCACTATGATTTCCTAAATTTCAAAAATGTTTCTATTTCTGAAGAAAGAAGAAAATCAAATTTGTGGAGTGGTTTTCTCCTGTCTTTCAAGCCAATCAGTGCATATTTCCCAACTTTCGTCTATATCCACAAAACACAAGCCACTGAATGGAAGACCCCCATGAAATATGATGACATAATGACTCTGCTTATTAGCATTCTATGCACTCTTTTTTATGTTCAAGGCTGAAATAAAAACTAAGTGGTGGATCAAAGTGCTTTCAAACTTGAAAGTTGAAGACATAATATTGTACTTTTCAACTGCCCAGATAAAATATTCTTTTCCAGAACAAAAAAATTGAACTCTTCAGCAACTGAACTACTGTATGACTATGGCTATGTTCTTTTATCTTATGACTTATTTTTCTACCTTATGCGTTACTGCCAGTTATTTTTCTTTATAAGTCCAAGTGCCTCATTTAGAGTCTATAATCTTTATAGTTCTGGTCTCTATAAAAGTTCCTTCTATTCTGATGAAAGCAGTTTGCAATTTTTAGAAATCATAAGCATTAAGCAAATTAGGTTATCAGTTAATTCAGAAGCATAAAGTAAATTAGAATATCAAAATCATATATTAGAGACAAAAAAAAATCTTAGAGGTTCTGTATCCCAACATTTTAATTTTATAAATGACACGACAAAGGTTCAGAGACCCTTCAGAGAAGATCCCAAATCTTTTAACTTCTTTCTCCTATTTGCTATAAAAGCCCAGAATAGATTCCCATCTCCTAACTCAAAGCCCAATGTTCTCAATATTCCACACTATCATCCCTTTACTCTTTCCCTGTATAAAATGCCCACATTTCTTTACATAATATTTTCCTATAATGCTTAGTTATTACTTCAAGTCGTACCTTACGTCACATTTTAGTCAAATGTCTTCATTTTACTGTCTACATACAAAATAAAGAATTTGAGAAACTATAATTCCAAATCTTCAAATTAATTTTTAATTTTGAAAAGTTTAATTTATAAAGCCTTATAACAGTTGAAGTTTTCCCAGAGTGATGCTACATGATAATGAGTATGTGGACAAGGATCCACAACATTAGCAACAAATAGAGACAAGTAATCAGTCATAGACTTCCAGTTAAAATGGCAAAATGAGGGGTGTCTGGGTGGCTCCGTCGGTTAAGCGTTCGACCAGCTTAGATTATGATCTCATGGTTCATGGGTTCAAGTCCTGCACCAGGTTCTGTGCAGACAGCTGGGAGCCTGGAGCCTGCTTTGGATTCCTGTGTCTCCCTCTTTCTCTGCCCCACACCCACTTGCACTCTGCCTCTCTCTCTCAAAAATGAATAAACATTAAAAAAATTATTTTAAATGACAAAATGAGTCCAGGCAAACAAACATAAACAAAATAAACAAATAAGGTCATATTGCCTCAAATTAATTCCTATTTCATTAAAATCTCAAATGGTTCACCAATAGAAACTGTCAAGCTCATTTCATTATTTATATATAAAGCCAAAAGGCCAAGAATGGTTAAAATAACTTAAAGAACAGCAAATTTAAGAAGTGACCTAAAAAAATAATAAAAAATTTAAAAGACTTAACCTAGCAGATATGTAAATCTTAGAAGAAATGTATTTTTCATGTCAGAGTAGAAAAGATTTCTTGAACATGGTATAAATACATATTCCATAAATGATAAACTTTAGGTCATCAAAAGTTACTAAATCAAAGAAGAACAACAAACCACCAATGGAAAAAACATTTTCAAATCATATAACTGATAAAGGATTAGTATGCATAACTTTTAAGAACTCTAAATCATGAATAAGAAAAATGACAAACAACTCACTAGAAAATCAGCAAAATACATAAACTGGCAGCAAAGAAGTGGAAACCCAAATGACCAAAAAACATGGATAGATAATGGATCTCAGTGGTAATCAGGTAAAAGCAAATAAACAAATAAATATAATGATCCACAAGATATAGTTTTAATTTATCAGTTTGGAAACAAATAAAAATCTGACAATCTCAGGTACTTGAAAGAAGAAAGGAAAATCTCAATATTGATATAGAAAGATAGGTACAATTATTGGAAAACAAATTGAGAGGTATCTAGTAGAGTTAAAGGTGTGATTCCTTTTGATCCAGGCATCCCCTGACCAGACTTCTTTTCATATACTATTAAAAAAAAAAAAAAAAAGCATCTGGATGGCCCAGTCAGTTAAGCATCTTGATTTCTTGCTCAGGTCATGATCTCATGGCTCAGCAGTATCTGGGATGGCCACAGGGCCTGCTTAGGTTTCTGTCTCTCTCTGCCCCTCCCATGCTCATGTTCTCTCTATCTCAAAATAAATACCCTTAAAAAAACAGAGAACTTGTGGAAATGGTAACCTCTACAATAGCAATCAATGTGGCATGTTTTACAATAGCGAAAACTGTAAAACATCTTAATGCACTTCAATAGACAAATGATTTCTGATATAATCAACAATGGAATACAGAATAGGCACTAAATGAAATATGCATATGTGTATGCATGTGTCTGCTCACATATTATAAATCACATATTAATTCTATATATACATATTATTTATCAAGCAAAATATGATATGACACAATTTTATATTGATAATATAGTTTTGTATATGTAAAACAATGCTACTTATTGTTTATAAATACTGTAGTAATATTGCAAATATTTACATAGAAATGATAATCACATTATTTAGGTGTCACCAAGAAAGGAGAATGGAAGATGGATTTAAAAAATACATACAAACGGCCTCAACTGTATCTGTATTGTAGGATTTATCTTAAAAATCTGAGAATATGCCAAAATGATGAGATTTGCTAAGGCTGGATAATGAGTGTGTGAATTTTGTTATATTATTCTCTGTACGCTGTTTTGTATTTGAAATATGTCATGGAAAGAAACAATCCCATAGCTATGTGAAAGATCAGTCACTTGAGCACAATGAAAATAATGCCTTACTATTGAAGTAGAAGGAGCCTGATGAGATTGGACAGCTGGCACAATTCCAGTCACTGTAGACAAAGGGATTTTTCATTGAAAAGAAGCATTATTTTGTCCGGCATGCCATGTGCACAGGTTAAACTGCACATTGTCTAAGACTGGCTATTTTGAGATTATGCAGTATTCCTGTTTAATGGCTGGGTTTATGTTTGTACAAAGCCTTAGAGCTGTTTCATTATTTAATTTCTCATAGTACCAGAGCTTTCACTGATATAACATATCTTGTCTTATTGCAATTTCTTATTTAGATTCCTTCCTTCCCACTGGACTTTTAGCTTCAAGAATGAAAAGATGTTATCTGTATTTTCACTGTGCTCACTTTAGAGCCTATTAGAATTTCTGGAAAATAGCAGGGTGTTTTGGAAAATAAATAAAAAGAAGGGAGAAAAGAAAGACAGGATGGAAAGAAAAAAGAAGGACAGAGAAAGGAAAAGTTTGAACAAGTATATGCCAGAGCAGTGAAAAACAATGTTGCCCTGGATTTTACATATGTGAACACCGAAAGAAAATATAGACATTAAACCAGGGTCTTAACACAGGTCCAGTGACTCAAGGCACATGTTCATTCTACCGTAACTTATCAAAAAGGCAAACAGTTTATTCTTTGGGGAACAATTTTACATGTCTTATAAGCTTTTTCTAAAAATTAGTATTAGAATGATCTCTTCTGTGTTTGTAATTATTAAATTTTGCATTTATGTGGCTATTTTTGTGAACTACTGCTACTCAAGTATTTACATTACTGGATTGCTCTAGTGGTGGAAAGGACTACTTGAATCATTGCAAGTTATATTCAGTATTCTGACTACTTTTGCACAATGTAAAATAAAGGCATTATTCTTCAGTAACTCACTAGCTTAAGCCATTTAGTATGCGCTTTGCACTCTACATGAATTGTCTCCTTCAGTATACGAAACCTACAGGAAGGGCCACTGTTTTGTCATTTTGTAAATAAAACTGAAACAAAAACCACGAAATTTGTCTAGTTAGAAAAGTGCAGTAAGGAAAACAAAGAAAATGCATAATTAGTATTTACCAAGTGACCTAACAGTGGGGCTCAAATTCCTCAATATATGCTTATTGTTTCCAGTAAAAGATTTTCAAAGTAAAAGAACACAAACAAAACTTTCAGAATGTCCATTCTTTTTTCTTTTTCTTTCTTCCTTTCTTTGTTTTTTGGGTTTTTTTTTTAAAGGCACTGGGGAAACTGGCTGGCTCAGTCGCTTAAGTGTCCAACTTCAGCTCAACGTTCATGAGTTTAAGCCCTACTTCGGGCTCTGTGCTGATAGCTCAGAGCCTGGAGCCTGCTTCAGATTCTGCGTCTCCCTCTCTCTCTGCCCCTTCCCCTGCTCATGTTCTCTCTCTCTCTCTCTCTCTCTCTCTCTCTCTCAAAATAAACAAACATGAAAGAAATTAAAGAAAGGCACACTGCCACACAGAACACCTCATGTGGATGTGTGTGGAGTCTTGGAAGCTTGACTACCCAGCAACGGAACCTTGAGAGCTAGTTTGGAGGTTCTAGCAGGAGAGCGCAGCTACTCCTGTACCCTTGACCAAAGAAAGGGCGCCCTCCGCTGGAAAGTAGCCCTTTTCTGAGGAAGCGGGCAGCTTCAGGAGTGATGCACATGTAGCTATAAAGGAGGAAGGGGACACCCACTTTAACCAGCCAGATCAACTGAATCGACCCCAATTCTTTCTGACTAGAGTGTTCTTGCAAAGTCATAAAATTACAATTGAAGACTTGATTATAAGGTTTGCTAAAGGGATAAAAAAAAAAAAAAAGGTGGCAGAGCCATGGGGGGAGCCAGTGTCAAATTCCAGAGAAAGGAAGACAGAATATTATCTAAGTAACTCATTGTACTGAAGCTGTATGAAAAAGAATATGGGAAAGGAAAAAGAAAAGAGTGCACAGTGTTGCTAAACTATGTTAAGATGAACACTTTCCTGGGCATGTGAATATTTTTTATCAGCAATTTAAAATATTCAGATTTTAACAGTAACCAAAAAGGGTATGATTTTAGAAATCATGGAAAAGAATGAAAAACTTCCCAATACCCCGTGAGAATATTGGTATATTTGCAACATGGGAAAACTGTCTCCACTATGCGGGCTTCCTCCTGTTTTCCACCGTTGCCTGTATTTTCAAGGGCAGGAAGTTTTCTATTTTGTACTCTGCATGAGCTCTAACCACCTGCCAAAAACTCTCTTCTACAATAGCTTTTGATATCAATTGGTGGGCATATGAATATGAGGACTTATAGAGTATCTCATTTCCATTGCTAAAATATTCTGTATTAATTCAATTTAAAAATATGACAGAAAATAAAAATTGACTCATAAATGATCTGGTGAATCAAATATTTCTATCTTTTCACAATGGAGTATATATATTTTTGGAAAAAAAAGTGGGACAAGGGAATTTTAAAACATCATACTTCTCAACCATCATTAAGTCACACACAAAAATGATTACATTGTATGGTGATACTTGATTAAAATTTTGGTCAGATGACTATGGCTTTTTCTAGGTAATTTGGAAACAAATAATGTCCTTTTTAAACTTGATTTGTCTTATATACTATGTACTAGTAAAATATGTTAGCTGTCAAAATGTCACTTTTCATTGTTGTGACATCTAAATAATTTTTTTTATGTCTCATAGGCACTGTAATGCATTTTCCTCACCCTTTGGAATATTTACTACACTTTTATTTATTATTAAAATAATAAAAATCAAACAACCAAACAAAAAAACAAAAACATGAGCTACCACTAAGAACAACATATAAAATAACAAAGGGTAGAGAAGATGATGTTCTCATTTACAATCTGAATGATCTGTAGATTTTTCACCAATTCTTTCAACATACTCAAACACTTTATAAGCATTAGTCTTTGTGATCTTTTTAAAAAAATTTTTTAATGTTTATTTATTTTTGAGAGAGAGACAGAGTGTGAGTGGCGAAGGGACAGAGAGAGAGGAGACACAGAATCCTAAGCAGGCTCCAGGCTGTGAGCTGTTAGCACAGAACCCAACACGGGGCTTGAACTCACAAATGATAAGACCATGACCTGAGCTGAAGTCAAATGCTTAACCAATAAGCCACCTAGGCACCCCTGTAATATTAACAATCCTATGAATAATTAACTATTTGTGGGTCCTTTATACCAAAGAAAGTAAAACTAAAAACAATACATATAAATTCATACAACCAGTAAATGGTATTATCAGAATTTCAACTCAGAAAAAAAATGACACTGTAATATAGTCACTCTCTCCTCATATTCTCTGAATTTAGCTTGGAAATCTGTGTAGTTTCAGAAGTCTGCTCCAGATATTTAGGGGTATATTTGCAAATGCAAGTCCTATACCCTGAAACCAAGATTCGGTAGCTCTCATGAGGTTCACAGAAGTTACATATGTTTGGTAAGTACCCCATGCAAACTGATGGATGTGATTCTCAATCATACTTTGAGAATCCATTGTGTGAAGAGTAAAATTCCAATTGCTTATCCAGACCCTGAAGGCCTGTCCTAATTTTTCTACAGAATACTTTTGCTGAAAATATGTTTGACAATCAGGCAACAGGTCCACCTGATTGTATTATCTGTACATATGGTCTCTGTCCAGGATGCCTGCATCCTCCATTATCAAGCATCCATTCAAGACTTGACTGCAAAAGCCACGTCTTTGCCCTCCTGATGTCTAAAAATGGATTTGGTTTCACTTTCTAAATTCCTATGATACTTATATGACCCTTCTCAGATCCTGCCTTGTTTTCAGCCATTTGTGTTCAAATTCTGTTTCCCCTATGTAATAATAAAGTTTTGGAAACAAAGAACCAAATTTTATTCATTGTTTTATTACAGCTAATGAGAGGAAGAGTGATTTCCACAGAGAAGGCTTTCAATAAACACTTTGCAATGAAGTCCCCTTTTCATGCCTTGTGCCATCACTAATCTCATTCTGTATCATGTCTTTGTCATTTTAAAGTGACTATTATCACTTGGATTTTTTTTTTTTTTTGGTATCTATTGTGGCTTTGGTGTGAGATTGGTTAAAACAGGAACATAATGGAAAGGATAGAGCTACATTCAGTTACATTCTTGGATACTGTGCTAAACAGTGGCATAAAATATTAAGTATTATAGTGTCTGTAGGGGGGAATGGCACCAAAAACAATAATAGGAGATTTACTTCCTTCTTAGGCCAAGTATGAGCACAGAAACTCTGTAAATTCTAGGATAGGGAAGAAGAGAAACTCTTAACTCCCAGAAGAGCCCATTGTTAATATTGAAGAGAAATGGAGCTTGATCTAACTCGTGACTTCTCTATCATCTCACCAAAGAGAGAAAGGGAATTTTAGAGCACTGGAACTCATGAAGAGCAAGCAAGTTTCACGTATCAAAGTATACTTAAAAACAACAACAACAAAACAACGTAAAAATCACTTTATAATGAGCAGATCAGGCTTTTGTTTGAAGAGAAGGCAGAAAGGCAGAGACAGAACACAGGTCCCGCCAAACCTCTGCTGGCTACTCTAGCTAAGGATGTGACAGTCATGCACGGAGCTTCCCAGTCACGTGTGGCCCAGAGGAAGACACATAGTTATAGCCCCAGTATTTAACAATGCAGAAGCTTCCCCAATACAAATAGCAGAAACAAATACAATAAAGCAATAGATTAATTCCTTGTTATAATAAGTATCATTCCAGTTTTTTTTAATTAAGCAAACAAAAAACTTACCTAACAAAAACATTTACTTAATACCACACAATTGATAGCAAGTTTATTACAGTAAAAACTTACAGCCACTCCTTGAGGAATGTTTTAGTCCATAAAGAATCACAGATCATTTAAGTATTTTATCTAAATGGAATCAAGGACTTAAAAATCTAGAATTAATTTAGCTGATACAAGAGAAAAGGCTTTTTGCCCCAACCTTTTATTTTTAAAGTGATCAAAGCTACAGAAAAGAAAATGGTTTGATATATAACTGTTTCTCTTTACCTGTCACCAATGGTTCATATTTTGCCATGTTTGTTTCATTTCTTTCTATAATATATTCTTTATTTTCTCTGATTTATTTGAAAGTAAGTTACAGGCACAATGACTCTTTTTCAGCATATGTCTACTAAAAATAAGGACATTCTCTTTATATAAATTCAATCCTAAAAATGTGCCTAAGAAAATTACAACAATCCTATAATAATGTTCTCTAACAGACTGTCTATATTCAGATTTTTTAAAATGTCCCAATGTCTTTTATACCTGTTTATTTTTCCTGTAATCCAGATTTGTACCTTGATTCAATTATTATGACTCTGTCTCTTTCTTGTTCTCTCTCTCTCTTAGAATAAGCCAGGTCACTTGTCTTACAGATTTTCAACATTCTAGATTTATCTACTTTTTGTGGCATTATTTAAGTTTTTCTTATTTCAGAATCCTGTAAATAGGAATTAAGTTCTGAAAGCTTTGTTAGATTCAGGTTACACATTATTGGAAAACTATTTCAAGGCTGATTCTCTGTATTTCATACTGCATCACATCAAAAGGCATATAACAATGAAGTCGCCCCAGTACCAGGAGGTTAAGCTTGGTCTTATGGTTAAAGTAGCTACAGTGACGAGGGCTAATTTTCTGCATTATATTTCCTCTATTATAATTAGTAAGCCTCCTTAGCTAAGCCATCTGTGGGTTATATCTGGCACTATACAAATATCCTGCTCTGCAATAACCTTTCATCCAATGATTTATCCTCCACTGATGATTCATACCTGATTATACTATACTGCGGGTTGGAAAATAACTATTTTTATAATTCTATATTATTTTTCGACACATTCACCAGCATTCTTCTATAAAGCTTTTTTTTTTTCAACCTAGACAGGCTTCTTTTTTATGTTATATGCTAAATTTGTCTCGTTGTCTCCCTCACAGAAACTTTAAAGTTGGATTCCTTCTTCAGTTAAATACCGTGATTAAATATGTGGCCCAGTGCAGGTGAAGAGCTAAATGACCCCGACTATCACACTGTGATTTTAGACTTAACATGAGTCTAAAAACCTGCTGTTAAGTAAAATCTTAAGCTTAATTGAATTGGTGTTTAAACATTAAGTAAAGAAATCTTTTTTAAATAAATGAACAGTTATGCATGGGTGATGGGTGATGCCATGCTTTGGGGTTATGACTCATCAAATAATATTCCTTGAGTTCTAAAAATCTTACAACTTTAGGATCACATTTGGAAGAATCTAGAAAACCTGAACATCTCCAGGTTTTTCATCAGGTGAATTAGGTAATGTCTTTACTTCAGACATCGATATAAGCAAATTCATTTTAAGAGGACATGGAGGAATGATTCCAATTTAAGATGCAAGTTAAATATTTAAATCTATGTTTTAACAGTCTTACAATTATCAATATATTTTCATTGTTAATTCAACCTAAGTGAGTATAAGCTTTCAAGCACACACGAACCACCTAGCAAAATGAATCCTCATCCTGATATTTAGGATGAGTACGTGGCTACCTTCCCATTCTGTAACCAAAGTAATTCAGCTGGAGTAGAAAGTTGAAATAATAATATTTAGTGTCTTAAACTTAATTTTATTATTCAAGGGCAACTAATCAAACTACTGTCTTTATTATCGCATTACAAAATGGATCTCTTAAATTATGTATTCCTAATGACTAAGATGAGAACGTAAACATTTTGAGGTTTGGAAACAAGTCCTTATTCATCACGTATTAATTGCAGGCTCTTTGGTTTTACTCAAGTCTTCATAAAGGCACTCTTAAAAATACGCAAAGGACTTATTGAGAAAAACATTGCATCATTTCTGTCCTTTTTAGTAAAATAACAGGTGGGTTTTGGTAATTTAGAAGAAAATGAATAATGGAGTTATTCCTTCATTCATTTATCCAAAAATTTTTTGCCTGGTTTTGAAGACCTATTAGGTCTCCTGTGCCATTAGACAGGCCGTCTTTCAACCTTATTATCTCACAGTTCAGTCACTGATCATGTTTCTCTATGAGGCAAAATCTCTACTCTCCAAATTACATCGTTTCACTCCTACTACATGTTAGCAAATGTACTAACTCAATTATGAGCACTGTACTTCTCTTAAGAAACAATCTTTTTTATTTTAAGATCTTACCTTATTTTTTTAATTATATTTCTACTCTCACATTTCTTACCTTCAAGCTATTTCCTTATTTATGACTTACTCTTTCCTTCATACACATTCAAGCCTCAAGCAACCAGATCAGTGAAACAGTGTTTATGGAATAGTGTATGTTAATAAGTACTCTGCTCAAAATATATGCCACTCATCTTTTCTACTCTGGTTTTTTTTATCCTCAAATTCACACTATCCATTTAAAATGTTAGTCATGTACCCCCTAATTTTGCTCAACAAACATCTTGCAGCTATGAGAGTGAAGAAATCTAGAAGTACTATTCTTGTGTCTTGATTATAAAATAAAGGGTAGAGGGGAAAACTATATTTCCATTTTCCTTTCACTTTGTAGTTTTTAAACTATGTGCCCAAAGTTCTCCCTATACTCCAAGAGTAGTAAAACCATGAAATTTGGAATCACACAAAATTGGTTTGGAATTTCTGTTTTGCCAAGTAAAGGAATGTTATGGGATGAATTGTGCCCCCCACCAAAATATGTTGAAATTCTACTACCCAGTATCTCAGAATGTGACTTTATTTGGAAACAGGATAATTGAAGATAAAATTAATTAAGATCAGATCATACTCAAGAATGGTAGGCCCCTACTGGCGTTCTTATAAGAGAATGGTCATGTGAAGACTCAGAGACACAGGGAGGATGGCCATGTGAAAATGGAGGTAGACACCTGAAGGAAACGTCTGCAAGTCAAGGAAGACCAAGGCTCATCACCTGTCACCAGACGCTGGAAGAAAATAATGGAATAGATTGTCTCTTAGTGCCCTTAGTAGGAACCAACTCTGCCTTAGTTTTAGACTTTTAGCCTCCAGAACCATGAAAAAATATATTTCTGTTGTTTTAACCCACTCAACTTGTGTACTTTGCTTTGGCAACCCTAGGAAGTTAATACACAGGCAAGTTATGAATTTTATCAGTTACTAAAATCCTCCTTCTGTAAAGTCAGGTAAAAAACCAATCTTCCTGTATTGAAATGTAATTATTAATATTATTTGATGCATGCTATTTGTATACATAGCATATACATAAACATACACACACTGTACTTTAATTAGTAATAATCTAAAAAGTTGCCAAATATTTTAAAATATAGATGGTCAGAGTTATTAACTTGTTATAAGACAACAATGATAAGAGGACTTCTTAACTGTCATTTAATGTTCAAGAGGCAAAAAAACAAAAACAAAAACAAAAAACAGTTATCCAAAGACCCTTTTGATTTTCCTTGGCTAAGGTGTCATATCACCTGCCCTAAGAGAATTTGTGTTCCCAGAAAAGGAAAGAACTATGGGAAAAGATCAGCCTTGGGTGAACCAACATGTTTACTGTAGGATTTCCATACTAATGAGCCCATCTGTAAATTGACTATATTTTATTATTGGCCAGTACAGTAGCTTAGCAGCTTTAGCAATAGTAATGAGTGAATTATGGTCTGTGCACAGCAAGAATCACTAGCAGAGAATGAAATAGAAACTAGGGCTATAATGACATAGAATAACCACCTTCCATTTTCTTGCAACCTCGAGCAAACAGAAAACTTTGCCTAAATCCAGTTGATAGTTGTGAAGTGGAGAATAATCAGATGGCTATATGTGAACACAGCTAGTAATGCTGGGAAATATTTGTAAAGTGCAACACTCTCCCCATCTTAATACATGAAGAAGACTGTGGAATGTTACTTTCAATGTGACATTTTTGTATTCACTAACAGGTGAAGGGCTGGGCGCATTAATAAGAAACTTCTCAAATGAAATATGCCAGTACTTTGATGTCTATATCTAAACAAGTATTTTCTTTCAGTCATCACTGATGCTGATATATTTTCATTATTTTAAGACTCTAAATTGTTTTGTCTTTTTATTTGTAAGAAAAAAAACTTTCAGAACTGAATTTGATAAACAATGTAAGGACGAAATATAAACTAGTATAGGAAGATCAGGAACCAATGACCTAAGATCGGCCCTTGGAATTCATGTAGCATTTCTTTAAGCCCATCCTCTCCTGTGTTGTGTAATTTCCTTCTGAGTTTGACACCTGTCTATGACTGTGAGAGTTTAAGTCTCCCAAGGTGGCCCTTTACAGGTAAATGCAGAAGTACCAAAGTCCTAATTTCTTGCCTTACCTTGGAATATAGCTCAATGTGTATTTTACATTCCAGGGCTAACTTGCAAGATTAAGCTGAGGTCAGGACTGGCTGTATTCACACCCATTCTTAGGAAATAGGTACTTCCATTTCCCTGTTCTACTTTCTGACTGACCACTTTCCCCAGCAAACTTTTCTCTAGCAATGCCCGCCTCCCTGGATCTTCTTCAGAGGAATCTGACCTGAGACAGCTGTATGGGTTGCGGTAAAAGGATCACCCATGTTCTTTAGATCATAAACTGGCTGTCACTACAATTCATGAATAGGAGTTCTACCAATGTCTGAGCAGGAAGAATGGTGTCTCGCTTCTTGCATAGTAGTAGAGAACTAATTTCAGTAGGAAAGAGTCAAAAGTGGTTAAGGCAATTAGGCTTCAAAGTCAAAAGCTAAATTCAATTTCAGTTTGTCAACTAACTAATGTTAAGACTTTGGATAAGTATCTTATTCCCTCGAGATTTCCATTTCTTCATCTGTAACAAGGAGATAATAAGATCACCAAATGGTGTAATGAGATCATCACAGAAAGAGTTTATCATAGGGCTCAGCACATAAAAAACATTCGACATTTGTATCCATTATTAATACTATAAGTTTAGGATCATATATAACTAAATATTTTTAACTTATGTTACAAACACACAAGGGAATCTGAGATCAATCGAATTTTATATGCTGAGGTTTTACAAGTGGTACATTTCCAACTGTAAGCCATCTTCTATAAATTGCCTATAATTTTGAGGTTGAAAACTTGTAACTTAGGAATGTTGTCTCTTACTCATCAGCACTTTATAGTTTGCAAAGTAAAATTACGTATTTCTCCATTCTGTGATTTCCATTAAATTTCAGTTCTATAAAGTGGTATGTGTATATTACATATTAAATCGATCCATGCAAAGGCAAACTGTTTCATAAACAAGTTTTCGTGTAGAAATTTTACATGAATTTCAACGAGCTACTTTAAATTTCTCAAACCTATAAAGCCATTTCAATATCTGGTGACTCCAAGTGTGCAATGTTGACAGTTGTTTACAATTCAAAATATTTCCAAATGTATAAAATAGAACAAAATGTATTTTGGCAAGATTATTTTCCCTTGTTTTTTAAAACAATGCATATGTGTTTCTGAAAGGAATTCTGTCCACAGTAATAGACATTCAGGATATACTACATTTATGTTAATAGCATTTCATGTAGCATTTGGTAGTGAAGACCTTATACTCTACAGTTGTAAGATACAACTAATGTAATAAACTCATCCCAGGTGGCCCAGGCCAATAGATATTTAACAGAGATACTCTTTTATCAGGATTTTAACAAATAAATTACACAGGAACAGAATTAGAAAAGTCTGATATGGCAGTATATAACATAGAAAACAAAATTCTGAGTACTTTAATAAATATCCAAATCCTAAAATGAATGATATCTTGTGATAAAATGAAATCTTAAGCATATTCAAAGAAGTATAGTATGGTGACCACAAGAAATTCTTTTAAACCCACCTCTAGACAGAGTAATATATATTAATATATACATATAACTTTTTCACTGTTGAGGTTTTATTGTACTAGAAAACTGAATTATATAGAAAACTGGCTTAGAGTAGTTGCTTCAGATGACACTTGATTTAAGAGATCACTAAAATATCCAGGATGCTATTTGTTTTTCCCTTTTCCCTTTGTCTTCCTCTGCCTGAGCTGCATGCACAGTGTGGGTTTTAGGGTTACATACGTCTATGTTCATCAAGGATCTTTGCATGAGAATCAGCATACCTTGGTAGACTCTGGAGGTAGATTCCCTGCATTAAAAACCTTTTCTCGTAGATGAACAGATATGATAATGATAAACCATAGATTTGATAGGAGGATTGAATGTATCAATTTTTGTAAAGCACTAAGAACAAAGTCTAGAACAGAAAAAGTGCTATGTAAAATTTTGTTACATAAATATGTTCCCCAGAATCTAACCCAGTATCACACACATAGCAGGTACCAAATAAATGGATGATAATGGAATTAAAAGAGGGATGCCTAGCAAAATTGAGCATAACTATAGGATGATTATCATGACTATGCCATATTGAGAAGGTCTGAATGAGGATATTCACATTAGGCAAGAAATTACTCACTGAACTTACAAGAACAAATCTCTTTCATAGACAAGCAAGAGTGAACTTATTTTGTTTCCCTAGAGGTCAGAACTAGGATCACTGGACAGAGGATAATTGAGTAATTCTGGAAATCAGGTCTACCCAAAAATGTAGAATAAGCTGTTAAGCAGCAATTCCTATCACTAGAAACATCTAAGCAGAACATAATGTAAATGGTCACTGAAATGTGAAGTAGTCTTGGAAAAATTTCTAGAGAAATACATAAAATCCTAAATAAAATTTATCTACATATTTGGTGGTTTAGACTAAAACAGAGAGTGGTTTTGCAAAATCCTCCTTCTCTTTTCTCTCTGCCTACACTCCTGAATGACACGTTGATTTTGCCATTCTTATTTTTGTTATGTAAAAGTTAAGGAAGAAAATTATTAGGTACTGACAATGACCAATAGACCAATGTAAGTGTCAATGCAATGCAATTAGGTTAAGAAAGGATAAATGTGTTTTACAACCAGTGGGAGAAGACCCTGGCAAACTGATTTCTGTCAACAGAAAATAAAATTAAAGAACAGATGAGAAGTGTTGGCAATATAATAATTATAGTATATGTATGGTTAGGTGGCCAGAGTCCCAGGTATATCTGAAATCTACATTACCATAATTTCTTCCAACAGGAGGAGAGAACTCTATACCCTTGGAGGAATACTAGTAATTGGATACATGGAGGTCAGCCTGGAGTAGAAGGGGGAGAGAAACACTACTCTACAAATGATGCAAACTCTACAATGAAATTCAATGAGTCATAGGGATCTAGAGGTTCTACATTCTCCTTGGGACCCAATTCTATTCTCTCACAGTCTCCTCAGATACAGTCATCTCTGACACTCGCTTACTCATGCCGTACACATGCACACGTTAGATACAGGGGAAAAACTACACCATTAAGGTTATGTAAACAAAACTTGCAAGTCCCTTGTCCCATGACTACTGCCTACTGTCTGACAAATCTCTGCATAGAAAATCTTATTTTAAATTTGACTTACAAAATATGTCACTGAAAATATAGTATACACAAACCAGTTCACCATTTCATCTTTCAGCTTTGGGAAGAAAAGGGAGGGCTCAGGAAAACAACTCTGAATTCATCTCCCAAGTAAAAGCACCAAAAGGATGATTTTCATTTGCTAACATGTGCTGCTTTGCTCTGAGTTTTGTGTACTTCCTTTGGGAGACTGCTAATCATTTGTAAATTGCCTCTTACAAAATTGCTTCCTATATTTAATCTTGATTTTTTTTCATAAATGTGCAGGTATTAAGCACATTTGAAAGCAGCATAAAATGATGCTGACTTGATCAACTAAACAACTTTTTAATAAGTAGTGCAATGTAACAAAATATTCCACCAATCCCAAGTTGACATACTTGTTGGATATATTTAATTCCCTTTTATATGTTCTGGCTATAACTACTGAGAAAATTGTAACAAGAATTTAAGTATTATTCAATTACTCCAGAAATACTATTTAAAAAACAAAAGCCAAAATTTATTTTTATTATATTTCTCTTTTGCAAGGGAAATCCAGATATTTGCTTAACTGTCTATGTATAGCTATGAGTATTTTTCTTCAAAAGAGCTGTTTTATTTAGCATGAATTTTCTACTTAAAAGCACTATTGAAAGGTGAATTTCCTAATGCGTGCATATACCAGTGGGCCTGAAAAACAGCAATAATAAGAAAAGGTCAATTTATTTAGTAAATATTATCCAGTAGGCAACTGGGGTTTGTAAATGCTTTGTCCAAAACAGCATGCCTACTCTGAGATATATTCCTCAATCTCAAATACAGACGAGCTTCTTTCTGAAAGTTTCATTATAAGAAGTTGTTCAAAAATAAAAACATATTTTCTCAATATTATATTGAAAATAGTCATCATCATGAAAAAGAAAAAAGTCACCAGGTGTATTTTCAAACACAACATCCTCAAGAAGCACACAAAATTAACTGCATTTCTACTAAAATGATTATGCAGAAACCAAAATTAAACACAATACCGTTTATAAGAGCTACAAAGAAAATAAGATACTTAAGCATGCAGTTCATGTCATATACAAAGAATCTATATTCTGAAAATTACAAAATGCTGAGAGAAATCAAAGATGACCTAAATCAGCATGACATGCCAATGTACTAAAAACCTCAACATAATTAAAATGTCAATTCTCTCATAAAGATTTATAGTTTTAACACAATTCCTATAAAAATCCTGACAAGATTTACTTTGAACATATAGCCAAAATTATTCTGAAACGTATATAAAAAGGCAAAGGAACCATTAAAACTTCAATTATTTAGAATAGCTAAATAATGTGTTGGGGTGGGGGTGGGGAGAATGAACGGCTAGGAATCAGTTTACCAGATTTCAAGACTTAACCATTTTCCTAGAGAAATCAGGATTGTGTGGAAGGATAGGTGTATAGATCAATGGGATGCACAGAGAACACAAAAATAGACCTACATGAAAATGCTTACCTGATTTTTAACGAACATGAAAAAACAATTCAAAGGAAGAAGGATGGCCTTTTCAATAAATGCTGCTAGAACACTGAACATCCACAGGCAAAGAAAATGAATGTTAGCCTCAGTCTCATACCTTATATAAAGTTTAACTGAAAATGGGTAACAAATATGAAATGTGAAACTATAAAAAACTGTTGGGGAAAAAAAAGAAACATAAAAAATTGTCAAGATGCAGTGCTAGGCACATAATTTGGGGCATTACAAAAAAAAAAGTATCGTTCATAAAATAAAAATTTGACAAATTTGATTTCATCAAAATTAAAAATATTTGGTCTGTGAAAGACTCCGCTAAAATGATATAAAGACACGCTCCCTACTGGAGAAATATTTACAAGCCACATGTTATACACGGAATGTTACAACCAGAGTAAAGTATCATTGCACACCTACCAAAAGTTTAAGAAAAAGCCAAAAACCAAAAAACACTGACAATACCTAATGCTGAAGACTAAGCAAATAAACTGGAATACTCATACGGTGTTGGTGGGAGTATAAGATGGTACAGTAACTCCAGAAAACATTTGGAAGCTCCTTATAAAACTAAACATACAATTATTATATGACCCAAGCCTTGCATTCCTGGGCATTTATCCCAGAGAAATGAAAACTCATATTAACATCAAAACCTGGACATTAATGATTATATTAGCTTTATTTTCAATAGCCCAAAACTAGAATCAGCCTAGCTGTCCATCAACAGAGAAATGGCTAAACAGACTTTGCAGCATACAGGCCATGAAATACTACTTAGTAATGAAAAAGATGGGCTCTTGGTGTATACAACCAATGGGATTGAACTTCACAGAATTTTGCTGAGGGAAAACAGCTAATCCTAAAAAGTTACATATTGTAAGACTCATTTATTCAATATTTTGAAAGGACAAAACTTTAGAAAATAAAGGACATATTAGTGTTTTCCCAGGTTTATGTGGGTATGGTTATAAAAAGACAAAGGGATCCTTACAGTGATAGAACTATTCTGTATATTGACTGTGGTACTGGTGAATACACAAACCCACCTATGAAATACAATTTTCTAAAATGAAACACACACATACACACAAACACACACAAATGAGTATAGGTAAAACCAGAGAATCTAAATAAGATGAATGGAATGTATCAATATCCTGACTTCAATATTAGTTTTATAAACTCTATCACTGAGGAAACTGGATAAATTGTACATGACATCTCTCTGTATTATTCTGTGTAACCACAGATGAATCTATAATCAGCCTCATAAAAATTCTAGTTTCAAACCTCAAGAGAAAAGAAAACTGTAAACCAGTTGAATGTCTTCCAATTATAGAATAATGATGTCTAATCTGACATCTATATAAATCATGAATGATTATGTTGTAATTAAAAAGAATGAGTTAGAGGTCTTTCTCCAAGTGACTTAGTGAAATTTCATGAAACATTGCTAATTATTAAAAAACTAATGGATACAACAGTTCCATATTCATAAAACAATAACTTATATATATAAACATGTAACTGACTAAATGAGGATAAAAAAGCTTTCAGAATAATAATCAGGTGACTGATATTAGTTTCCTGGTGGAGATGGGGAGAAAGAGAAAAAAAAAAGTATTCAGTGTACCATTCTAGGTACCACATGTTCCTTCCAGACAACATTGGAAAAGCTGGAAAGTGTGCATGACTTTGTCTCTTCCGCCATCCACCCCAAAATATAATAAATCTCCCAGAAACTCACCCAGAGTTATGCATCTCACTTACATATCTCATCTATCAGAATGGGGTCATAGGGCCATCCTTAGGTTCTGGAAAGGTAGGTATTTTTAAACAGACACATTGCTATCACATCCAAATTAGAGTTATATTCGTTTTTTAAGTGGAATAAAGATTAACTAAACAACCAGCAATACCTAGCACTATAAGTAAACATATATACCAAATGAGATAATAAATATCATATGCTCACAAATGCATACAATATTCATAAAGTAACTACCCAACCAATGTCTCTGTGTCTCCATGTATAAATTAATTGGTATAGTTTTCCATGATCACTGATGCTTTCAAGTTAGTGACAAGAATAAACATGTAGATTATTCATGTTAATTCTAATTTGGGGAAAACACATAACTAATATCTATGCAAAAAAATCCACTTATACAAACTTACAAGTATATATACACTCATAGTGTCTGAATAAAACAAAGAAATAATTTGTTAAAATATTAAAAAATTAAAAAGAAGATACATGACCAATATCTTTATTCTCTAACATCAATATGTGTCACACAAAAATATCTGCATCAGTACATGTATTATTAAATTCTAAAGTAAGTAAAAACACACTTATTGAGAAAGCAGTGATTAAAATGAAGAACACTTTATAGTGTAGAGAGAGGAGAAAAAAATGCCATAAGTACAGACAAGCTGTTAAGAGCCAGAAAGAAGAAAGAGATAAAGCAGTGTCAGGGGACTTCTGAAAGGGGGTGACTATCTCAGTGTGGGTCTTACCTAGAGACTGAAACACCTGTGGGAGTGACCATGCAGATTATCTGGGGACGGTGCTCCAGGTGAAGGAAATCTGTGAAAGCCTGTAGCAGTAAAGAGCCCCAGATGCAAACAAGAGGTCACTGAGACTGGAATGGAAGTTGGGGTTAGTGGGAAAAGGGGGTAGACATTGTAGAGCCACTAGGCTGTGATAAGAAAGTTTTACTTTATTCTTAGTGCAATGGGAAGTCACTAAAAGGCTTTGAGCAGAGGAGAGATCTGCCATTTTTTCACGAGGATAATCTGGAGGCTGTGCTGAAAATAAACTTCAATGGAGCAAGAGTACATTCAGGCACCTGTAAAGGGAAAATGTGTTACTCAGAGCAGGAGATAGCACCTTGCTCTAGAATGGCAGCCACTGATGTAGCAAAAATGTATGAGAATCTGCATATATTTCAAAGGTAATAAAAGATAGAGTTTATGTGTCTTCATGAGAAAAAAATCAAAGATGACCATATAAACAGATGCCGTGATAAAAGTTAACGCAACTCAATCTAGTGGGCACAAAAAAGGGAGGGTATTGGTCAAGGTCCTTTCAAGAAATATCAATCTATTCTGCAAGTTTAACTGGCACCCTTTAATGAAGAGAAGTCATTCCTTACAGAACTGACCAGGGCTACTGAAGAACTGGAAAGCAGCACCAGTCACAAACTGTTGCCAGATCTGGGTCTCTGGGTCCAGTTAAGAGAAAGAAACAATGTTACCAAAGAAAGCTGCTGATGAGAATTGAGGCCATCAAGAAGGATCCCCATTCTCCCTTTCCTCTTTTTATAAAGAGGCTTCCATTATAGTGGTATAGGACCACTGTGGAAAATGTAGCTGCTGAAAGAGAGGTTAAGGGAAAACATATCACAACTTACTTTCTTTCCACTTTCTAATCTACCTACAGTCCCTGTTGCCAAATCCACTAAGAAGCTAATTAGCTAGGGAACACGGGTGAGCAGAAAAGGTTAGAGTGGTTCTGAGATGGGATGGGGGGTCAGATGGAAGATAATCAGTAAAGGGGGTGCAGTAAGCTTTGTCTTGGGGGTCATCAAGTAAGAGGTCACAAAAGTAGGAATATTGATAATTTCTTAATTTCTGAGTAAATATTAATAAGGCAATAAGAAGGCAGAGTCATGTTTAGTCCACCACATGCAATTGAAGAGAACAGATAATAATCTTTTCCACTGACATCTGACAGCATTCTGTTTCATCAGAGCCTGACCCAAGCATGTGGCTGACTTAGCACATTTCCTTCTCTTTACAAATTATATTAATTTTTACTATTGCATAGCATTCATTAATACATTCTCAATTGAAAAGCTTCAAAGCCCCTGTTGACTGGACCCCCAATTCATATTCTCCAGATGCAACTATTTTATGAGCATGAGAATATATACTCCCAGTGCTTGTGCTAATATATTTATATAAATAGTTGCGGAGTCAAAAGAAAATATATCTGTATCTGTATATTAAATGGGCCTCCCAGCCCTGACTTCTCTCCTAAACTGAGATATCTGTATCTCCCTAACTAGAAAACATCTTCATCTGGGTATCTAATAGGCCCCCAACCTTCTGACTAGTCTCGATTCCTTTGATTCTTTTTATTTTCCTTTTTTTATACCACTGGGAAAGTGAGCAAAAAGTTCAAGTCTTAAAAAGATTAGCATTGGGGCGCCTGGGTGGCTCAGTTGGTTAAGCTTCTGACTTCAGCTCAGGTCAGATCTCACGTTCGTGGGTTCGAGCCCCGCGTCAGGCTCTGTGCTGACAGCCAGCTCAGAGCCTGGAGCCTGTTTCAGATTCTGTGTCTCCCTCTCTCTCTGACCCTCCCCCTCTCATGCTCTGTCTCTTCTGTATCAAAAATAAATAAAACATTAAAAAAAATTAAAAAAAAAGATTAGCATTCATCAGAAGTGTTTTTTATAAAAGTCCTTTTATTTTCTGTTAAATATCAGGTTTTATCCCCACCGGTTTCTCAGTCCCATGCTGGTGAAGCCTCCACATCCATCATTGGAGAGGTCCAAGCAGAGAGACTTGAGAAATTCCTCCACCACAAAACAAGTGACAAAGAAGCAGGTCCAAAGAAAGCTCTAACACTATTAAACAATGAAGAAATGAATGGAAAGAAGAAAAAAAATCCACACTCTCCATTCCAAATTCTTGTGTTACTTATCAAAATTTAAATAAATACTCTTATAAGGATGAAGTAGCTTGGGTACCACAGAAATAGACAGAACCTGACTTCACACCCTTGTCCATTTGTGCTAGAATGTTCAGGCACACCTGGAGGTAATACTCAAATATTCACTGATATAAAGTATCATCCCAGGGAAAATGTGCAGACAAGCTCTCTCCTCCACAAGTTTGTCCAAGTGTCCCTGGCACACAATCAAAGCAGAAAAGACAGATCCAGGGACAAAAAGGACTCACAGCAGACCTTATGGTGTGTAGGAATTTTATACATGATACAGTACAAACTGTATTCTGGGAAATCGAAGACAGTACATTGTATTTTTATTACTTTAAAACACCTTATCATTGATACACTTTTAATGAGATAATACAAATAAACCACTTATTATTCTGAGTGGCATACGAATAGAGCCTGGTTATCACCATCATTAATGTGAAATTAATTAATTTAGCTAATTACCATACATTTCATACGTTTTGCCTAAAAAATAAAAATCCTAAGCATATAATTAATAATTATCTCTGTCCTTTTAAAAAATTAGATGTCTTCCTCAGCATAATAATGAACAAGCTTTGCCTTTTTTCAAAACTAATTAAGAGTCACATTACAAGGATTCAGATTATACTTGAATTTTATTTGAGGTGACATTGCATGTCCTCAAAGTGCATTTTTAAAGAGGCAATAATGAAACGCCAACAAATTAAGAGTAATGGCTAATTGCTATTGACTAACCTAGGAAATGTTCCTATTAAGAGTATCTCCAAAGTCTACTGAAGATACAAAAATACAAAGAGCTAAGAACTGCTTCAGTTAACTCAGAATACAAACAGTTTTTATAGATAGAAAGAATACAAATTGTATCTTTAAACTGAAGTCAAGGGATAAGTGTTGAGATTTTTAAAAGAAACTGTGGAACAAGCCACACCATAAAAATGTGGAGCTGGCAGCTCGCTGTAAATTTGTCTGGCAGTTATGTCTGTAATCCTAAATCCAAGTTACTGAAACCCTGTAATACAATAATAATAAAAGCAACGCAGCGTGAGCACAAGGCCTGTCAGATTTATGATGAGATGGTGTCTTCTAAGAAAGGAACACACCAAATCAAATTAGTGGAGGAGAGATTAATAGAATTTCATCAGTTTCTAGCATGAAGACTCTAAGCTGCCTCATAAATTTTCTGTGTCCTGAAAGGCAATGGCTTGAGCCCTTTTGAAGCCAAGCACACAGAAGACCACCCCAAGTGGCCTTAGCTGTTGTGAGGTACAGGTATTCTGTGAGGCCTTAGCTGAGCAGGGATGGGGTGAAAACCTCACAGACAACATCATACCAGAGGAGCTGTATATCATGGTGGATACAAAGCTGGACTCCAGAGCCAGATTGCTGGGGTTTGAATTCTGGCTCCACCACCTACTAAATCAAGACCCTTGGGGAGTTTCTTAGCATCTCTCATTTGTAGAGTGGGTATACTAACAGTATAATCCTGACAGAGTCGTGAGGATTAATATATATAGTAAGTGCATTTAAAAGGGCCTCAGAAGGAAGCTAATCTTACCAGCTATTACCCTCTCACCCCTATCTGAATAACGGGGCTGATGAAGTAAAGACAAAAGAAAAAATAAAAGGCAAAATGGAGTGCTACCATCTGGACTTGGCTAAGGACAGGAGACATCAGTGTCTCCTTTAAGAAAGGATTTTCTATCACTGATATGAGAAGTGTGGCTTTAGGAAGTTGTAAGTTTCCTATAGTTAGGATTCAAGCAAAGGTTAGTTCATGCCTTACGGAGATGAAATGAGCACTAGAGGTTGGACTAAAGAGCCTGTTTGTCTCCTTCAAAGCAAAGAGTTACAGTAATAAAGACTTACACTTAAAAAAAAAAAGGACGATTATGGGCTACTTATGTATTAATCCTTCTGACAGAAAATTCCAACTTTGCTGGGCTTTCTAACTGCCTATTTTATTTAGTTAACACTAGGCAGCCTTCAAAGGCATAGGATCTGCTTGTTTGGGTTTTATCTGTTTCATTTAGAATTATTGAAATTCAGTTTCTATGAGAATTTTATTACTAACCTGAGGTAACTTGAGAACCCAAGGGATTTTCAAAGACATCACAGCACCAAATATTTGTATCTAAATGGTCTAAAATGGTCTCTTCCCAAACTGGTGTGAGTTTTATGATGCTTCCGCATCTAAGGAAGAAGAAAAAGATGCTGAGTATACTTTTTCCCATGCAAAGGGGCAGAAGACAGAGATGTAAAAATGAGTCATGACCGAAGATAAAACAACCAAACAAATTAACAGCGCTATAAAGATCTACCACAGAGGTCATTCCTTGAGAGCCATTCTGTCTTGGCCGATTCTTATTTTTCGGGTAAGATTAAGAAACCATATGTTTGCACTCATAGGTCTAGCAGGAAAACAAGAGAGACCTAATGGAGAACCAGGGGGAGCGGAGGAGGGAGAGAGAGTTGGGGAGAGAGAGGGATGCAGAACTTGAGAGACTACTGAATGCTGAGAATGAACTGAGGGTTGGGAAGGAGGGGGGAGGGGGGAAGAGAGGTGGTGGTGATGGTGGAGGACACTTGAGGGGAAAAGCACTGGGTGTTGTATGGAAAACAATTTGACAATAAAATATTTAAAAAAAAAAAAAAGATTGGTCTAGGGTACACCATACTTCTTCTATGCCTCGCTCAGTGGCTAGCACAGCTCCGCACCTCTCTTCACCTGCATTCATTCTCTGCATGATAACAGCTGGCCTAGTATTAAAAAAATGCCTTCTATTTGATTCAAACACTTCTACATTCCTGCCCTCTCTCCTAACTTGAATCTTATATATCCAGCTGCCTACTTATTTGATGATCTAATATGTCTCAGAACTTGCTCAAATGAACTCCAGACTTTAAGCTTTATAGTGGACTCCAAGGTCCACTGTAGTTGATGCTCTAGCTGGTGACCCTAAAATCCCTCTTTCTTGTTTTCTATGCCTATCCCCCCAGCTTTGACATGCTCTGAGTCTAATATATTCTAACTGTAACCTTCTGTTTTGGTTGCTCAGGCTGCTATAACAAAATACCAGAGATTGGGTGGCTTCAATAACATGAAATTATTCTCTTTCACTTCTCGAGGCTGTAAAGTTTAAGATCAACATACTATCTGATTTGGCTCCTAGTGAAGACCTTGTTTCTGGTTGGCAGATGGCTACCTTTTCGTGGTGTCCTCACATAGTGGAGACACTGATTTCTTTCTCTCCTTCTTATAAAACCACTAATCCCATCAAGATGGTTCCACTCTAATGAACTCATCTAAGGCTATTTCCCAAAGGCCTCATCTTCAAATACCCTCACATTAGGGGTTAGGGTTTCAACATTTGAATTTGGGTATGGGAAGCAAAATTCAGTTCTTAGGACCTTCTTTAAAAGGATAGCCTTTGGGCTACTGGAGCTGCCTTGGTATCACAGGGAACCAGAAATGCCTGTGAGTTTATGTTCCACTCCCCTAACCTCAGCAGGACATACCCCAACAGTCCTAAGGCAGGAAAAACCCTGAAATGCAATTCATGCTCCAGAGATCCTTCTGGATCATACATAGTCTGGGACTTAGCCTGCTATGGCATCCTTACTTGGCTTTCTCTGCTCCCCTTTCCTACTTCTCCCACTCTTTTATCAGTCTCTCTTGTGATTTCCTTAGCAAATCACTTGTACACACATCTTAATTTCAAGAATGGCTTCGAATCCCAGACACCCCTCAAAACCTTTTCCTCTCCCCAGGGCTCCTTCACCAGTCTTTCTCCCTCAACAGCACCACCATTAAATCTGGTATCTTAGCCCCCAGACCTTGTCATCATGCTTAATCTCTTTTTCTCTCCACTTTACACATTATCTATCAGAGTTTTCCTGACTCTATCTTCAAATTACACTCAGACACTTCACAGGACCTTCACTATTACTTTCTTAGTTAGAAGATCATATAATTTACTATCTTTGAGAGTGAAAGGGAGTGCTACTAATAATTATATAGTGATGACAGGTACAAACTAGGATGCTTCCCAGCAAATTGGGACATACAGGTCCCCTACTCTTAGTCCTATGTACTATCTCTCCCATTTGGACAACTGCAAAACCTATTTGTCTACAGATTTGACCCATATCTATTCTCTAAATAGTAGCAAAAGTGATATTTTAAAAATGCAAATTGAGTCATGCTACTCCCCTGCTCAAAAATCCTCCAATGTCTTCACATCACATTAGAATAAAATCCAAATCCTTTACCAATGTGTAAAATGCCCCATATGATTTAGCATCTACTATTTTACTAAGATCCAACCACAATGAACTTTGATGTTATTTTTAATTGAAAGGTTGATATACAGTGTTACATTAGTTTCAGGTGTACAACATGGTGAGTCCACAGTCTACAGGTTATGCAATGCCCACAAGTGTAGCTACCTTCTGTCACCACACAACACTATTACAAAACCATGGACTACGTTCTCTATGACATACCTTTTATTCGTATGACTTATTCATTCCATAACTGGAAGCCTGTACCTCCCAATCCCCTCATCCGTTTTGCCCATTTCTCTCACCTCTCACCTCTCTGGGAAAGATGCGGAGAAAAAGGAACTCTAGTGCATTGTTGGTGGGAATGTAACTTGGTACGGCCACTGTGGAAAACAGTATGTAGGTTCCTCAAAAAATTAAGAATAGACATACCATGAGATCCAGTAATTCCACTACTGCAAAAATGAAAATAATTCAAATATATTTGCTTATATATTTAATGCAGTATTATTTATAGTAGCCAAGATATGAACACAATCCAAATGTCCATCAGTATACAAAAGGATAAAGAAGATATGATATACATCTATATACACACACCATGAAATATTACTGTCTTTGATGTTCTTTTAATACTCCAGGCACATTCTAGACCCAAATAATCTCATGTCTTGATCATTTATTCCTCTCAGATTTCTATTAGGCTGTATAAGATAGCACTTACCCACCTCACACACTGATCCTCTTCTCTGCTCTGTATTAACTTTGTAGCAGGTATTTTTTTTAAGTTTTATTTATTTATTTTGAGAGAAAGAGAGACCACAAATTGGGCAGCGGAAGAAAGAGGGAGAGAGATAATCCCAGGCAGGCTCCCCACAGCCAGTGAGGAGCCCAATGCATGCTCGAACTCATGAACCATGTGATCATGACCTAAGTCTAAACCAAGCGCTGGACGCTCAACCAGTTGAGCCACCCAGGCACCCCACAAGTTATTCTTTCTAAACTTCTTTTTTTTATGGTTTTTATTTATTTTTGAGAGACAGAGACAGTGTGAGCAGGAGAGGGTCAGAGAGAGAGGGAGATACAGAATCTAAAGCAGGCTCCAGGCTCTGAGCTAGCTGTCAGCACAGAGCACAACGCAGGGCTTGAACCCACAAATTGTGAGATCATGACCTGAGCTGAAGTTGGATGCTTAACCAACTGAGCCACCCAGGTATCCCACAAGTTATAATTTTTAAGTTCATGTATTTATTTTTGAGAGAGACCAAGCATGAGCAGGGGAGGGGCAGAGAAAGAGGGAGAGAGAGAATCCCAAGTAGGCTCTGCACTGTTAGCACAGAGCCTGACACAGAGTTTGATCTCACAAACCACAAGATCATAACCTGAGCTGAAATCAAGAGTTGGATGCTTACCCAGCTGAGCCTTCCAGGTGCCCTGCCTTTGTAGCTATTATAACAACATGATGTATTACCTTTCTCTATTCATTCTTTTAAGTGTCATTACCCCTCACTTAGGATGAGAGTTGCCCCTGGTCCCAGCAGCTGAAACATAACTGGTATCAGAAATATTTCAGTTATACTAAGTCCCCATAAAGTTCTAAATTCCCTTTTTAACATAATTTTTGTGCCCTACTTTATTTAAGGTTCTTTTTAGTTTTCTAAAAAAAATACATAGATTCTAGAGTTTACATCCATCCTCTATTCTCTCTTTACTTTAGACTTATTTATAGGATTCAATTTCTTACGGATTTGATGGTTAATTTTAGGTACAAATGAATTACTCACATTTAAATGAATAATAGAAATTTCAAATGAGAATGTAAATATGTGCACTATGTAATGAAACATATGCAATTTTTCAAAGACACAATAGAAACATTCTTTTTATTTTTTTAATGTTTATTTTTTGAGAGAGGGAGACTGAGAGAACACAAGTCAGGGAGGGGCAGAGAGAGGGAGACACAGAATTTGAAGCAGGATTTAGACTCCCAGCCATCAGCACAGAGTCCTACATGGGGCTTAAACTTGAGAACCGCGAGATCATGACCTGAGCTGAAGTTAGATGCTCAACCAACTAAGCCACCCAGGCACCCTGAAACATATTCTTGACCTTTTAAAATTTCTACATCTTGTCACCTTTTTTTAAATCACAATTTGAAAGCCTGGTTCTTTTATTTTTAATGAGCACATTTATAACATCTAATACCTTTTAAGTATTATGTTTTGGAGTATAATTTGGGCATGCATAATTCTGAGAAATGAGTTTTGGAAAGGTAACCCAAAGCATTCCCTGCCCAAATCCTGAGAACTTACAGAAAATATTGAGAAAAATTTTTGTTCATTCCCTCCCCCATTTATTCAACCTTTCTTACCTCTTCAGAACCTCTCTGCCACAACTGAAAAGTTTACTTCCCTTAAATTTTTATTTTAAGCATATTGAGATGATGTCATCTCAATTTATTATAAAAATAAATCTGTCTCCTGCCCAAGATACTGCTATTAGCCACTAATCTATCTTTTTTGTCTTTTTTTAAGTTTATTTTATTTGAGAGGGAGAGAGTGTGTGCCGGTGGGGGAGGGACAGGCAGAGAGCGAGACAGAATCTAAAAAGGCTCTGCACTGTCCACAAAGAGCCTGATCCATGGCTCGAACCCATGAACTGTCAGATCATGACATGAGCTAAAGTCGGAGACTGAACCAACTGAGCCGCCCAGGCACCAACCTATCTTTTCTATACATGCATATAAATACTTCAAAGGATGGAAACTGAATCCCTAAGTTAGTAGACACTGAGGTAAGTATATCCATCCCATAGTTTAGATGCTATATTCTACTAAGATGTGCCCAGATGAGATCTACTGTTAAACACCCATCCCATCCTGACTTTTCTTCAATTTAAAGCAATACATAAAAATAAAGAACAACAAAACTAAAGAAAAGAGACTCTCACTTTAGTAAAAAAAAAATCTAGATACACATGGACTAAAATATGAAAACCTTTATTTATGTCCAAAACCTCCAAACACCCTAAGGAAGAAGGCTCTGTGAATAGTTTAGGTATATCCTTGTCTCTTCTATATTTGTGTGTGCTTGTGTATACATGAATATATTTGTTTGCTTAAATGACTTCATACTGGGACCGCCTAGGTGGCTCAGTTGGTTAAATATCATACCCTTGATTTTAGCTCAGGTTATGATCTCAGGGTCCTGAAAATGAACCCCCCACTGGGCTCTAAGCTCAACGTGGAGACTGCTTGGGATTCTCTCTCTGCCCGTCCATTGCTTGCACTCTCACTCTCTCAAAATAAATATTTTTAATAAATAATAAATAACCAACATCATACCAGATGTTTATCTATGCCAGCCTGTTTTATATATTCCAGAGCATATATGTACTAAAATTTTCCCTAGCTCTCTTTGATTGGCTTTATGTAATTTCCAATTTATAACTATTGTAAGGAATTTTGGGGACAAATATCCATGTAGGTAACTCTCTCCACACATGTGTCTGCATGCATAAGGTTCATAAAAAAAAAGTTCTGAGAGAACTACTATATTCAATTCTTCTTTTGATATATTCTGCCCAATTACTCTCCAGGATAGCACCAATGTACACTCCCACTAAGAGTGCATAAGTACCTATTTCTTCAGTAGAGTATACTATAAATATTTTATATTTTTGCTTATATAGTGGTTAAAAACCAATCTTTTATGGCTGTTTTAATTTGCATTACTCAAAAAGTCCTTAGTCTACATGTTTAAGTAGCACAAGATGATTAATTGATATTATTGTGATACTAAACTCAGCCCCCTCCCCTTTTTTACTACTTGCCTTCTTGCTTTCTTATTTTCCTTTTCAACTCATACTTTCTTGCCTATAGTAGTTTACAAAGCATTTTCTTCCACTTCTAATTTTTAGTTGTATATTAGATATATAATATCTATGCTAATAATATTAAACTTTTAGGTATTTAATATGCACATATACACTTGACTTACAGTGTCTAGAATTAATCAGTACTAATCACTCTTTCCCATAAAAGGTGATGCACTTAGTTACTTTTTTCTCCACCTGTCTCCTCCATGGTGAAATCATCTTACTTTGAAATACTTTATTTCAGTGGAGATGAAGTATTCAAGTAAAGGTAAAACTTGCAAACAGTTAAATGAGTATATCATAAATGTACAACTTAATAAGTATTTTTTAAGTTTATTTATTCTGAGATAGAGAGAGAGAGAGAGAGAGAGAGCGCACATGTGAGCAGGAGAGGGGCAGAGAGAGAGTGAGAGAGAGAATCCCAAGCAGAGTCTGTGCTCACAGTGGGACTTGATCGCAGGAACCATGAGATCATGACCTGAACCGAAACCAAGAGTCAGAAGCTTAACCGACTGAGCCACCCAGGCACACCTAATAAGTTCTGATAAATGCAAACAAATGTATAACCACCACCTTAGTCAAAGTGCAGAACATTTTATCACTTCAGAAAGTTCCCTTAGACTCCACTTCAGTCAACCACAAAATGCTGAGGCAACCACTATTCTCATTTCTGTCACCAAAGATCAGTTTTATTTGTTCTTGAAATTCATTTCAATGAAATCGTAAGGCATGTACTGTTTCCTCCCTATCATTTAGTTCAACCTTAAGTTGTGGAGATTCATCTATTGTTACTTATGTCACCAATTTATTCTTTAATTGCTGAATAGTATTCCATTATATGAAATACTTCAGTGCTTTCATCCACCTTCCTGCTGCTGGACATTTGAGTTATCAGTTATTGGTTACTATGAATTAAGAAGAGATGTAAAAGCCTTTCTGAGAGCATATGTTTTTATTTCTCTTAAGCAAATACTCAGGAAAACACACCATATTATGGGATGGGTAGAACTGTTTAACTTTAAATGAGAAAAAAAAAAAAAAAACAACCACACAGGAGCATTTGGGTGTCTCAGTAGGTTAAATACACCATTCTTCAGTTCAGCTCAGGTCATGATTTCACCATTTGTGAGACTGAGCCCTGCGTGGGGCTCTGCACTGATAACATGGAACCTGCCTGAGATTTGTTCCATCTCCCTCTGCCCCTCCCCTGCTCATACTCTGTCTCTCAAAATAAAAGGAGTTGTGACTTAATACTCTTATCAGCAATGTTTGAGAATACTAGTTGGTGCATATGCCCATTAACATTTTCACTTCTCAGTCTTTTTTTTTTTCCAGTCTCATTTAGACATTCAAATGAATGTAAAATGCTGTCACACTGAGGTTTTATATTTGCATTCTCCCTTTCAGTAATGATGCTAAGAAATCTTGAGGGCTATGGCCATTCATATTTTTTGTGAACTCACCAATTTCTTTTTGCCTTTTGATTGGGCTGTATTTTTCTTATGGATTTACAAGCGTTATTTGTATATTTTAAAGATAATTTTTTTCAAATACACATATGCAAATATTTTCTTTCAATCTATAGCTTGCCCTTTCATTTTCTTAACAGTGACTTACAAAGAGTATAAATTTTAACAAACCGAGTACATCTAAAACTACTACTATAGCATTGTGACTCAACTATACTTAAATTTTAAAAAAGAAAATTTTAAAAGATTTTCTAATATAAAAGAAAGAACTGTTCAATGAATAAAGCTAAAACTAGTTGTTATTTTAAACATACATACCAATTATTGGATGAAGTATATAGTCCAAGTTTCAAAAATATGCTATTGATAAAAAGTAACAGAGATTCATGCTAAAACTGTACTCAGAGCCATATTTATTATTGTCAATTTGTATAATGTTTGAAAACTAAAAATCAATGCAAATAAAAAATGTAAGCTTAATATTTTTTCTCTAACACTTTTTTTCCTTTTGAGTACTTATTATACCCTTGTGAAGAAATCTTGCCTACCCAAAGTCATAAATACATTCTATATTTTCTTCTAGAAGCTTTATTGTGTTAGCTTATAATCCAGCTCAGATTTTTATGTATGACATCAAATAGGAGTCCAAGTTAATTTGTACTCATATGAATATTCAGTTATTCCAGTATCATTTGGATTCATTTTTAACTCTTCAGGAGTTTGACACCATAATTAAGAGTGCATGTTCTGAGCTCAAGTAACTTATATTTACGTGAGTCCAGTTTCCACCACTATTTACCTATAGGACATTTACCTATAGGATATTGAATGTCTATGTATCTGTTAGCTCATCCTCAAAGTATGGATAATAATAGCACACATTTCTGAGTTTTATCATTTTTTTAAATTCAGTTTTAGAGATGAAATGCTATAAGATATATAAGTTCCTCATATAAAACTTGGTATGTAGTAACTTTGCAGAAACACTAATTTATTTTTTAAAAAGTAATTATTCAGAAATAATATGAAAGTTTTATATCTGATACAAAATTCTGACTTCTTAAATATAAAAATTTTCCTTAAATATTTTAATTTTTTAATTAATTATTTTGAGAGAAAGAGAGTACAAGGAGGATATGGGCAGAAAAAGAGGGAGAGAGAGAATCCCAAGCAGGTTCCATGCGCTCAGCACCGCGCCCTGTGTGGGGCTCGATCTCACAGCTATGACATCATAACCTGAGCCAAGATCAAGAGTCTGACGCCTAGCCAACTGAGCAACCCAGCCTCCTCTTACTTAAATATGTTTAAGGTTAATATGGACTAATCTAAAAGTCATTTCTAAATACCTTCACAAAATTTTGATTATACTGATAAATCTTCTTATAGTCTTACTGATAAGAACTAAAGCTGATCCCATTGTAGCTTTTCCATAAATGTATTTTTTTCTTCTCCAGAAATTTTTAGAATTATTGCTGTGTATTTTGTGGTCTGAAATTTTGCTGCAGAGTTGGTGTTCTTTGATCTTTTCTGGGATCACATCATTGTAATTTGTATAACCACAGATCCTACCAAGATAGATAGGCACACTGATTATTTAAGTAGGTCCACACTATAAGATTTTTTTTTTTTTAGGTAAAACCACTTTAATATGAAATCCATATGGAAATGGTTTTACTTACCTGTTATAGTTTATATAGATTTAGAATATCTGAAATACAGAAAGTGGTGCCCAACTACTGGATCTGGGAAAATGCTTGTGATATCTTAAATAATAATGGAATTATATGCACAGAACTAAATAGATGAGAAAATGCTATTAATTTTGTAAATGATAAATTATATATTTTATATCATTGTGTAATTATTTTTTTAACCTCATTTAATCTGCACAACAGTCTTAAAAGGTAGTGTCTTATCAAGGGTTCCTTCTGGACAGTTGATTCCCAGAACTGTTGGAGCAAAAGCTATTTCGCATTTCTTTCTTTGGTCACCAGCTGTTCTGGAAATTAACTGAAGCTCGTACATGTTAATAAAAAAACGATAGTGGCAACTTGATTACAGTACAGCAGATTAAGTTAGGAGCCAATGTTATGGTTGACATGCAAGAGTGTAATTGACTTTCAGCAGTAAATTTTAGAAGATTTGATTAGCTACTTTGTTTGGCAAGTCCAAGCCCCAGGACTCCTGGCTAGTCACAAAGAGATGAGGACTAAATCCAACTGATATCCTAAAACCAAAGGCCTTGTATTCAACTCTCATTACCAGCCTTGTCCCAGGACATAATATCCTCTGTGTTTGAGAATCTCTTCTCCACTTTTTCTGCTTTGTCTGAAGAAATTATATAGTTCACACAGGGGCTGAATGGCTCCTCCCAATTATTTCTGCCATCAGAGTGTATGAGATCCTGCTTAGCTTTGCAAGAAATAATTACTGGCTGTGACTCAGGACACTCCTGTTTCCTCCAGACCTATCTGTGGAGGACAGGAGGCAGCAATGATATTGTTGGTATTTCACATTTACCTTATCAGTTCCTGTTCTCTATGTAAAGGCTAAGTCCTACTGGAGGAGAAAACTTCCTCCTGTACACTATAAAATAGAGTCCTTTATCAGTCCTTTGTCAGCCTGATTCAAGGAGAATTTATAGATAGTTTTTCTAAGTAAAGTGTCATACAAAAGCAGCTTTTTCTTGGGGTGCCTGGGTGGCTCAGTCGGTTAAGCATCTGATTTCGGCTAAGGTCATGATCTCACAGTGTAGGAGTTTGAGCCCCGCGTGAAGCTCTGTGCTGACAGCTCAGAGCCTAGAGCCTGCTTCAGATTCTGTGTTTGCCTCTCTCTCTGCCCCTCCCCTGCTCACGCTCTGTCTCACAATTAAATAAACATTTAAAAAATTAGGAGCAGCTTTTTCTTCTTTCACACACACATCCATACACATGCACACCTTTGCTATGTAAGATGATGCTAGCATCTTAGGAAAGGGAATTCTGATTTCATAATGTAGGTCAAGTAACATAATTATCTAGAAAAAAAATTTTTCCTCTGCTTTATGGGAAATGTTTCTCTCCTATCAACACAAGACTGTCATTTAAAAAGCATATAGGTTCAAAATTCTCTTCCTTTTTTGTAAATTCAGTATAATACAAGTGAATCAGAAACTCTCCATGAAAACAACCAGTTACCAGAGTTCACATAAAGGTCATCTTTTTGGGCATCTTCATGATCTTGCTGACTTCTCAAAATGATGTGAATAGATTACAATTGCATACGTGGACATTTTTCCCGCAGAGTTATAACTGAGTATTCAATAATAATGATCCTGTGTTTGACTATTCTACTGAGTTTCTACACCAATGAATTTCTAAGGATGCTCTTTCTTCACATTTTAAAAATGAAATACTATTTTTTAACTTTAAATATGAATATTTAACTGCAATTCTAAGTTTAACAGTACATATATTTTGCTTTGTAAGATATTGATTTCCCAAAAGATTGAAACTAAGTTGCACATATGTGGAATTAGAATAATAACACCAACTAGCATTGATTGAATGTATACTGTATGCAGACAGAGTTCTACTCATGTATTTCAAACCTACATCTTTGAATTAGGGTCTGTATCATCCATTTTTCGAATAGGGAAGAGTTAAGTGATATAAGTAACCTAAGTACCTTACCCACCATGGCGCAACTGTTAAGAACATGCACATACATTTGCATAATTAGGCTTTAATATAGGAAATAATACATTTTCATAAACTCATATCTCAAACCACAGCCTTGAAAATAACCTTTTATACCCTTAAAAATAACCTGTAAAACAGTCTTAATTTAACCCATTTTCAGAGATTACATAAAATGTAGTGACAATAGCAACATAATAATCAGGGGACTTTCAGTACATTTTGACTTTCTTCAGAGACATAAGCCCTTAATTGTTATGTATTTCTCTTAAACTAAATACTATAGGCTGTAAATTCATGTGGGATTCTAATTTAAATTCTACATTAATCAACTGAGAAAAAGAAACATACTGATTAATGGTGTTTTGAACAAATCTAAGTCTGATATTGTCAGAGATCCCAAAAGCCATGAGTGCTATAAAAAAAAAAAAAGAATTTGTGGGATTTCCTTCAACTGCTCCCCCTAAATTTTATTTGGGGTAAATCAAATTTGCTCTAGCTCTCAATTACACTGAGTATTAGAAACAAGACTTTCTTTATATCCACTGAGTCCCTTAGGCAGCAGACCTGGGGTTTTCTTGAAGTGGGATCTAAAAAGTAACTTGTTCAGGGATCAGTTGATGTTTGACTTTCAGTGGACATTCAGCTCCAGAGAAAGCTTCCATTCTCTGTGAGGCACAGTTGACAGTCTCAAGTACTAGCAGTATCTACTGAGAACTCGAGATATTGGGAACTGGCATCGTAGGGTGGGGCAAGATTCACAACAGCTGTCTGTACTGCACCTGGCACTGGCTCAATTCTCCTCAATGTGAAATCACACTAGAACTGCTGTGTGGAATCCTGCAAAACCACTCCATAGAATTCCTGGGGGGACTCCTGCATAACTACTCCGTAAAACAAAATGAGCTTAAGCTGATCAATGTGATGACAATTAAAACACAGACCACAGTAGACCTCATTTCTGTTTTACCTCAAAACTTAGAACAAGACATTCTCTCCATACTAGTATTCCTCTATTTTGATTTATAGCTTCTTTGGATTCTTTCCTAGAAGAGCTAAAAAGTATCCACATTAGAGAGCTGAGGTTGCATTCATGCAGTGATTCTGTAAACATTTTGGAAGCAGATGAAAAGATGATGGATTTAATATGTCATGGCTTTAGCAAGGAATTTAGAAAATCGGTATTTGAAACAAATTAATTACCTGGGAGGAAATGTATGAATGGGTGTGTGTATTAGCTACAAAGGAAAGACTAAGCTAGACGTTATTCTTTGACTAAAGAGAACTATTCACTTTGGAACTAGTTAGTTAATGCTGAGCTCACATTTTTATATCATATCCAAAAGTAGCAAGGTTTGGAAAGTCATTTCCCATCACGTGTCCTCTTCTTGCATGGAGCAACGGGCAGGTCTGTAATAAGAGGCACTCTGGAGGCGGAAAAGCACTGATTCAGCCACATTCCTCCAGAAGCCTGGGGTTGATATTAAGTCTGCAGTGTAACTTTAAAGGAACAAAGGCCCTTTAGGGTTCCTTATTGGGTCATTACGTTCCCAAGAGTGAGAGCCTTGGTCCTCCTTTTACAACCACACAACAAAACAGAGACTATGGGTCATGTGGGCATTTCTACCTTCCCTATAGCCATTTGATTTATTAACTCATAATTATGCATATCAATGTGTTTTATACATTAATTTCTAAGTAGATTACAAATTCAGACATGATTTTATCTATGGTTTTGTTAGCTGGGATCACTAGATTTTTTTAAATCACAAAATTTACATAAAATTGCCATTGTTTAATAAGATTTATTTCCAATTTCTCAATTATTTTATTTTTATTTTAGAGTGTGAGAGTGGGGGAGATAGGCAGAGAAGGGGGGAGGGGGAGGGAAGGAGAGGGAAAGAATCTAAGCAGACTCCACACTCAGCACAGAGCCCCCACACAGGGCTCAATCACAGAACTCTGGGATCGTGACCTGAGCCAAAATCAAGAGTCAGATGCTCAACCAACTGAGCCACCCAGGTGTCCCTGCCCTCAACATTTTAAAGTAGAAATAACAAGGAAAAATTTAGTTTGCGTCTTCTCTTCTTTCACTTCTGCATCTTATCACCTTTAATAATTGTGACATGGTGAAAGAATCCAAATTAATAATCAAAACAATACAATAAAGAAATCCTGAGTTTTGGTCTTGTCTGTGTTTCTATTGCATGTATTAGTTTTAGTAAATCAAGTATGCTCTTTGGGGCTCAGCATACTCATGTGAAAAATGAGGAAAGCTGGACTAAATCTCAAAGGTCCTTTTCAGTACAAATTCTATGAATCTTGTAATTACTTCCATTTTATGGTGCTTTGTGAAGTGCCCTTGTTTAGTGAACAGTTCAGGCCTGCATCCTTCTGAATCATTTTTCAATAGCCCTGGTGCACCCAAGGGAGGGAAAACAATAACGAATGAACAGATTATTTGCTCATCATAATACATCTTTTGAAAATGTCAAATGCTCTGACAATATGCTTAAATGCCAAGCTTCTATTGTAACCTGTGGCTTTACATTGACACATTCTTCCTTTTCTTTATCCTTCCAATTGTTTTCTGATTATAAAATCAATACATTGTCATTATAAGTAATAGCTTACAAAACACACATTGAAAAGCATAAGAAAGAAAAAAGTAATTACCCTTAATCTCACTATCTCAGAGATCCATTATCAAAATTATTCCTCTGGGCCCACCTGTGTGTGTGTAATATAATTTTACAATATTAGATGAATTGTGCTTTCAGTACTGTTTTGTAACCTACCTTTATTACATATAAATATTATGAACATATTTCCATGTTAATGAAGATAAAATCTCTGCCATTATTTTAACTGCTACAACCTATTCCAATGTTGGAATATGTCACAATTTATTTAACTAAGCAATAGATTGTTGGACAATATAGCTGCTTCTAATGTTTGCTATTATAAGAAACTTTGAAACAAACATCCTTTTTCTTTAAACACTTGTCTAATTATTTCTTTGTATTCTATACACTTAAGATTCATACATTTCATTTTTCTTGTTTTTGTAGAGAGTAGATTGACTGAAGTATTTTTATCTGAGGCTGATCCTATATCCTTGCTGACCTAATGATTCAGCTCTTGATTCCCACTTCCTGAATTACTGTTCCTTAGACCTCCAGCCTCAACTACCTACCCCAGCCACCCCCATGCCTTTCTCAGGGACTCAAGCATGGTTCCCTACCACAGTTCCCAGTAGTGTGGTTATCCAACTGGGCTTCTAATCTCCCCTTTTCCTTTTTAATTACTCCCCTAATACCAGCTAAATCTTCTACTCCTTTGGCTATGTATTTTCCTTTCTTATTTCCAATAATATACATAGCTTATATATCATCATGTGAACTGCATAGCTTTTTGCCCCCATAGCCTAGGGTGTCAAATAGAACTGGTTTATGCTGTAAATACTTGACTGCTGTACATTTTATTTATATTTTTATATTATATTTATATAAATCTATTGTAGACAATCCTTTAATCCCTTTATTTCAGACTAAGTCTATATTCACTTAAAGGATTAATTTCCTAAGGGACATGAATAAAATTAAGGTAATCTTTTTCATATGATGTTGACTGCTAGGTTTAGGCAAAGAGGCATGCACTTTTGTAGTTTTTGAGATGTCTAAGTAAGGAAAATACAAACACAAATTCCTGCCCTTCAGTGGATTCTATGGTCTCTCAAGTGCATTTTAGCTTCATTTAGTTTTTAATAAATTCTATATAAAAATAATTATCTTTCCTGCTGATAAAAGCTCATAATTATGAAAAGACAGAAGCAATAGTCTTATCTAATATAGCAATAGGTAATTTTTGTGCTAGGGTAGGATTCAATATGTCCCGTCTGTGTCCAGACAATGAACACAAAATTAGCAACATGTACCTTAGCCAGAACTTTATAGTATAAAAAACCAAAGTGGACCTTCAGTGGTGGTCCTGCATGATAGCCACTCTGGATGATATTCCCGGAAGCTGGATTATCAACCAGTTCAGAAATCCTGGGGAAACTAAAGAGGAAAATAATGCAAATATCCAAGGATCAAATAGAATGACTTGATCAAACTGAGCCATCTAGAAAACTCTGTGAAGGAGGACAGAAAAAATAATAGTAAGAGACTCCAGTAAATAAAAATAAGGGTACATTAAGGGAAGAGGGAAAGACAGAGTTTTCTAATTTCTGGAAGTTGTGATTAGAGGGAAAGAATAGAGAAACTGGAAGGATAAAAATAATTATAATAAAAACACTGCAAGATAAGGCAACCAAGAGACAGATTTGAACCATAAATCTTACCTTGTCTTACAGCCTTACAGCTAGTATTTACTAGACACAGTACTGCTATTCCCAGGGCCATGGTTAAACTGTGCATAATAGGTTCAGCTAGTTGAGCTGAGATGCTTAGACTCTCCTAGTATAGTCAGTCTGGCTTATGAGTGTCACACACTCAAACACACCTAGCACCCCACACCATTCCTTTGTAAAGTAGATTTACACTTTTTTTCCAACTTCATGAAAAGTGAAAGTGGTTGTTAAAAATGGGCAGAGAAGGGAAAAACAGTAACAGAGCAGATGACACAGTGCCTATTCCTGTGAATCACTGGGTTACAAAGGTTAATTCCAGGAACTGAAATATGTTTAGAAAAGATGATGAGATTCTGGAAGAGTGCTAGAATCTGAGAAAACTATCTCCATAAGGTCTTTATGTTCCATTGCAACTGATGTGATGAAACAGGACATTTTCCTTCCACTGTGCTAATCCTAGCCTCTCCCTTTGACGTGGAGAAGCAGAGGTTAGCAGAAGATAATATCCCATGGCATAAACAAAGATGCTCTTGGGGATGACCTTGAGCAAATAATATAGTAGGATTTGTTATAACAGTTTTGCAGGTGACTGAGCTCATATAGAAGAAACAGCCTTATGGGGAAAGATAGACTTGGCAGATATTTGTGTGATAATTACATCTGACTCAATGAAATGTGGTATAAAAATATATTTTGGGGGGAATTTCCTGATATATTTGGGGTTTATCCTGAAAGGTAAAAGGTCTTGCCTGAAGAGCAGTGGTCTTTGCAATCTAAACACATCACAATGCAGATATAGTACACGGATTTATACGTCCTATTGGTAAACACAGATATAGGTACATTAGGTGATCTAGGGGTTACGTACAGAAATACACCAAATGGAAATCCGAGGTGCCTCAACTATTATGTGAATTGTTTTTATGCTTGTGAAGAATTTCCCATTTGGTAAATTCCACGATGATCAAGATAAATCTGACGTCGATTTGAAAGTCTAAATGATTTTATATGAGAAATATGAGGGAGTCCAAGTCAGCCACAACAGCCTGGTTCAGACATCAAACTGGGATTGTATACTGAGCTCATAAGTTTTTCATAAATTCCTAGGATAGTCTCAGAAAGGGAGTAAAGTTAATGATAGTCAACCAAAATTTTCCCAAGTCATATAAATCCAGGACTTGGAGCCCTAAAAGAGGCCTGCTACCTCTCTGGTGGAATAGAATTATCACTGGCCTACATCATCTAGAATAAACAAGTTTTGCTTCCAATCAGCATTCAGAACATAACTGTGATGACTCCACATTAAATTGGGGACAAAGGAAGGAAAATTGCTATTTTCTTCAAGATATCAGTCTGTGCCATATGAGAATCAGGCTCCATGGGCAGAATAGGAAAGCTAAGAATGAGACAAAGGAGGAAAAAAACAACTTTGCATAATAATGTAAAGGGCCATCTTCCTAACTGCAATACAATTTCCAAAAGTTTCCACTCCTCAAAATGAAGATTATGACTGATCTTAAACTGATTGGCACTATTTTATCTTTGAGACATGCAGTGTTTCCTTGGGAATGTATGTATCTGAATGTTTGAATGTGTTCTGTCCAAGAGCTATCCACCAGCAGGAAAGAATAGCAAAATATGGGGGCAGGGAGAGGCGCTCTAAAACCCAATCTAAATAGAAGATTTCTGTGAAGTGTTTTGTCCAATCCCTTCTCTTTTGCTTCAGCTTTTTACCAAACCCCACAGGTTGTTATTCCAGACTGTGAACGTGACTCAGAAACTGCAGACAGACTGCCATGGAGGTATTATCCTGGTGGAAGAGGGTAGTTGTTGTGTAGGATTTCCCTAATGAGATACACATTTGCACCGTAAGAGAGCAGCCTGCCTCTCCTCTCTCCCCCTAGTTCCCTGCCCTCCCCGCCACTCCTCTCACTCTCTCTGGTGGGGTGACTACAAAAAAGGACACAAGGTCATTAATTAGAATGTTCTCAAAAGGGAAACCCTATGATAGCTTATGCTTCTTTTATCTTCAGTCCTTAGACTACAGAAATGTCATCCCAACAGCTAATTTCCAAGTCACTTTCCCCCTCACTGTTGCAGTTTCCTTTGGTTATCACCCAGATTTCCATTAATTACATCATACATTAAAACCCATTGTTAGAAGTTAGTGTAGTAGCAAAAATACTGTTGAAGGGGAAATGCTAATTCTTTAGATCTAAGCAGAAACCATAGCAAAGAGAACAAGGTGGGCAAAAGAGTAGCCATGAGAAAGCTGGCATCAGGAGTGGGGCAGATTATAACACATCCCACTCCAGATCAGGAGGGAGATAGACTTCGCTGTTGGCCAAATGCTCTACCAGAAGGCTGTCCTTGTCCTGGGAAGGGGGAGGTATAGGGTGGGAAACCCCCATCCCATCATTTGGTGGCATAGAGGCCATCTAATTAACACATATTTGGGTAGATAAATACAAGTTCCATAAACGAAAATCTTCAGAAATAGTTTACAACAAGTACATACATATTTCAAAAGTATTCCATGCAACTAGATATTAGTGTGGAAAGAAAGATGCTTGGACTATCCTCCCAAAACCTTTTCTCTGAAGAACATATTTTGACACAATTATATAAAACATGACGTCTTATCATATAGTTTCATATCACTCTGTAGCCGTTTCATGGGATTTCTCCCCCTACCCCTTCAACACCCCAAATTGTGAGTACATCAGCTCACAGCCATTGCAAAATTATTACTGGATTTTGCTGCTGTACCACATTTAAATGACTTCCTATAGTCAGAAATTAGAAAGGACCCACACTTCAGGTAACAATGATAGAAAGGAGTCACTCAACTTCTTATTGGGAGTGAGAGCCATATTTGTTCAATTTTTCACATCGGTGGTAATTTCATGGTAGAACTCATAACCTAGCTCATAACATGGAATGACTCCATCATCCCCAGATACCCTCAGTTCATGTAGCCTAACACAAAACAGCTTCTGTGAATTCCCTTCTATGTGATTTTGGAACTCTAACTCAGTGGTCCACCTCTAAAGCTCAATGGGCTAAGCAGAGAATAGTCAATCCTCCCTTTTCCTCAACCAGTAGCCTTAAAATTATCATTAATTATCTCTCTTCCTAAATCAGCAAGAAAATTGTGGATTTTTAAGAATACAAAGTAACTGAGCATTTGTGTATCTGAGACTAAGAATGTCAAATGTTGACGTTTTGAGGGCTTTAGAGACATACCGATGGTTCCTAACTCATGCTAGTTCAACTTACTATCTTTTGAATTCACAAGGGCACAAAGGCGATACGCATTCAGTAGAAACCATACTTCAAATCTGGAACTTTGATCCTTTCCCAGCAGCAAGCCAGAGCAACCAGTCAGCCACACAATCACAAAGGTGAGCAACAACCACTCTGTACCCATACGACCATTCTTCTACTTTCAGTACAGCAATAAGCAAATTACATGCTATTCAACACTTAATTATAAGGTAGGCTTTGTGTTAGATGATTTTGCCCAACTGTAGGCTAATGTAAGTGTTCAGAACATATTCCCTTTGATAAAAAATTAAAGAGTCATTAGAATAAAGGCAAAAATTATCATCTTTAGCCTTCCAGATTTTAATGGTATAAAGCAGGAGTATTAAGATTTTTACTGAGATAAGTAAATTTTACCTTCATCAGCCAATTGCATTTGAATGAAATACGACACCACTGCTATTGGCTCACAATGGGAAATCTATAGTAAATTGAAAATTAATTAGTAAATTAATTGAAAAGTCCTCTGAACTAAACTCTTTCATTTCTCTTCTGAATTTTGCCTGGGGATAGCCACAAAATCATGCCTGTTTTGGCACCAGTTCTTTATTATGCCTTTCATTTCTTAAACTCTAAATAAAATACAATAGATCTCATATTCTGTGTGAAAAGAGAATAATTTGTTTGCTCTTCCACTGCCCCCCACCTGCTATAGTAACCAGGCACTGAGGTCATGGGTTGGGCAATTCTTCCCCCTAAAAACATGGTTTTTGAAAGAGAATGAGCCTTGTCTCCCTGGCAACATCACCAGCAAAAATTTCTCACATGATTTACCTGTTTAAGAGACAGTTGGGAGGCAGATTTCAGATTTGAAGGTAGTTATCTGATTAAAAAGGCAGCTCACTTAAGTCTCGTCAGACACCAAAACTTAATCTGAAACCTATCTAGACAGATTACAAATGATGTTTGGGTTGGTGGAGGATATGAGGGTACATTAGACGTAAATATTCTGCATCTTTTTTAGCCACAGCAGGTACTAGACCTCACAGACTTAAGTATTTGTTTCTAGCTGTTCGAATTTAAATTAAAGTGTTCTTTTTTCTTCTCTTTGTGTGGCCGACTCCTTTTTCAGGCCAAATGCTACTTCTTGAAGGCTTTCCCTGATGGGCCCCTTCACTCGCTCATCCCCCAACCAAGAGCTTTTTCTGTGATTATAATATATTTGCTTCCCTTAGAACATACAGCACAGCTTATAAATATCTATTATTCTTTGCCATATATGGTCTTCATCACCAGATTACAATTTTATGCTCTTAAAAAATACATGGTGAATGAATAAATACTTACTATAATGATTTATTTAAGCATAATAGTAAGATAGTAAAAGACATTTATTCCTTAATCTTCAATGCTGTAGTTAAAATAACATAAACATTCATATCATCCACCATCTATTTTAACATAATCACAGAAGAAACTTGGAAACCATTAATAAATACACAAAAGTATGCCCCATCCATTTACATCATAGTAAAATGACTATCCACTTCCTACACATGTTCTAATGAAGTGTGAATATGCATTTGCTTAGTTGCTTGAGAATATTCAAATCTTCTATAGAATATAAGACAAACAGAATGAATATAACTTAAACATGTGTTAAGGAAAAGCAATCCATAAGACACAGCAGATAGAGATGATGCAGAGCATAGGAGTTCTAACTATAGATATTAAAGACAGAAGAAGGCCCAAGTGAGTACTAAATATACAAAAGGCATAGGAGAGCTCTCCAACCTCAGGAGGTTTTAAATCAGCCTCCCACTGATGAAACTCCTTCTCATCTCACATGTCCAAGACAGACACACAAAACCTCAGGCTTACTGGCAAGTTTCATCTGTGGATCAAACACTCTTGGCCCTGCTTCTCTCTGATTAAGCAGTGGGTTGTGGTGGTCCTTGTCTTACCTGACCACATTTATCCATCTGCTTTTTAGATGTGTCAATTTTCTCTTAAATTCTAAAGGCCCATTTTCCCAATTCTTTTTATACCCTAGGTAGGAGATACTGAAAAAGAACAAAGTTTAAAAAAAAAATGTGCACCACTGTGATAGCCGGCTCATATTTACTCAAGCCCACAGGAAATGAGTAAGATTCAGAGGAACAAATGGCCAAAAACTGCATTTTCCAATTCTCTGTACTATAGGCCAGAGAGATAGGCCAATAAGATCGAATATATGAGTTCCTTCTTAAAAGCCAAATCACAAGTGCTTCTTAGATATGCCCATCCTCACCTTCCCACTGTCCCTTGTTCTTCAGCTGGCATTCTATGGGGAAAAGGAGGAACAGAGTGCAAACTGTACACAACCTTTGGCTCTTAGTTCAAACTCCCTGCCACTGTCAATAGAGAAACATCAAGTACCCTTTCTTATATAAACGGGGCGAGCAAGCTTAAGGAGGGCAAACAGAGGGTTTGGGGACCTTCCTGTTGAACTTCTTGCCATATACATTCAAATTAGGGGATAATGGAAAAGAAAAACGGCTTCCGGGGACTTTCTGGGAGGCTTGGCTCGGGCTGCGTGTGTGGCCACAGGAACTACTGTGTGCATGGCCGGCAGGAGTTAACATCAAAGGTTATTATTCTTCCTAACAAGCGTGAGGATCCATTGTTTTGCTTCATCTCAACTCCCTTCCCTGGAGGAGTGCATTCCTAAATGATATAAAAGAACTCCCTTCAATGATATTTAAATAGTCTCCCTTTCTCACATCCACTCCAAATCCTATATATCCTAAACTTCATACTGTACACATATTAATGATCAACTATTTTGTATAAACCGCATATTCATCTACATACTGTTAAAGAATTATTTCATCATTTCTGCTGTCTCTCAAGATCTCTGCTTTCTAGAGTATTTTATTGAATCAGCAATTCCTATTCCCATTTGTGGTAAGAAAGCAGAAAAGTACTTATGAAACAACCATGTTGCCACAAATGCACATACAAACATGTCATAATTACTTACAGAAGTTTGGAAGCTGTGCTTGAGGCTAAGAGAGAAACCAAGGCTAATTATATGCTTGCTCACTCAAGTTAAAAGCTTTAAATGCCCCAAACTTCAAATATTTGCTTGGATCTTGGAAGATTCCAGAAAGAGGCAAAGTACTTTCTATGTAAATAGCCAAAAACCAGTGGGAGCCTTATCAGTACTCTATGCATGGCTTCTCAGGAATGTAGTAACAAAAGAACATAGTCCTGGCACGAAACTTTCCTCTACCTATTTCAAGGCTGTATCGTGATAATTCCACCAAAAATAAAAATATCATCGCGTTTTAGAATCGAAAGAAAACCTTCTGATAATCTCTCCAAACACTTTATTCTACCATTGAATAAATTTAGGAAGAGAAAGGTAAGATGATGCTCATAGCTCCATAGATATTTGAACCACAGAGCCATAGCTTTTAGATTTCCTTGCCTAAGACTAACACATACACACACACACACACACACACCCCTCCAATTCCAGGGGCTTGTGTAAGCTACTGAATGGATGGGCAGAAGAATTAAAGGGAGGTTTGATGTACTGGCTTGGTTCACATGATCTCAGTTTTAGCATCAAAAGTCTGGGTTCTAGGAAACCTCTCAATCCCAGGCAAACCAGGAAGGTTGTTTGGTCACTTTAATTTTGAATTAACAATTCCAACTGATATACGGGTTTGGGATTTTGCCTGTAGCTTCTTTGATCTCTTGTACTAGCAGTAAAAGAGATAAAATAAAGCTACATGCTTTCTGGTGGAGGTTAAGGAAGAAAGGAAGTTTTGAGAAGAGGATTCCTTAGCTCAGCAGTGCATATGGTAGTAAATCAATATCAAACAAATGAAAGATTATTAAATGAGTAAGTCCAGAAGTCATGTGGAAAATTGCCTTGATACAATGGTAGCTTCTAGGTCCAATGCCAAGAAAGTGATAAGCAGAATAATGACCTCTCAAAATGTCTGTGTCCTACTCCGTGCTCATATGTCATGTGTATGTGTGTGTGTGTATATATATATATATATATATATATATGGCAAGGTGGAATTAAGGTTGTATATAGAATTATGGTTGTTAAATCACTGGACTTTGGGATAAAGTGGTTATACTTGATGATTCAGGTGGACTCAATATAATCACAAGGGTCCTTAAGAGGGAGGAAGAAACAGAAGGGTCAGAACCAGAGAGAAAACGTCATGAGAAACTCAATCTGCCATTAATGGCTTTGAAGACGGAGGCCATGAGCTAAGAAACAAGGGTTGGCTATAGAAGTTTGGAAAAGCAAGGATTTTCTCCCAGAGCCTCCAGAAAGGAGCACAATTTTTGTTATAGTCCAGTGAGACACATTTTGGACTTAAGACCTCTAGAACTATAAGGTAACAAATTTGTGTTATTCTAAGCCACTAAATTTACGGTAATTTGTGTGCCCAGAATTCTAGTAGTATGCTATAACATATCTTAACTATATTTCACCTCTTTCCCCTTCCTTCCTTCTGTGTTTTAAATTTCTTTAATAAACCATGTGATTTGAGCATTTTAAATTGGTCTATGAGCTTTTCTTTTCTTTTACATCTGGAGTAGCATATTAGTTTCCTGTCGTACTATAACAGTGTTCATGTACTTGTCCTTTCTGCCACATCAGTCTCCAAATCACTCCATTGGTGTAGTCAAAGAATTAAAGTTGACGGGAGCCTGGGTGGCTCAGCTCGCTGAATGTCCAACTTTGGCTCAGGTCATGATCTCACAATTCGTGGGTTCAAGGCCCAGGTCCAGTTCTGTGCTGACAGCTTCGAGCCTGGAGCCTGATGGTGACTCTGTGTCTCCCTCTCTCTCTGCCCCTCTGCTGCCCCTCCTTCCCTTCCTCTCTCTCTTCTCTCTCTCTCTCTCTCTCAAAAATAAACAAACATTAAAAAAAGAATTAAAGTTGAAATATGAAAAAGTATCCTGGATTGAAGTGGTCCTGATCCAATGATACACACCAGCAAGACACAGGGACAATCATATCTGGCCATGGGTGGTGAACAAGCATGGGGGTGTGTTCCTTGGGTAGAAGGCACATGGAACCAAAATGGTGTCACCAGTGAGTGGCCCAATCAAGACCTCATGTATACTGAGTGTTCATGTATATTTAGTGTACCCCAAATATTTAGTATCTCTTGTGTATTTTGTGTGTCATAAATAGTGCTAGGTGCCTCATGTATAAGTAACTCATGAATATTCATTATCCCTCAGTCCATCTAACCTTTTTAATACATGCTCTGCTACTTATACTTAACACATTTATGACTTTCATACAGCGCATCGGTATTGTTTTCTACAGCTGAATTGGACATTCTCATAGAAAAGAATACAGCAACATTATGCCCAAGAAGAGAATGAACAAAACTGTGAGGTATTTCAAGTCTGACCCGATACGATGGCATTCTGAAGATTTGCTTCAGGCCTACCATTGTCACCCCTCTGTATTCCTCAAGGGGCAGGTTTACAGGAATTTTCTATTATTTTTTAGAAAGAAAAAAAACTATTTTCTACTCCACATCTAAAAATCCACCTGGTCTCTCCCACTGAAAACCACTACTTAAGGGTAAGCCTTGGTCCCTTTAATCATCAGAAGTACCTGATACTCATAAAGGAATGTGTCTCCGCAGTCACTATGCCTTGTACTTTGAGGGACAGTACAAAGAACAAGGATCTGAATTTCAGGAGACAGGACACTTGTCCACCATTGTGCTTTATATAGGTCTGTGACAATAGGCTATTCACTTCAACATTAGGAGCCCTGTTATCTTCCTTAGGCAGTCAGACTTGAGAACATCTAGGTCCATGTTTGATCAGATAAACTGTTATCACCCACGCTCCCTTGTATTTGCCTAAATGTCAGTAGTTTGGGTCTCTGACACGGGTTTACCCAAGAGCCTTAAAAACATTAAAATCAAATTCATAACCAAAAATAAGTCTCACAGTCATGTAATTCCACATATGAACAAGACAGACAGAAAATAATTGTTTCAAGATTTTACCTTTCCACCACTGAAATATGGTTAATTTAGCCTTTTTGGTTTTTCAAATAAAAATTTGGATCACAGTACAAGTAGCTAATAAAGATCTTAAAAAGTTCTTAAAAGAGAAAATCAACAAATAATACCCAAAGATCAGCTCCAAGCAGTAATCTAAGGAAAGATACAAAACGCCTCTTGAGAGTCAGCAACTGAGTCTTTTCCTATAAATGGATACACATTATCTCCTTGACAAGGGCAGTTACGCCAAAGCTTTGTTTGTGGTTGTGTTTATTCTCGCTCTTAGGTCTTTCTCTGCATAGCTCCTATGCTGCAGTTAAAAACCAATTCCTATTCTGTACCGAAGAGTATCTGCTCACTGGGCCCCGTAGAAATTACTAGTCTGGGGCTTTATTCAAATTACTCTTCTTGAAAGTAAAACCGCGTCTTTCTTCTTCCTTAAGAGCTAGCATTTTAGGATCCTGCAAGGTATTTCTTTTTGATTTATTTTCCTACTCTCTGAACCGATCGATCTCTAAAAAATGAAGGTCAGAATTGGACTAATGTCCCAGCGGGGGTTGGTGAGCAGGAAGCAGATGAGAAGATGCCCGGAACCCTGCAGACCACGTGCCTGTCTGTTTCACAGCAGCAGGTGGCAGCGTGCCCTCAGGCTGTGGGATTGGCACAGGAGGAGTGGGAGATCGGAAACCATCCCTAGCAGGTCCTACTTGTTTTCTTTGCCCAACTCAGAGCTCAGACTGACCCACTACTCAGACTGAAAATAGGAAACTCAGTTAAGCCTTAATTTACAAAACTTCTTTTATGGAGAAATACACTCCCTGGCTCCCCTCCTTTCTCTGAAAGGCAGAAGACAAAGAAATTCCAAATGATATATACAAGGGGGAAATGATATATACAAGTGCTACCTCCAATTTGCCTCAATTTGGCTACATTTCCCATGTTAAATTGGGTATAATATATCCAACTAGCACTCTTTGTTATTCCTGACACCCTCAGTGATAATTTTAAAACATTGCCAAAAAGAAATTGCACACAAGTTTTCTTTATATAAAAGAGCTTCTTTATATAAAACATAGTTTGTCTGTTTCTATAGGAACTTTACGCTTTGACCAAAAAAGGCATCACCAACATTTGCCTCCTCCAAACACTAGCACAAGCTAAGAAACTCAACTCGGTTCTTTTAAAAATATTTTCTAATTCATATAATATTTCTCACCCCCCCCAAATTAGCTTTCAATTTTGAAGTTTTCATCAGTAGAAATGCAGAGGACATCAGAAATACACACACGTCTGCAGTTACACTGATATGTATATCCCTGAAAATAAATCCGTGTCTTGTGTTTTCCTCCCATCACTGACCGTCACTTGTACTGGGGTAAAGGTTTCTGATGCTTCTGATATTTCTCTTTTAGAACTGCAAAGTTAAAAACGAGCAAACACCACAAATTCACTTTGCCTTTTAAGATTTTTCTGGCATAGGATCAAAGAAAAGAAGAAGAAAAGCCCAAGATAAGGCTTAAAACTATGAAGCTAGCACAAAAGCACAAGAATTGAAAAGTCTGTTTGTAGTCGAAATAACTCTGACAAGTGCTGCACGCCATAGAAACGAGGCCTCCGGTCTAGCTGGAGTTTCAGGAGTGAAAGGGAAGAACAGATGTTCCAGGTACTGAAAATGTAGTTAGAATCTAAACTCTCCTCATCTTCCTGAAAACTGACCTTTAAAAAACTACATTGCTACATACTTTGTTTGAACTAAGTAAACAAATCCTTAAAAAGGGGAGTTAGTCCTCAGAGTGTGTCTATTGGAATTACTTTTGCGATAAAGAGAAGAGAGGAAAATTACTTAGGTTAATATATAAATTGCGTACCACTTAAAGAGAAGTGTGATTTCAGGTTCTACAAAGACAAGTAAGGATAAAAAGACATTTTTTCTTTCCACAGAGGCTGCTTCATAAACAAAACATGGGCTTACCCAGCACTGCCCAGGCACCAGACATCTGTCACTTCACAGATGTCCCCTCAGTAACTTACCCAAACAACGCTGTTCTTCTCCAGCCCACAGGGACAATGGGCTCACACTGATGAGTCTGCCGCAGCGTCTGGGGAAAGACTTTACAGCCCAGAAGTCAAAATAGTAATTACAATTTACCTGAGAGAGATTTTTTCCCCTGAATGGCTTTTCTCCACATGCTTCCCAATGTACCTTTGCAAATTTACCATATGAATCTACAAATACATTGAATATTTAAGACTTTAAAAGTAAATCAGGAGTGGCAGAGCACAAGATTTGTCTACTTATCTCTTAGTACATTTGCAATTGTTGTAACTGCTCCTCTGTTAAGTTTTAGATTCATGGAGTCATACTTTTAACATCAAAACAACAATTAGCTTACATTTTACATCAAAAGATGCTGGGCTAGTTAATCATTTACAAAAGAAACAATGTCCCTCATTACTGCAAGTTTTTGAAGCAAAGGCTTGATTCACTAAAACAAATTCTAAGCACCATATATAGAAAAAGCAATTCACCTTGTAAATGCTTTCCTCAGCTCATCTGTAGGTATATTAGATACTTTCAGCTTTTAAAAAAGAAAGTACATTATCAGTTCTCTGAAACTGCTGCTCTTAAGTTTCCGGAAGCAAGAAGATCCAGTTATGAGTATAAAAGCATATACCTTGATTCTCTATGTACTATGAATCTTAATCAGAAATTAGAATTGAGAATATTAAATGTGAGTGTATGTCGGGGTGCAAGTGTTTAAAGAAAATGTGTTTGTACAAAGATAATCATGAGCAGAAAGACACGTATTTGTGTGTGTGAAGGTGTGAGTATAGACATATTTTTCTACCTGCATGCTATTGTCAGTTTGCAAAAATAAACAAGGCTGTAAATCTTCTTCCTTTAGGATAAACATTTGGAACTTCCACCTCCAGAAGACCTCAGTTCCAAGCTAGAACGGGAAACCCTGACGTGTGCTGGCCAACTGTCATCTCCTGTTTGCTCCCCAGTGGCTAAGAGTTCCAACTAATGTTGAAGGAACAGAGACTCTAAAAGGCTGAGTCAGGGAAAAGAAGTGGGGAGCTTTTCTGGCTCTAACCAGTTTCCTGGATTAGACTTTTGAAACCCAAATTTAGGTTTCTTCACATTCTAATATGCCCAAACCAGTAAAGAATTAGTTGCAGAACCGAGAGAGCCTCCAGCGTCCTTTACAGGGTAATTATTGCTTTCCTTTTTGCAAAAGGAACTTTACAGTGTGCCTTTGATTTGCTTAGGGATGATGTAAGATTTCTACAGATGCCGAATCCAAGTATGGGAGCTTAATTCATGGACAGATAAGCAGATGGACAGGTGGTAAGCAGAAGTCTCAAACACCCAGTTCATGGAGCTGCTTCGCCCTGGAGCTGCTTGGTCAAACTCTTCACCACAGCTTGAAGCCAGTTATAAAACTCCCGGCCCCAGGCAGAGTGTCTAGTCCCACATCCCCATGCAGATGACTTCCAATTGTTCAATATTCTAGCTCATCTGCCTTGAAAATTAGTTTGCACAGTATTATAGGTCATTTGGACATTCTGTCAGCCATATCTTCCATGTAACATTTTTGGTTATTTTCATCTTAGACATCTGAGAAAGCTGGAGAGAGGACTATAGACTTAGAGTGACAGACAGACATAGCAAGATACATACTCAAAAGCAAACTGCCCAAGATAAGTTTTTGACTATCACATTGTATAATTCATACTCCACATAATGAGCAATTATAAAATTGTTATAGAAAATGGAGAAGGAAGGAGGCCTTAACAATAAATATTAGTATTGAAAAAACTTCTTTGTCATGGCCAACACCTATACGGTATTTCTAATAACCACACAATATTTTGATTAAAAAAATCCCTATTGGACACTAGTGGGGGCATATTTAGAATTATCTATTTGACTTTTTAAGCCTACTAATGTACTATCTAATATGCACACTATTAGTTCTATGTGTGATTAACAGATAAAAACTAAAACTTGTGAAATGTTCTTATGAATAGAATATTTAGAAAAGTAGTTAATAATAATTCAACTCCACTGTAAACTATTTTTTGAATCATTATAAATCAATTATTCAAGGCTTTTAAAACTCACATTAATATTACTTATTAATATAGCACAATTTAGGGTAATATGTGTATGGAATTAGTTTATGTAAAGGACCAAACAATTAGTAAGGCAATTAATACATACAGGTAAATAAAATACTAAGCTTTCCTGGAGTATTTGAGGTTTACTTATATTCATTTTATATTAGGAACCTAAAATAAATCAGCACTTGCTTATTATGAGATACATTAATTAAGGCATGTGTTTTTTTAAAACTTCTCAAATAGTTTCTTCTTCCTCTATTGCTTACACATAGCCTACTTAGCCGTACAAAGTGAACAGGAAAAAATAATTTTAAGATAACGTTTTATTCACTTCTAGATTTTCCCCAATGTCTACTAGAATTTTGCACATATTTTGCACATCATGTACTTTTCTTAATTGAGTTAATCTATGTAGATTATATTTCTGCATTATTTTCAATCAATAGTCATTCAAGAGGAAAAAAGCACTCAAATCATGTTTTCTAATAATGTTTCACTGAATTATGGTTGGTTTTTCTTCTAGAGGGAAGTGGTAGAACATCTGGGTATTGCCAGATGCTTCTGTTATAAACAGCGTTAAAGGTTTTCTGCATCTGAGAATTATGTGATTATCTCTTTGGGGAGTCTAATTTTATTGTAATGACTCTGCAGTTCATTTGGTGAGTATTCATACTCACTATTAAGATTTGTTCTTTATCACTAAATAAATATTTAAATGTCCAGGCATTAGAGAAATCCAAAAATAGGACAAGTATGACACCCACACGCCTTCTGTCTCCTATATACAGGTCTCAGGTCAGGCTGCTAAAATAAGAATGCCATAGACTGGGTGATACAGTCAACAAATCTTTGTTTCTCACAGTACTGGAGTCAGGGAAGTCCAAGATCAAAATTCTGGTGGACTTGGTGTTAGGGAAAGGCTTAGTTTCCGGTTTGCAGATGATCACCTTCTTGCGGGGGTGGAGACCAGAGAGACCTGGCACTCTTGCGCTTCAGTATCTTAAGAAGAAAACTAATTCCATCGTTACAGCTCCACCTTCAAATCAAAATACCCCACAAAGGCCATCTCCATACACCATCATGTTAGAGCTTCAAAATATGAATTTGGGGGACACACAATCAGTCCATAGCAATAGATTAGGAGGGTATATTTGAGTATTCAGCTGTTTTAAAATCTATTAAAACCAAAATATATTAAGGTTTTCTTTTTTTTTAATGTTTATTTAGAGACAGACAGACAGAGAGGGAGAAAAAATTCCAAACCAGTGCTGTGCTGTCAGCATGGAGCCTGATGTGGAGCTCAAGCTCACAAACCATGAAATCATGTCCTGAGCCAAAATCACGAGTCAGACACTTAAGTGACTGAGCCACCCAGGTGCCTCTGTTAAGGGCTTCTTCTAATGTTACAGTTTTTCATATGAGCAGAAAGACTATTTTAGTAAATCAGGCATTTTTATATCAGGTCCCTGTAAGTGTCGGTCAGTCTAATATATCTTATTAATCCACTTGTCCATTAAGTTACTGTTTTTTTTTTTTTGTCTTTTATGACTATTTGACAATATCTAACTTCATCAAAAAATGACGATTTACTACTATGTTGATTTCAGATTACATTAGATGTTTAGATTTTAATGAAAATATGAAAAAAATAGAGTACAGAGTCAACAGAAAACTACTTAAATACTACTTTGTAAAATGATGTTTTCAGTCACATTTTAAAATTTTTAAATGAAGTACTAGTAGTATTTTTTAAGAAATTCATAAATTTTTTAAAGTTGGCAGTGGAGTAATAACTATGTCATAATTCAACTCATTTATGTAAATTTGCCCAATTTTTGCAAAATGTCTTAGTAGTTTACATATAATTTAATGAATATTTGCCATGCTAATTTTTTGTGTTTTCTTTTGTAGTGTTTGTGTATTAACACCAGAGTTTTAATTCTTGTCCTCAGAATAAATTACCTTAGACTTTTTTAATGTGTGCCTATATTTTCATTATGTCCTTTAGTTCCATTTCAAGAAACCCCAAACCCTGATGGGATAAGATTAGTGCCACTTCACTGAATTAAGAAAAAGTGGGTCTATTTTAAAGGCTTTTTCTCTAGAGAAGCAGAAGAATAAAATGACATGACCAAATTATAGATAAATGCTTCACGAAATGACATGAGCATATTTTTGTTGCCAGTGATTTTGTCTGTTTGCTCAGCACATTTAACATTACCCAGTTTGTAACATCATTGTCCCGAAAAGAAATGTAATTGACAAGCCTCCCCACAGAATCAAGGTTCTCTTGTACCTCCACATTTTGTAAAACAAAGCACACGACCACTAGAAGGGACACTAGATATTCCAAATAACAGGGGTAAATCTCAACTAGAAATGTCTATTAAGACTCTAATGTCTAACTTTGATGTACCACTTCTATGGAATCCTCATATGTCTTTTTGCTTGGTTGGGATACGGGCTGTGGAGAGGATGTTTTGGAGGTCTCATTTCTGCTCAATAATTATTTATATCTTAAAAGAACTTTTTGGTCACATCACACATCTCCTCAAGCCCTAGGATGCTCATCTACAAAATAGTAATCGTTAGTATCTACCATGCCCCACGTTTGGAAAGTTACTGTAAGGGCTACAGTGTAATAGCTGAGCACTCATTGTGTTTAATAATTTTTAAGAGTTTTAAAAACTCAGGGTTTTCCAAATGTGTGCCTCCAGTGAGTTTCAGGTACTTCCATAGATTTTAATTTCCAAGCAGCCCTCAGGGTAGCCAGACAGGTCCTGGGACAATCAGAAACCTCAGGCTGGACCCAGCATGAACTACCTCATCACTTTCCTTCATCTACTGGGTGACTAGTGAAACATTTTCTTTATACAATAAAGGGATCTAATGTAAGGATGAAAAGCACTGATTAATTCATTTAATTCTCACAATAACCTTACAAAGTACATATTATCATTATCCCTGTTTTACAGATGTTTATCTTAAATCTCCAGAATATACAGGATTAGGTGAATGCTGATTTAAAAAGATAATTTTATGAAAATACATTTTTAAAAGGGCAAATAAAAGTATTGCTATGCACTGCCTGAAATAAGAGCTACATTAATGCCAATATCAAGTGAACACCAGTGTCTGTTAAAGCTGTATAGTATGAAGTTACCTAACTGCCCTTCCCAAGGGGCTAGATATGATGACTTCTTTAATGTCTCCTTAAATCTTCTTCTTTATTGAAATGTAATCAACCATAACCTAGCCAATATGGTGATTCCCCCAGGGGAACATAATTATGTCCAAGATCTATAGGTGACTGTCAACAATAGACTCTGTAAATGAAATACAAATAAGCCATTTTGGAAAATGGAAGAATGATGCTGACCTATTATTTTTCTAAAGCGAGTTTACATTTTAATTCTTTTCTTTTTCAAGTTGATATGTTGTTACACTTCTACTGTTACTTGAAGAATAGTGTTGCTTCAAAAGCAAATAATCTGATCTCCATCTCCACTCCTGCCTTAATTTATCTCATTCTTGAACTGTCACTAAATTTAAAGGTCAAACGGCACAGTGAGGTTTTTTATTGAATTCCTCTTGGGAAGGATGGAAAGTATAGGTTTCTTTTCCTATTTCAATTATAAACTCCTGGAGAGCAGGGAGCATGCAAGTAGATTTATGGACCTCCATCTTATAATGTAAAATATAACAGACCTTCAGTAATTTAACATACTCAATTATGTGTTTATGCAATGAAAATTTATTACATATCTCCTGTGCTAGTGATTAGAAAAAAAATGATAGGAAGTCAGATAAAATCACGACACTAGTGGAGGTTGCAATATACAGAAGTTGAAGACTGTAAGATGAAATTCCAATATAGTGATAAGTTTATATAGTGATATATAAACTTATATATCCAATATAGTGATAAACTAATAAGTTTAACCCAAACACTGAAGGAAAGAGAATTCACATGGAGGGGGTCAAGAGGGGGGCAAGGGTGGGGAGGCATCAGATAGTCTTCCCAGAGAAAATCTGTATTTAAACTGAGTCATGAAATGGGAGGGGAAAAGGTTGAAGACAATGTACAGGTAGAGAAAATGGGAATAACATGCAAAGAACTGGACCTTAAAGAGACCAAACACCTTTAGATAAAGGAAATCAGTTCAGTATGGTTGAAAGATGGAGAATGAGGTCAGGGAGAAGGGTGAAATATGAGCAAAAGAAAGCTTTTTAAGCCATTGACAAGAGTTTGAAATCTTACAGTATCAGTAGTAAGCTCATTGAATTTTAAGCAAGGCAGCAACATAACAAGATATACAGAGTTTGGCAAGATTTCTATCTATGGTATGGAAAAGTAACTTAAGGCAGGAAGAGGCTAAGGTTACGTTTTAACAACAGAACAATTTCACATTGAACAAGGGCTAGTGGACAAGCATGAAAGATATTTTAGAAGTAGAAACGTGGCGACTGGGTGGCTCAGGCAGTTAAGCATCTGACATTGTCTCATGGTTTGTGAGTTTAAGCTCCACGTCGGGCTCTCTGCTGACAGGTCAGAGCCTGGCGCCTGCTGCAGATTCTAGTCTCATTGTCTCTCTCTGCCCCTCCCCCACTCATGCTTGCTCGGGCTCTCTCGAGCTCTCTCTCTTTCTCAAAAATAAAATAGAAACATTAAAGACCAAGTAGAATCAACGGCCCTTGGTAACTCATTCAGTCAGAAAGGAAAGGCCTGTAGGATTCTATTTCAGGTACGGGCAACTGGGGGGTCAGCTATCCTGTTCTCTTAGATACATACTTTTGGAGAAGCAAGTTTTCTACAGTGGATGATAAGTTAAATTGGGGTGAACTGATCTGAAAGTACCAAAACAAAGCGCAATTAGAAACGTCCAGGAAGTGGATGGGTCCACAGGTCCGGATCTCAGGGAGAGGCTGCAATCAGACACACGGATCTGGGGGGTGTCAGCATCCGCTTTGGCTTTCAAGCCATGGGAGTCATTAAGCTCATTAAGAAAAAGTGATATGAGAAAAGAGCCTCGCATTTAAGAGACAAAAACATCACTGGCACCTGCAAAGAGACTGAGAAGGAGCAGCTAGAGCAACGGGCTAACCTCGGGCAAAAATACTGCCCCAGCAATCCTGAAAAGGGAGTGTTTTAAGAAGGAGTAAGGGGTGAGCTGTGTCAAATGCTGTCAATGGGCCAAAGTTATGAAAATAGCACATTTGCCAAAAAGGTGCCATAGGCAACTATGATAAGAGAACATTCAGATAAATAAATGTGAGAAAATAGAGTCAGCAAGTAGAATATCTTTTATGAAATCTTCCTGGGAAGAAGGAAGATAAAGATGAAATATAGATCAAAAAGAATATGGAACAGGAAGGCAATCGTTTTTATGACAGAAGAGACTTGAGGATGTTTGTATCTGATGGAGAATGCCCGGGGCGTAGGGACATTTGAAGCTACAGAGTGAAGGACCGTGATCAGTGTTCCTGAGAAGACAGAGTGAAATGGGATCCACAGATCAGATGGAGGAACTGGCCTGAAACAGAAGGTGGAGTAACTCTTCAACTATAACAAGGAAGAAGGTGGAAAGAATGGACACAGGTATGAGTGAGCCTGAGGCTAAGGGAATCCCACCAGATGTCAGGGAGAACAAGGAAAGAAATGAACGCTGGAAGAGTTAAACAGAAAGAGAAAAAATATATAAGGCATAGAAACCAGGGGTTCCCAATATATTTCAGAATTAGAGAGCTGGAAAGGCTGAGAAAGGCAAGAGTAGTAGGTTACGGTTACACAGCTGAATGATCCAATGTATTATGTCATAGGTGAGATTGGGTAGGTGATGGTAAGCAGCAAGAATCTAGGAGAGTGGGTTCACAAAATGACATAGAAGTACACGTCAGTGGGGTTGAGGGAGAAGAACTGAGTATCTGGAGATGTAGATGGTTCCTTTCCTAGATAACAGTGCCCCCAGAATTATTGTGAAAATTGAAATGCAGGGAAACATGCCCAGAAACTTAAGAATGAGTGTAGAAGCAAAGGTAGATGTGGTCTGTCAACTGGCCAAGGATCAAGGAAATAAAGATGTGAGATCTGTTTGGTTCAGCAGCAGGTGCAGCAGCTCCTTGCAGGATAAAGGAGGGTCTCAGAAGCAATGAGCTGTGGCCACTTTGACTATGTTTGTACATCCCAGCCTAACTGAGCAAAGGATTTTCCAGTTTTCATAGGAAATAGCACAGCTTCTGGTGGCTAGAAGAATGCTCTGGAAGCAATCAGTCATGATGTGCTATAATTATATAGTCAGGGTTTGATACACTGGCTCTCAGAGAAAGTGTCCCAGCTTGGAAGTTCCAGGTGGAAAAGGCTGAAGCCCAGAAGGCCATTGCCTAGTCTTTTGATGAAAAGGTTTCTAGATCAAAGGAAAATAAAATGGAATTTCAGTCATCATTTAAAACATGTTCCACTTTCACAAATTTATATCAGTCTAAACTAGTTTATGTAACATGTACAATAGATTTAAACTACTTGTGTTTGGATCAGCAGTAAATCAAGAGAGCTAACATTATTCCAAATAATGAGGAGAGAAATCATCAATATGGAAAATGACCTTTGTAAATTATTCAGTGTCATGTTCAAACACTAGTCTGATACCACTTTTTAGGAACTTGGAATAAGTCCATTATTTTCTCCTCTGTCAGAAAAAAAATTAAAGTAGATTTAGGAGAAATAATTTTTTAATTTCTTTTCCTTTTCCAAAGCAAGCTAAATACCATAATTGAATATTGTTAGCTTTTTCAAAATGTTTGTCAGTTTTTCCCTTTCTATTGGATGTACTAAAAATGTAGGGCAGAACACCTTCCTTGATGTCTCAAGGAAGCTCAAAGAGGGAATCTGTTGCTAATCTGGAGAGGACACTTAAATTTGTTAAGTGTGAAGTAAAGACATTTTGTGTTCTCTTCACATTTTTTCCCTTTTTTGCCCCTACTGGGTTTATCACATAAGAATTTGTTAAGTAGAGTGTCATGTGAACATGAGTTTGCACTTACAGACTCTTTGTAAATTCTTAAGGTATAAACATTCTGCTTCTGACTCCAGCTAAACTTAACGTACATTAAGGATATTATCCCCACATCATTATTTTGAAGTTTTATCTCTATAGGCAGGAACATTAGTTTTAAAAATGTGCAGTTCCTTTTTCAGTCTGAAAAATGGTCTTGTGAATGTTTTGTTCAAAGAAATCAATGTCATGTTTTTTTATATTTAAATAGTATGTCTTTATAAAAAATTACATGAGAATTTCTTGATGTTCCAAATTAAAATACTCCCCTCATTTTATCATCTCAAATATGTAATCAATGTACATTTTCCATATGATTTGGAGAGAGTTTGGAATAAAGATTTGTCTGGAGCTATAAGAATTAATAAAAATAGAGTTGTTAAAATACTGCCAGTCTCCAGAAGGTTTTGCCAATCACAAATATGTAGAAGTGTGATAACTTCATGCTTATCTTTCGGCTACATACTTCTCACTTCAAACTAATTTTAAGGAATGCCTCTTATTTAAAAAGTCTTCACAAAGGGTACTGGCTCAAAAACCTTCTCCCTCTTTAGAAGTGATGGAATCCTGGCAGAAATCTACTTGGCCATAATGTGTACCTCAAACTGCAACTAAGTCACAAATCCGAAGCCTTGCTAAGTTACAGGGTGTCCTAGAACTTATCAGAGAAAGTGGCAGTGATTCAATAGTATCTCATAGTTGGTGTTCTCGGTATCCCAATGCCAATCTGTAGAGAATGAAATCATCATAGCTATTTCAAACTAAAGCAGGTCTCTAGAATTCATTTTTTATAGACCAGGATTTTCCCAGACCAGGGAAAAATGTATTCATGTAGCATAGACAAGATCATTCTCATGGCAAATAACAAAGTAGACCTTTAAAAAATGTTATTTTGGGGGCACCTAGGTGGTTCAGTTGGTTGAGCATCTGACTTTGGCTCAGGTCATGATCTCATGGTTCATGAGTTCAAGCTCCACGTCAGGCTCCTTCCAGACAGCTCAGAACCTGGAGCCTGCTTCAGATTCTCTGTCTCCCTCTCTCTCTGCCCTTTTCCCCCTTGCACTCTGTCTCTCTCTTTCTCAAAATAAACAAACATTTAAGAAAATTTCTTTCTTTCCCTCTTTCTTCTTTCTTCCTATTTTTTCTTTTTCTCTCTGTTTCTCTCATACACATTCACTCATTAGTCAGTGTTCCCACTGGCTAATCACTTTGCTTCTTCTTTCCTCTCCAAAGAAACCTGTCAATTATGTCTGACATCAGTTAGATATAGTTCAATATTAAAATTGAGTTCATAGGTAAACTTTAGCAAAGAGTTGGCAGTTTAGGCATAACTTCCAGATTCCAATTGTGGTCAGAAATTTATGGAGTTAATACGTTTTCACCTTTTTGGGAATACTATAAATGTAATTATCATAGAACAAAAGCATTCAACAGTAAACATTAATACTAACTTTCCTTATATTGGTTCTCTGATGTTAACAAATAGTACCTTAGATTATCAAGTTAACAGTTATTTAGGTAAGTAGGAGGAAAGTTAGTGGATGGTTTTGCCTACAGCCTTTATCTTTGAGAAGCAGCAGGAAGGTGGGAACCAATAGCAGTAATTCATAAGTTTTGTTGTGGGAAGTTTATGCTCAATAAATGGTATCATTAGAATCATCATTAATAATATGGACATTCCCAAGGAAAACAGATGCTCCAGAAAGTAAGAGGTACCGCAGTGAACAAGCATCTAATTCCTGGAATGATGGCTTGCTTAATATTTAATTATTGTTTGTTCCATGAGGCAAGATAATGGTAAAGTTTTCTTTTAATATAATTTACATGCACATGTGATTCACACAAACTCACTGTTATGAATCCGTTACTGTTTTCTAATATTACTATTTGCTATTTTTCCAGTGTATTCCAATCCTAATCTACAATTGTGAATAGCAGAGATAATGTAAATACTAAAATTACGCTTCTATTTTTAATGCTGGCTCTTAAGATTGACTTAAGTTTTTAGCCTTATAATACATTATAAAATATTGAAATATCATTTTATAATCTCTCAATAATTTAAGAGTAACAATATCCAAAATAAAAAAGATTAAAACATGTCTCAATACTACCCAATTCTTATAACATATGGATTGCTTTTCCACTGAAATTCTAAGAATGTGGAAAAAAAAACATTATAATGTCTTAATGACCTGCAATTTTACATCAGTCAAGCAATGGACCTCCATCAGTTTCTTCAAAATTACTGCTTTATACCAAGGATAAAAGCCTGTTGGAACATTTACCAAAGTCCTCTCTCCCAGGCTCATTTACTTATTCACATTTACAATTCTGTGGACAGTTTATTTTATTTCATGGTGTTATCTGCCTATAAGAAAATTTATGAGAAGTTATATTATCTCAACTTAAAATTATGTATTTCTGTCCTGGTAGGATTGTTTGCATGTAAAATAGCATTTTCATAAGAGAATTGCTTGGTTGATGTCTTAGGCCTCTGACAAAGCTACTCATACCTATAGACATGTAACAGGAGTAGTCTTTGATTTTCCTCTGACCCTCTTAAGTACACTGAATACAAATTTTGAGCTGGTAGCTGCCACTGTCAGAAGTAAATAAGAAAAGGGGAAGGGAGACCTGTTCAGCTATTTCCTCACACGTGATCCCTGCTCTGTCCCCATCCTGGTATTGGTTTCTTTTTCTTAGCAAGAAGAGGAAGGAGAAAAGAGCAGGAGAAACCTGTCCTGCTGTCTCAGAGGACAGTTAGAATTGCTGATTCTCCTTCTCTGTCCAGCCAAACACAAGAAGGGGAGCAGTGGTAAAAATGGAGGATATAGAAGGTCAAGAAAGAAGGATTCCAACCACACATTGCACTATGCTGAGTCCCCCAGCCCCACCCCCTGCTTTTCACTTGTCTCAGATTCCCAGGACTGAGTTCTGTCTGGCATTCTCATACCATCTGAGATCATCTGCCCACGCTAGAGCTCTTTGCTCTGGTCCTGAAAACATCATCTCAGGAAAGACTGAGCTCTTGGAAGCTTGCCCCTCTCCAGCAGTGAAAGTCACAGAAAGGACCCCACCATTCTGTTTACAGGAATGGAGAGAGGTATAGTCCTACCTCTTGACATCAGAACCCTAAACCCTTCCCTTTCACTGAAACATGGTTGATATGTGCTTAGAACTTAAGATTTATCAGCACTTTTCCTTACAGATATTTGAACATGTTTGTTCTTAAGTTATACAGAGAACTGTAATGTAATTTGATGACCTGTAAAAGTTAATTCTAAAGAGCAAAAAAATGCATCTTATATTCCAAACAAAGTGTGAATAAATTATAGGATAATGCCCATTTTCAAGATGTGAACTATCTCTATATGCTAATATATGATGTATTGTGACCATTTCCTTAGGATCTAGGATGTATGACATAATACAAAAGCTTTTGGTTTCTTTTTTTTTTTTTTTTAAGATTTTAGTCAAGTGTTTCCATGGGATTCCAGATACACATACTAACTACTGAATTCACCACAAAATATGTTGACAGACATTTTAAAGCGATCCAACTGCCTCACAAAAACTCAAACAGTATAAATATGCATAAAATGAAAAATCTTTCTCCTTCTCCAAAACTGCCTATTTCCAGAAGTAACCACTGCTAATAGTTTTTTTGGTTTGGTTTTGTTTTGTTTTGTTTTTCAGCAGTGGACTCCTTTAATAATTTTCAGGACAAACTCTTCTACTAGTTTTAGAAGGGTCTTTGAGAAAAGCCCAAATACAGTTGCCACCAGTAGTTCCCAAAAGCTCTTCCAGAAAATATAAGCTTTTCAATTTAGTTTTCTTCTTATCTCTTAATCAGTCCAACCCTGGGCAAAATACTGCCTACTGTAGAGTTTTCTGTAAGATACGAGGTTGCTTATGTCAGGTAAGGCTTGGCATTTCTCTCTAAATTTCTGGTTCAGGCCTTTCCATGACCCAAATTATTGTCAGGCTTGTCAGCAGTTGATAGCATTGTGCTGAGATAGCAAAGATTCTGATAATCTCTCCATAGCTGTCTTATGGGTGTACTTTGAGAAAAAAATCAAAAAAGCACAGAGTAGTAAGAGAAGGACATTTTAATGTTTTCAAAATAGTGGAATTGAAAGAGTTCCTATTGAGGACCAAGCAAATTAACACTGACTAGGTCCTTGAACAAACCTTTGTATGACAGCTTGCATGAGACCAAGCTTAGCACAGTTCATTTTCATTCTATATAATGGGGAGTTGGTAAAATAAAGTTAGTAAATGATCAGATAATCATAGTACAAGCTTGGGATCCAAGTTAGTTTCTAGCTAGCTAGAGCGTGGGCCTAGAGTCTGTTGACAGGTCAAATGCAATTAAAATTCTTTACCTTCTATGGCTTCTTTCTCAGTTATTGCCTATTTTTTCAAGGCTCTCAAGGCTTCCAAGGCCTCTATACTTGGCTAATATTTTCCTGTCCTTCACAAGTGAAATCTTATATATCCATTCATTTTAAAAATAGGACCTGCATATCTACTATGTGCTAGATGCTGTTCTAGGTACTTGGGAATACCTATACCCCAATTAATGAGGATCTCAGCCCTCATAGAATCCACATCCTGGTAGGAGAAGACAGATTTTTATGTTAAACATGATAAATAAGAAACTTCCATATTATGTTAGAAGTTGGTAAGTCTATGGAAACATTTAAAAAGTAGAGCAGGGCAAAGCGCTTTCAGAGAGGCAACAGAGGGGACAATTAAAAAAAGGGTAGTATAGGTAGGTCTCAGTGAGAAAGCAACATGTACATAAAATTTTCAGAGAGGCAAGGACTCAGCCATGAAGCATCTGGATAAGGAGCAGAGAAGGAACAGATGATGCTGGTATCCTAAGGTGCATTTGAAGTACAGTAAGATGGCCATGCTAAGCAAGAAAAAATATAGGAGGTGACATGAGAGGGAAGTGTAGAGATGAAGTGTAGGAGATACAGTCATAGATTACATGGGGCCGTGCAGGCCCTGGCACAGTTTCAGGCCTTTAAAATGAGAGAAATAGGGAGACCCTGGAGGTTTGGAACATAGGAGACCCATACTCTGTAGTAATTTTAAATGAGTAACTCTTAGTTTTGTGCTAAGAAGAGACTTTACAGGGATAACAGTGGAGGAACAGGCCCAGTTAGAATGCTATTCCAGTAATTCAGGGAATTGATACCTCTGGCTTGAATCAAGAATCTAACAACTGAACTGACAGGTGGGGATCTCATTAAGATGATAGGTATGGAATGTGTTACTCTTCCCAAAGGCATCTGAATTTTACCTCACCTTCCTAAAACAAATTATTTTGTCACAAAAAGGAGAAAAGATAATAAGGTATCTACTAATGGTTTAATTTTAAGTATTGCTGAAGAAGATACTGCAAGGGGAGTTCTCACGGACCTCCCACATTATTCTGCCAGCATAATCTGATTTAAGCACAAGGCACGTTTGTGTCAGATGATTTTTCTAGAAATTGTGAGGACAAGCAACAGTGAACAGGGATTTATAGAATACCCTCTGTTCAGTCATTCAAGCATGAAGTAGTTCTTCACACTTCGAGGAGTCAGGCACTGTTCTAGGTAATTGAGACACAACAGTGAACAAAACAAATGTCCAAGTCTCTGCCGTGATTATATACATTATAGACAAGAGAAAAGAATGACACATAAACAATATAGCATATCCTGTAATGACAAATACCATCAGAATAAAAGTGGAGCTGGGGAAGAGGAACCAGAGTGGGCAGCCCATGAGAGATGATTCAGTTATATTTGGAGTAGTCAGGGTAGGCCTTATTGATGAAGAGAAGAATCCAGGGCGGTGAGGACTGATCACATTCTGATTCTTAAAACTGATAATGGAACTCCTACAGGTTCCTGAGTAATTTTGTAATTGACCATTTAATATGCCTCATTTCAGAAGGAGTCTGAGTAAGAGTTTAATGATTCAACTATAACATAATACGATCTTGTTTACAGTCTTTTAAATCATTTTCCTTGTAAATTTCACATCTATACTTGAAATCTTTTATATAATTAACTATCAAAAAAGAGCTAACGTGGCACAGCGGCTGTTGTAGTTGACTATAATTATTAGGCTTTCTTTCTTTTACACACTATATATACTTGGGAAATAACTGGCAAAGAATATAAATGAATATATGTTACTTCTCCCTGCTTTGTATCAGGCTTATTGTGAAATAAATTGACAATTAAATCATTTTAAAACAAAGGAATTTTTCCAGTGATAATAAAAGGAATGATTCTATTTTTCAAAATGTGGCTTAGTACCCTGGTGTTCAGAGTTAAGCCGAAGTCTGACTAGAATCTTTCAGACAATTTTGTGATGAACTTCACCCTTCCAGCTGACTTTATGTAGCACCATGTTCATTATCCAGAGTAATAGTCATCTTTAATTTGTCATAAACTTCAACAGCTAGGACATTCATTCCCAAAGTTCAGCAAAATATATTAGCAAGGCTTAGGCTTTATGAAGAAAGGTTGTCTAGGTGATTATGAGAGAGATTTTCTTTTCATTTTTATTAATCTAGGAATCAAACTCCAAGGCCACAAAATGCTTAAATATCATCTAAATATTATCTCTGACCTGTGACCTAGAATCTTCCTCCAGGTAAAACAAGAGCAGAGTTTTTAAAACTATACTTTTCAAAATAGAAGTTTATGAGGAAAAGTGGTGTCTACAGACAAGTTAAATTAGGGACACTAGTGTGAAACACCATAGCCAGGTTCCTCTGCATGATTTCAGAGATTTTTACAAAATGTAGCCTCAAGAGATTGATATAATTAGCAATACTCTTCAACAAGCTATTTTTCATAGAGTCATTACTTTTAAAGAAAAATCTATTTATAGGGAACACTGCCTGGTATCTGTACATAAAAAATCAGAATAGGAAGAGTTAGGGTTGCTTAAACCCCACACCAGGTGCTAGCCATTTCAGTCATTATATTCTTATATAATGTGTATTTGTCAGAATTCTTCTGTTTGCAAATACAGAAACCCAATTTACACTGGTTTAAGTCTCCTAAAAGTTTCCCCTCAAATGGAAGTGAAAATACTAAAGCTAAAATTGGCTTTGGATATAGCTAAATCTACGGACTCACTCATGCCTTCAGACCCAGCCTCTGGCTCTCCTCATCCCATTGTCCTGGTTCACTTCCCCACTGAGCAGATTTTCTTCAAAAGGTGACCACTCGGCAAATTTGCACTTACCTACCCTGAGCTTCTTGGATGAGACCTCACCTCTCACCTGTACATTATTTAATGAAAGTTTCTCCAAGTCTCTTTGGCTTTGCTTGGGTGAGATGCCCATTCCCATATCAGTCTCATTGGTCGGGAGGATGGGCTTTACTGATCAGAGTCTGAGTCACAGGCCCAACCCAGAATGGGCACAGGAGAAAAATCAAGCTCATGCCCTCCCTCATGATCTGAAATTGGGAGGACAGTTCCTAAAACACATGACGCACTGGTACCTGTGGAAGTGAAGATAAAGGATTGGCTGGGACAAAGATGGCCATAATTTTAAATCTTAATATTAGTTGAGAGTTAAAAACTAACTCTACCTTTCCTAAGAAGAAAGTATATATTTTTAAAATATTGGATGCTCCTTCTTTAGGATATAACTTTATTCAGCTATTTAATAGATTGTACTTACATGCGTAACAGTTTCCTACACTTCTTCCACTCTTGACCCCCTGTTTATAACCCTCAAAGCCCAAGATTACTGTGGGGAATAAATTTTGGAAATTACATGGCTGCAGGGATGGGTTGACAAGGCATAAAGAATTACAAAGCCATAGGGTGCTCACACCCAAGTTTGTGTAAACAAGATTAGGTTAATAAGCATAAAGAGGATGGGTAAGGGCCCCAGGTTAGAGAGGGTGGGACCAAGGCCCCAGTACAAAAGTATAGGAGGTAAGCAGGATTAGGTATTCAGGGCAGAAACACCCCCCAATTTAGTACAATAGCAGAAAGCTGCTTTCACAGGAAGGAAGGACCAGAGCGGAGCTGTTTAGCCAGAGAAAAGTACCTTCTTAACCCTGAGGTTACTTGCTCTGTCTTATCCCCTAGGCTAGCTAAGATAAACTCATACACGGGGGCCTCATGTCAGCCATTAACAACCATCTGCCCATCTGCCAGGCACCAGGATTTTGGTTTATATTGACCCAAACCCCTAACACCTTATACCTTCAAAACTCCCTTTCCCTGATGCCCATAAGTTAATGTTCACAGATTCATTGTCCCTCTGTGTGCACCAAACACATTTGTAAGTCTTCTGACCTTAATAAATACAGAGCAAGGACTCTTATTCAGGGCTCTTGTCTTCTCCCGGACATTAGCCATCTCTCATACTTTAATCTTGCGTCTACCTTCTTGCCACACAAGAAAGAACTCTAGAGTCTACGCCAGATCACCACATGGAATTCTATGGCTTTGCTTGCTGCTGCCTCCCTCATCATTGGAGATCTCCCCCAAAGACAGGGATCTCGCCCGTCATGTCTGAACGCAGACAGGGCCTAGCACTGTGCCACAGACCTCTGGGTATCCCATGCCTGTTGAACTAAATAGAATTCTTGAGGCAGGGAATATGTCGTGCTTACTTTCTTTCCTAGGCTGACAAGCAAATGCTTAAAAAACTAGAAGACAGTAATTTAGAAAGTCTCAGCACTATGATTAATACATTTCATTGCATATGTTCATCAGAAAGCATAACTTGGATATCATCACAATGAAAGAATACTGTTGAGTGAGAATTTTATGATTGGTGGATTTCCAAAAGAAACTGAACATAAATATTCTATATGAAATTGTAACCTTAATTCTGCCCTGCTTAAATAAAGTATGTTAAAGGAATAAAATAAAAAATTCTAATGTTAGTCTAAATTTAAAAAATTGCAATGCAGAATGTAAATTGCTATAACCACTCTGGAAAACAAATGTGTTGAGGTTCCTCAACAAATTAAAACTAGATATATATATGCTCCAGTAATTCCATTACTGCCTATTTACCCAAAGAAAATATAAACACTAATTGGAAAAGATATATGCAGCCCTATGTTTATTGCAGCATTATTTATAATAACCAACATAGGGAAGCAACCTAAGTGTCCATCAATAGATGAATGGATAAAGATGTGGTAGATATATAAAATGGAGTATTACTCAGACATAAAGAGGAATGAAATCTTGCCACCAGCAACAACACGGACCTGGAGGGTATCATATTAAGTGAAATAGGTAAGATAAAGACAAATATCATGACTTCAGTTATTTCTGAAATCTGAAAAACAAAACAAAATGAACAAAAACAGACTACAAGTACAGAAAAAAAACTGGTGGTTTTCAGAGGGGAGGGATGAGGGATAAGACAAATAGATGAGGAATATTAGGAGGTACAAAGTTCCAGTTATAAAATAAATAAGTCACAGGGATGAAAAACACAGCATAGGAAACAGAGTCAATGATATTATAATACTTTTTTCTTTACTTTTTAAATGTTTATTTATTTTGAAAAAGAGAGAGAGAGAGAGAGAGAGAGCAAGCTGGGGAGGGGCAGAAAGAGGGAGACACAGAATCCGAAGCAGGCTCCAGGCTCTGAACTGTCAGCACAGAGTCCGACGTGGGGCTTGAACCCATGAACCATGATATCATGACCTGAGCTGAAGTTGGATGCTTAGCCAACTGAGCCACCCAGGCGCCCCAGTGATATTATAATAGTTCTGTATGGTGACAGAAGGTGACTGCACATATTGTGGTAAGCATTTCATAATGTATATAATTGTTGAATCACTATGTTGTACATCTGAAAATAATACATGATTGTATATCAATTACACATCAATTTTTTTTAAATGGGACAAAGTTACAATCAAAATATATGTTCAAAATTCTCAAATGACTTAGAAAAACAAATGCCCATGGCTCAGATGATTGTGACAGAGGCTGCTAGTTGTCAACCCAAAGTCTTCCTTTATTCCTTTCTTCCCTAATAGAAACCCCAAATTCTAGTTGGGCACATGATGACATCAAAAAATATATTTATATATGTATTTTTTTTCTGGATCATCATTCAACTAGGTGTATCCAGGTAGCTAAGTCTGGAAAACAACGTATAATATATATACTGTGCCTATTTTCTTGGAAAAAAATTTTTTAATTTTATTTGTTTTGAGAAGGGGGAGGGGCAGAGAGATAGGCAAAGAGAGAGAATCCCAAGCAGGCTCCACAATAAGGAGCTCCCGAAGCATGAGATCACGGCCTGAGCTGAAATCAAGAGTTGGATGTTTAACCAACAGGGCCAGCCAGGTGCCCCTTGGAAATGTCTTTAAAGGGTACAGACCTGACCCATCCTTTTTCTACTCTCTTTCCCACTGTCTGGAATAATTTTTATAGCTACAGTCAGAGTGACCATGTTGTAACATGCAGTCTTTAGCTACACATGGCAAAACAGCAAGACAGAGGGAGCCCAGCTCCTTAATCTCATGGGCCATAATATCCATATCAGCCCTGAACCCCCACCTCTGGACTTTTATGTGAGAGAAAAATAAACCTTTCTGCTTGAGCCACTTTTTTCTTAGCTGTCTTGTCATTTTTAGCACAACATCATCATTTTATTCTATTAACAAGGATAAAATAGAAACTCCCTTTACACCAGCCTACAAATCCATTGGTTAGCCTGTCCCTTTTTATTAGTCAGTTTTCTTTCTAAGCCTTTGAATATTACAAGCTCTAGGTTACAATAGCCCTTCACCCAGAGCCAAAATATCTCCCAAGGGAACATTTAGCACCACTGACAGGGTATCAACTTTTAGGGCTCAAACCACACAACCCAGATTACGTGATTTCTCCTTCCCCTTACTGAAATGACTTAAATAGTTCTGTCACATCCTTATCAACCTGCTACCTTCTCTGACAAGGGTCCTTTCTTCAAGGTCCCAGTCAAGTCTAGGCCCCTTTCTTCCTAGCCAAGCCCCAGATGACCCAGCCATGCCTAATTCTCTCTACCACTCTTTTGGCACATGCCATTTGTAGAGAAAGAAGTGGGACGACCTCCAACCATTTTAGAACCAGAAACCTTATTTATTTATAGGTTATAAAGTAAATAAATATGGAAAAAGGACTTTTCTATTATAAAACAGAATATTTTGGAAGCCCTTTCCCCATGCAATGACAGGGTTGAAGTTGATTTAAACCACAAGATCATGGTAACCTCTCTCACAGTGTTACAAGCATTTTGTTTTAAGATCTTGGACCATCAGGTAATGATCGGACTCTGCCACGGCAGGAAGAACTCTCCACATTTAGAATCTAGAATCCAGCATCAGGTCTATATTATGGACATTTCCCAATTTATTAATACTACATTATAAGATAATATATAACCAGAAGAATTAAATTTAGAAGGTGCTTGAACTTTCTGAATCACAGGTAACAAGAATGACATTGGACATTATTTCGAACTATTTTTATTTACTCTCCAAAATGTTCTGTTGAGACCGATGAAGAAATGAAAACTCAAGGCACTTCCCATGATGTCCCAGGCTGATAACAGCAAAGGAGGGATAAGTGTCCTGGTTACTGGCCGGAACAGCCCCAGCAAGAAGTCAAAGCCCTCATGATTGCAGAGCCCTAGTCACTTATTTATCTTCTCCCCCACGGACTGTCTCAGCAGCTCTCCTGCCCACGTTTGACCCGACCTGAAATGCTTAGAATCTGGCTTCCCCAGCACCCCCCTGCAGGGCCAGGCAAGACAACTCACCAGCAGGGAGGAAAGAGCATCCCTAAATAAGAAGTTTGACCATAAGAGACAGTAGTTAGCAAGGAACAGGCAATAACTACTCCCATCCTGTTTGTTCTGTTACAGATGCTCCAATGATTATGGAATTAGCTACATTTTCTTGTGAAGGTGTAGTTGACTCAGAGGCACATTATTTTGTATTTGCTTTTCTTCCTTCCTAGCCTCACTTTCTCTTTTACTGTTGTGCCCCAAATAATGAATTAGCACCTAAATTTGCCTTGGGCCCTGACAGCTAAGAAACCTGGGTCTCTCAGTTCTTGGTCCAATTAGGCTGCTCAAATAGCAGGCATGTCTTCTGCAATCCAAGCAACAGAAAGCAGGAAGAGAGAAAGAAATTCAGCCCCTTCTTCAGAAAATTTCCCAGCAATTACAAACAATATTTCTATCTGACCTCATTGGCTAAATTTAAACAAAGCCATATCCAGCTGCAAAGAAGCTCCACAGTGTTCCATAAGACGTGTCCAGTGAAAAATGGGAGAAGTGCAGCAAAGGGGGAAAAAAAGAAGTGTTTTGGGGGCAATCAGACATGTTTTATATGCCTACCACAGCCTGGGGCTGGAACAGTCCTGCTCCTGTGACTCATTCATTTTCCTGTCTGCAAACCTCCTCCATACCCTTCCTCATATTTATTTTCAGTTAATGGCCATAGTTTCTTTTTCAATGAAAAAATAAATAAGCCAATCAAGAAAAATTCCACAAGTTCCGTTTGCCACATCTACCCACCTGCCTGCTACAAAGTCCATATTCTTTACTTATGTACTTGTTCCTAGCCAAGGCCAAGGCTTTACTTGTAAATTAAATGCAATTCTTTCTCACTTTACCCCTAACACATCACTCCACCTATTCTCGTCCTGTTTGCTGCAACATCAGATTGTGGGGTTTTTTCTTTTTTTCCCCTCTCTTGTGGTTCATTCTCCTAACAATACAAACTTATTCTAATTTCTCCTCTCAAACCACCCCCCCCCCTTACCCTCTTCCTCTGCCAGGTTGTGTTCATAGCTCTCCTATTCCTACACCATTTCACCAAAACTGCTCTTATCAAAGTCATCCATAAATACCATGTTGACAAAGATAATGGCCAATGTTTGTTTCTTATCCACTCTGAGTTTTCAGCAGCATTTGCCATAATCATTCTCTCTGCTTTGATGTACTGTGTCACTTAGCACCCATATCTGGCTCGGGTTTCTTCTCTCTTTCTGGTCCTTTCTTCTCAATCTTTTTCCTTGATTAAGCTCTTCCTAAATGCTAATGTAATCCAAGTCTTAGTCCCTGATTCTCTTCTCTACCTATATTCTCTTGGTAGGTTGCTCTCCAATTCCATGGTTTTGACTACCATCTATATTCTTTTGTTTTTTAAATTTTTATTTATTTGAGAGAGAGAGAGAGAGAGTGAGCGCATGCATGCACACATGTGTACAAAATGGGGAAAGGGCAGAGAGAGAAGAGAGCTGACAACTTGGAGCCTAATGTGGGAACTATGAGATCATGACTTGAGCCAAAATCAAGAGTCTAACGACTAACCAACTGAGCCACCCAGGCACACGAGTATCATCTATATTCTGTTGGCTCCCACCTCTCTACTACCTTTCCTGGCCCCTAACATCCACATTCAACCACCACTCACTCAGTATCTACTTGATTTCTAATAGTTATCTCTTAAAAAGTATGCCCAAAACTGAGTTCCTAATCCCTGCTCCTGCCAAAAAATCTACTTTTCCTGTATTCACCATCTAAATCAATGGAAACTCTATTTTTTCAGATATCCTAACCAAAAGCAATGCTGCCATTCATGATTCCTTGGTTTTCTTTTACATTGAGTCAGCTAAATTTTCCTGTTTATCTTCAAAATAGTTCCAAACACCCTCTGACTGGTGTCAGAACTAATACTCTTTAGTCTGTTCTCAACCCAGTGCCAAAGCAGTATAGGTAAACCAAACCATATTATTTCATTACTCTGCTACAAACTCTCTTGTTACTTTCCATCTCACTTGGAGTAAAGGTGAACATGGTTACTAGGACCTATAACTCACTGTACGATCAGATTCTCCTGTCTTGTTTCTTCTATTAATGGTCTTCTCCTCTGTAGGAATGGTGAACCCTTTTGTTTCTCTTGCCTCTGGAGACATGTTGAGTAAGAAGTTGCTCCGGGCGTCTGGGCGCTCAGTCAGTTAAGCAACCGACTTCGGCTCAGGTCATGATCTCACGGTTTGTGGGTTTGAGCCCTGCTGCGTGTTCTGTGCTGACAGCTAGCTCAGAGCCTGGAACCTGCTTTGGATTCTGTGTCTCCCTCTCTCCCTCCCCCACTCATGCTCTGTTTCTCTCTGTCTCAATAATAAATAAACATTAAAAAAAAAATTTTTTTTAAGTTGTTGTAGCTGAGGTCAAAGAGGTTTTGCTTGCTCTCCCCTCTAGGGTTTTGATGCCTTCCTGTCTTACATTTAGGCCTTTCATCCATTTTCAGTTTACTTTTGTTGTACGGTGTTAAGAAAGTGGTCCAGGTTCATTTTCCTCATGTTGCTGACCAGTTTGCCAGCATCATTTGCTGAAGAAACTGTCTTTATTCCATTGGATATTATATTGGACTTTAAGATACAAAACCCATGAACATAAGGTAATGGAAGCAAAAATAATATAAAAACAGGAGGGGGTGAAACATAAGAGACTCTTAAATACAGAGAACAAACTGAGGGTTGCTGGAGGGGTTGCGGGGGAAGGGATGGGCTAAATAGGTGAGGGACATTAAGGAGGACACTTGTTGGGATGAGCAGTGGGTGTTATACATAGGGGATGAATCACTGGAATCTACTCCTGAAATCATTGCACTATATGCTAACTTGGATGTAAGTTAGAAAATATTGTTTTTAGAAAAAGGAAGAGAAATTTTACACCCTATCTGAACCTTCAGCCCATTCCAGCACTTATCTCCTTTTCTTGCTTTAGTTTTCTCCTCAGGTTTTAGCACCGTAAAGCACAGTATACAATTTACTTATCTTGTCTATTATCTATCTATCTCTTTTACTAATATAAACTAAATAGAGCCAAAAGCTTTTGTTGTGGTGGTTAGTGTCTGGTTTGTGTACTACAGTATCCTAGAGCAGTGCCAGGCACTTAATAATAGGCCCTCAGTAACCTTTGCCGAAGGAATAAATGACAGGTCGGTTGTCCCATAATCTCACTAAGGTTCAGCACCAGCCACATTTCCCAGAAGAGGCTCACGCCTGTTCCCTGCTGTGCCTCAAGCATATTTGGACCTAAGTGTCCCTAAGGACATTCCAAAGATTGCTTCCTGAAATCTGTATTACCATATTGCTGCATATGGTAAGTATTACAGCAAGAGCTGCAAAGGCTAGAATCTGGGAATGAATTAAGGAACAATGACAAAATTGAGGCAGCCCTGAAAAAAACATCTTAAAATACATAAAACAAGACCTAAATGAATGGAAAGATGGCCTGTGCCCCTAAATAAAAATATAAATATATCAAAAGTTAATAAAGGAGCCTAATAAAATATTCAATTAGAATTCCAATGATCTCTTTCTAAAAATTTATAACATTATTTCAAATTTCATGTGGTAGAAGGAATCTTCCAGGTTTCCCAAGGAAACATGGAAAATACTATTGCCATGTAAAAATGGTATGGTATAAAAGGAGCAACAGAAGAGAGGATAAAGATTCTAGAAACAGAACAATCATACACTGAAATATATGATAAATTTGGCAGTACACATCTTTGTGAACTGAGTCCACTGATAACCTACCTAGAAGACAAAATTTGTCATTAAGCCTTCTTGCATATTATATGTAGAAAAAATTTCTAGAGAGATGAACAATCTAAAGGTTAGAAACTAAAGTAAAAAAAACATTAGAAGAAGATCTAGAATATTGGTACAACATTGGTGAGGATAAAGCTGTCTTAAGAGGAAAGTCGGAAGCTATAAACAACTAGAGAATTATGCTACAATTTTACATAGCAAAGTTAAAATAATCTGTTAGAAACTATTAGTTTTAAGATAGTATTGGTCAGGAGGAGGGTAGAGATAGGCATACTTGGATATGCATGCTAAAAATGTACTATCAAACAGAATTCATGGGATATAAACAGATCTATATGGTGAGGTAACTGGTTTTATGACTTTTCTGATCTCACAGAAGTAATAGAAATTTTCATGCCTCATTCTACATGTAGGATGCCTAATCCCATTTAATAATGAAATCCTCGGGCTCTTTTCAAAGGTAATACTTCCCCCTTCATCTTCCAGACCAGGACTGTCATTCTTCAGGGAAGGAATGCAGCTGGCATCACCTTTGTTCTTGCTGATTTATCTCCCTAAGCTGATCGTCATCTGTGTCAGATTCCTCACCACTTGCCAGGAGAGTTTTGAGGTCACATGAGGGAATCGAGACTTTTCTTATTTGAACGGCACTATTTCTGAAGTGAATGTCACAGAGCACTTCTGTGGCTTTTTTACAGATCCCGGTGCTTGTGGCCTCCTAACCTGTAGTTCCCTTGATGTCACAGCCCTGAGAACACAAAGATCTGATTTCAACCTCTTTTGAGAAATTTAATGCTTCTAGTCAGGTTTATCTAAGAGCACCTTAGACAATGCTCACACCATGCACAGGGCCTGCAAGCAGTTCAAAGGAAACTTCCCCTGAAAACCCTCACTGTCCCCAGGAATGAGCTACCCCACCTCTCTCATCCTCTACTTTTCCCAGACAGGAGGCAGATGTCTTCCTCCTCCATCCCCTCTCAGCAGGGGGAGAGATCAGGCTGTAGGGGTCCTGGTGAGGCCCTCTCACTAGGCTGATGTAAGAGTCAAATTCTCCACTCCATTCTCCCTAGGGGGTGGGCACAGCACACCTACTGCTCTTTCCAAAGAAATTTTTAAGTTTTCAAACAAAAAGGAAAGATTTCCTTTAAAAATCTGCATATTATGCTAGCACTTCTCTTTGCTATACATTATATATATTACTTTTGTGTTGTAATCAAAACCTTCATTAAATATACTGATTAAAAATATCTCACAATCTGGTAGACAAAAGAGTCAAGATAGTAAAGGACATTCATTCAACTTTTCCAATAGAAGCTAAGAAAGCAAGCTAAGAAGTAAAGCCAAGGAGTATCACGATTTTAAAAAGTTCCACAAACTGTAGAAGAAATAAATCCTGGGGCACCCAGGTGGCTCAGTTGGTTAAGCATCTGATTTTGGCTCAGGTCATGATCTCATGATTTCCTGAGTTCAAGCCCCACATCAGGTTCTGTACTCACAACTCAGAGTCTGAAGCCTGCTTCAGATTCTGTGTCTCCCTCTCTTTCTACCCCTCCCCTGCTCACTCTCTGTCTCTGTCTCAAAAATAAATAAATAAATGAATATGAATAAATAAATATAAATGTAAATAAATATAAATGTTAAAAAATAAACATTAAAAATTTTTTAAAGAAATATATCCTAAAACACAATATCAATCCTAATAACCATTTATATTTATGATTTTCAGTTAAAAGAATTTGATTTTCAAAATGGAAAAAAAAATCCAGTTATATATTCTCAATAAACAGTCCTTTGATACAATATGCTCCTAATACAGAAAAAAATAACAGTTCTACCTATTCACTTTAGATGGCTAGTATGGAACTTATTCAAAAACTGTGTGAAAATAGTTTACGAAAGCAAAATTATAAGCCAATCCTACTTATGAATATAAATATAAAAACTCTCAATAAGCTATTATCTAAAACATATAGCAATTTATATTTCTGACAAGTAGGGATTATCATGGGAATTCAAAATCACTTAATATTAGTAAAATATATTCATGAATCTATGTCAATACCTTATCTGAGAAAAAAACCCAATATTATTTCATTAGATGCAGAAAAATTAGACACAAAAACAATCCATCATTCTTAGGATAAAAATCAAGAATAGAAGGGAACTTGCTTCACTTTATAAAGGACCTATTTTTAGAAAGTTCAGCAAACATACATAGTAATTAAATGTTAAAAGAATCCCCTTTAAAGTTAGGAATGAGACCCAGTTGCCCACAGTCATCCTTTCTAGTCAATATTTTAGTGAATGTCTAGAGCAGCACAATAAAGAAAAGTTAAAAATTAAATAAAAAATGCTATCAATTTCAGAAGCAGGATAAGTTGCATTCTATTGAAATTGACCAAACTTTCCACTGGAGATGTTTAGGTATTAACGGTAAATTGAGAGATTGACAACAGTAATACTTTTAACCTTTGATTCCCCAAGTTTCAACACCCAAAATTATTCATATTCATGAGGAATATGAAAGCATGAGAAAAAAAATCATTAAAAACAGAGATATTAATTTCAGTACACTTGGACTTCAAATTACTATCCGATGAAAACACCAGACTTCAAAGTTCTCAGGTGACCACCTTCCTCCTGAAAAGAGTCCTGCTCACCACCGCCCCACGTGCTCACCTCCATGCCTGTGAGTCTCTCAGTCCCACTAATTGAGTCATCTGCCCTAACTGCACTCTTTCCTGTAGGTTCTCTCTCTGCTGCCCCTACCCACATGGAGTAAGCCTGGCTCTTTCAGAGTATATAGGCTTCTCTGGTAAAAAAAAAAGGTAAATCTACTCATGTGGGCAGGAGTATGAAGGATCTCCGAATGATGCCATGAAGATCGCATTTCTCTCCCCCAAGCACAAGCCAGCCTCTCAGGCAGAACGCTGGCATTTTAGCCTCTCTTCCCCACGATGAGCTGTGTGACTCTTTGGGACAGATTGACCTTCCAATACCCTTTTCTTCCCCCAACCTTTGTTGGGTTTTGATAAGCCCAGAATGTTAGAGGCCACTAACTAAAAATACATCACTATTATTTCTTCTCTTACAAGTAAGATTTATTGGCTTCTACTCTGAAATCTGGGATTACTAAAGTGAATACATTTTTCACACTTCTCTCAAAACCTATAAACTTACCTATTTCTTAAAAACACACAAACCATCTGATATACACACACACACCACCTAAGATTTATATAGTCATGTGCTCTTTGGATTACCTAACTTTGATTTGAGATAGTCTATTTGACAGTGTTAGAGTTATTTAAGAGTGTAGCCACATCATTGGTATAGTTATTTAAGCAATCGGTGCAAAGGTAGTAATTGATATCATGAGATAATTAAACATAATAATTATGCAGAAAATTACATCACGGTTTAAAAGCAGTAGCAATATGACACCAACGTCCTCCCTTTGTTTAATGTGGCTCTCAATACCAATTAGCCACAATGTCAATACACTTTAGTGACACTGTTACCAACATAGTCAGTAAAGAATATAAAGCATTAATACACTTACAGTCCCTAGAAATGTTTTTAAAATTAGTTATAGGCAAAACCTGACAACACACACACACACACACACACACACACACATATACACAGAAACCTTAACCTCAAATGCACCCTAAACTCCGAAAGTGTAACAAACACTTCCTTGTGTTAAACTCTTCACCTGAGTGTCTTCAATTTACTTATTCCCATTAATGTGATTGCAGATCATTTTCAGTTTGTGAAAATCCTTTAAAAAATATAATTCTTCACACTCATGACCTTGAAAATACATGAGGCCAATTTAACAAATGGTTCTGAATCCATGAAACTGCTGTAGCAGCTCAACTCTAGATTCATAGATAATGATAAGTATGTGTATAATTGTGGGCATCATTTACTCTTCCGATTGCAATCTCCAGTTAATGACATGCTGAGTAGTGCATCGCACCATAGAAGCTTCAAATAATTATCTGACTCTCTTCACCTCTGTTGCACTGATGCTGAAAAATGAAGGAATTTGTGCTTAGGGCCTCTGCACGGAGAACACGGATTCAAGGAAGAGGGCATTGCAATTGAAAGAGGTAATAGCCAAAAAAGCTTGAGGTAATAAGTGGCAGAGGCCAAATTAGTATTCAAATGCCCAGTTCTCATCTATTTCTCCCCAATATATTTCACATAGGGCTCACTCAAGGTCAACAGGGGATTCATGTGCAGAAAACTAAATTTCTGTGTGGAAAGTCAGATGGTAATAGTCCAGCCCCAAGTCCCCTGGGCTTCAAAGCTTGGCTCATCTTCTCAGAACTCACCTTTGTCATACACTGACACTATTAAAAGGCTGTAAACACATTCAGCAGTTAATTTTAAAACCCCATTATTGAAAGCATTTTGCACTTTAGGAATGTCAATCAATTGTCTAGTAACTAGATAGAAATGAGGGGAATGATATATATACCAAACAAGTATCTTCTTTTTGTTACTTCCATTCATTTTTGGCCCTTCAAAATCCCCGTATCACTGTCTTTCAAAGCCATATGGTCCCTCTGAGGCTGAATTATTTGGTAATCTAAGGATCTCAGCCAACTTTTATGACTAGAACACAAGCCCTTGACATCACTGGTATGACACAGTGGTCCTGCTGAGCGACTTAAGTTAAAAGTACTTGTCATAACTCTGGCTCAGAGCTATCCTAATTAAATCCACTAGCATTTCTGGTTTCCATATTTCTGAAAACAAAGTGTATTTTTCTATAATGCCAGTTTTTTACGACAATGAAAAGCCTCACATGAGATCACAGTATTTCAATGAGAATTTTACATTTGTTTTTAAGTGACCATAAGAGCAATAAAATCCTACTCTCAAATATCTGCCTTTCTCTCCTAAACTTGCAAGTAAACATTCTTGTTGCCATCTTTTTTTCTACTCAGATTTACAGTTTAAAAAGCAGTCTTTCTATCTCTAGGTGATGTATAAACATTTCACTGTAAAAATATGCTTTGGTTTAACCAAAATTAATCAAAAAGAGTGGTTAGCCAAGAATTTTCAATCCTTCATCAAAAGTAGCACTGTCAAGATTGAAAGAAAGCACTAATCATCTAATTTTCTGTTCTTAGTTCTCGGGCTTTTCTCCCTGAAGTTGTTATGTTGATGTCAGTTTGAACACTCTTGCAATCAGATTTCTGTGAGAGAGAGTTTCATGCCAGCCATGTGATGTGATGGATGCCAGCCATGACTTCAAATGGAAAGCTTGGAAGAAGGAAAGTCTGTTTATTATTTTTTTGTATGTAATAAGACAAAAAAAAATGTGTAACTAAAACTTAAAGATACACTGATATGTACACCAGAGAGAAAAATAAAGGATTTTTTTTTGTCACATTACAACACAGGTGCACTTGATACTGGTAGTTATTTTTATTATTTTAAATTTCATAAAGTGTCAGATAGCAAAATCTGTCATTTAAAATGAAATTATATATGTGGCTTCTGATGATGTTACTTTGCTCAAAGGCAGTAACCAGGCACGTGGTTTCTAGGCTCCCCCAGTCTTATCTTACTGAGTAACAAGAATTGGAGTAAATCTGGTGGGCAAAAGTTTTGAGAGTATCCTAACTACACAACTCTTCCAGTCTGGTCATTTACCTGAGGTTATAAGATGTATTGGAACCAGTCTAAATAAGATTTATGTCTATAATTTCCTTATCCTCAACAAATATGGTCAAGCCCACTGTCAAAAATAAACCAGGTATTGGATGTAATGTAAAAAGTTTTTTAAAAAAGAGTTAATGCTAGGGAAAACATGACTGTTTTGCAAGCATTCAGGGGAAATGTATATACCAGTATCAAAGGATGGCCCCATCCAAAATAAAAGAATACCCCTTTCCAAATGGTCCTGAAAAACTCTACATGGAATCCTCTTATTATTTTCCTCAAAAACATAAGTTCCTTTTCTGATTTATGCTAAGTAGCCTGGCATGTGTTAAATTCCTTTTATAAATCTGTCAACATTCAACTCTTGTATAGGCGAGTAGACAGGATTTTTAGAATGTGCCCCCAAGCCACAATTGCAGAATGTGCTATGTTCATTGTGCTCAACCCCAAATAAACACATTGTTGAGAAGATTATATGTGATTTTTACCCTCAACATAGATATTCTTTACTGGAAGGAAACTCAAGTTGGTTTTGAATGAAGAGATTAAATTTTCTCCTTCTATACTCAAGTAACGATGAAATCCAATATAGAGTTCTTACATTTTATTCCCTTCCTTCCTATCTTGCTTCTTCCTTTCCCTTCCTTCTTCTATAAAAGTGTATTAAACACTGCTATGTTCCATGTATGCTAGATGCAGGAGATTCAAAAGTGACCAAAACAGAAGAAAATCCCTACCTTGATGGAGATTAAGTCCTGGTAGTAGAAGCAAATAAAAAATAAGACACATGAGTAAAATAAGTAAAAAATTTAAAAAGAAAGAAGAAAGCATCATATGTAAGTTAAAATTTTAAATCGAATGATCCAGGAAGTTCTCATTTTGTAGAAGAACGTGCAGCATGGGAGTGAGATATATTTGATAACGCATTTATGGGCAAGGACAAAAGCAAGTAGAACAGTCTCAAAGCATGAGCTTGCCACGCTTTCTTAAGGCAATGACAGGAGGTTAGACAGCCATAATAGAATAACAAAGATGGAGGTCAAGGAGATGGTCAGAGAAATACCAGATCATGGTGGCCTTCTAGGTCATTGTAGAGAATGAAGCTTTCCTTCTGAGATGGGAATCACTGTAGGATTATGAATGCAGAAATGACATGATCTGATTTACAATTTAACAGTCACTCTGGCTACTTGTTAAGGACAGAATGAAGGGAGCAAGGGCACAAGAAAGGGAACCAGGCAAAAGGCTATTGCAATAGTACAGGCAGGAGAGTAGATCTGAATGTAGAAAGTAGCAATTGAGGTGGTAAAAAGTGTTTGGACTCTGTGTGGTGATTTCTCTTCCCCAACCTTCCTTGCCAGTGCTCTCTTAGCACTACCTTAGCCTAAGCAGTAAAGGGGGGGAGGGGAGGAGTTAAGGAAATAGAAGGGTTTTAATATTTTACTGTTGGAAGTTAGCCTCTTACTCTACACCAAGAGAAGGGGATAGCTGATTTTTTTTTCCTTTAAAGATACCTTTGAGAACTCCTCAAGAGATTCCTGCTGAATTCCTCTCTCCTGCTACTCCATTGTTTTAGATAAATGTATTTCCATTCCTGATGGTAACTTGTCCCCTACCCCCAGTTTCTTGCAATACTTTTGTGCTCCTTTCTGATAAGTTCTTCTCACGTCAAGCAACTCTACTAGGCAGGAATCAAGAAAACCCTACATCAGTTCTATTTGCTCATTTTTCCATTTATCCATATCTGGTTTATAGAAAACACTCATCTCTTCTTCCAGCAAAGTTTTCAAGAGCATGAGAGATACATTTGAAATGTATTGCAAATTTTAGAGAGCTTGCCTCTCACCTTCTGCTAAAAATAGCAACTGTGCCCTGCTGATATTATCACACCCCCTCCCCAAGCTTAGCACATGCCTAGACCAGAGACACAACACAGATTTTATTCACTTTAAAAAAATTGACTGAAAGATCCATTATCAATCATAAAATCAAATGTTGTTGCATTTCTACAAAAAGATTTGGCCATTGGCCTATCATTAGGGCAATTTGAGTTGCTTTCTAATAGCTAATTTTAAAATACTAATTAACACTCACATTGTTAGCTTTGTGAATTGACCATCTGTAGTTGACATTAGTCTGTGACACAGTTCAGGCATCTGAAGGGTTATTTAAGGCCATGCCTCAAAGCAGGGTTCATTTTGTCTATTTGGAGATAAAAATCTATAAACTTGACCTAATTTGAATCAATCATTCCCACAAACTAATCAAAGAAAACAGATACAAGATTTGTATATTAATCTATATGTTTATGTCTCATATAATTAGCTATATCATGGTTATCTACCACAGACTTAAAGGATTGTAGAATCATGGTTCTAAATGTTACTCAGATAATATTAATAGCAAATAAGATACTGGCTTGTGGAAAGTCAGATAGTAGTTAGGAGACTTGGGAAAACACAGCTATCTCAACAGTAGCCCAGTTTTCTTATTAGTGTCTCCTGATTAATATGTAAAACATACATATACCAATGTTTACTTGGGAAAATTACTCAGAAGATACAGTAGAATTTCACAATATTAACTAGATGGAGGCTAGAAGACTTTAGCAATAATTAAAGAGGCCCAATCTAGAAACCAAAAAAAAAAAAAAAAAAAAAAAAGGCTAATAATCCACAAGTCAAAAACAAACAAATAAGGAATTACATTTGAAGCGAAGATAAAGAAAATGGTTGGGGGATCATGAAAAATAAATGACTTTAAGTGGAAATCAACAGACAAAATGCAGAGGATTAAAGGGTATGGAAAGTTTATAAGCTTCATCTCTAGAAATTTAAAGAAAGCAAGAAAAATATGAAAAAAGAGTTGATCTTAGAGTAGTCTAGCTCCATTTATATGTGTAATTAAAATATCTGAATTACTGCTATACAAATTGACTTTTCCTAAACCTCTGTAATTTTTCCAATATTTCATTAATTGTCATATTCCATATAGCCCTGTAGTAAAACTCTAAGAATGAATAGGCCCTATGTTTCAATACCAGCAAAAGAAGCCTATGCTGGGATTTTATTCCACGGTTACTTGGGAAGAAGAAAATTTAATGACCTTTTAACATTTGGGGTGGGTTGTGAAAATCATAGGAAATAGGACTCAACTATAGAAAATTTAGGCTGGAAATTAGAAGATCTGCATTCTAGTTCCAATATGCTGATAACTACCTGTGTGTCTTGGACAAGTATAGTGTCTATGTTCCTTAGTTCATTCACTAGTGGATAAGGGGATGGGACTTAAGCCCCATGACTTCACTCATTGTAACCAGAGTAACTTACGACATATTAGCCTTATGCGTTAAAATTTATTTGCAAAATATCCAGCCTTTCTGAATATGACAGTTGTATTATATTGACTTATTTATTCTAAGTATAACACTTTCCCCAACATATTTCCCACATTTGCAAAATTTAATATGTTACTTTCTTTGCTGAAAATAGCTTATTATAACTGATACGTTCAAGAGAATTTTGCCCTCTTCATTTCTAATTCTCTTTATCTGCCTTAACAAAAAATTTAACATGTCTTCTATAGTTTATTTGCTTCCTCCTCCAAGATTTCCTTTATATGTAAAGGAAATTAATATATACACTATATAATGCATATATATTATTTCCATAGTTCTATCATTATTTTAACAGTGTTTTAAAGGTCTACTTTAAGATAAACATAAAGGTTGAAAAAACTACCAAGGATCAGGAATCCTTTGCCCATTTCCCCAACCTATAAAATGACACTGGACAGGACAGTAGGTAGTTTTGAAGACTAAATATGTATGTCTGAACAAGAACATAGCACAGTAAATAGCACTCAGTATACCTCATTTTGTCTATTCTTTAAAGTCAGGCAGGAATCCAGTTCTAAAAAGAAAAAAAAAGATCAGTATCCTATCACTAAATCTCAAGAAATTCAGGAAAAGAGCATTCATAACATCAGTGTTCTGAAAGATGATCCCCTCAGACCATTAAGGTACTACAATTGTCTTAACTTTTCATGTTATTCTTTAACGTGATAAATATTCATGTGATCTCACTTTTTCATATAAATAAGAACTTGAAGACAAACATCTTGTCTGTTTCTGTGCTAATTACTAAAGCTTTCTTCATTATCAAGCTGGTCTTTAATAATAATAAAGACAGGCAGGTCTTGAGCCTGTTTGGCTTGAAGTAATTACCAAGCATTCCTTTATTTGGTTCTTGCTCAGAGAAGTGCAATAATCCAGACATAGAGCGTCAGACTTGCCTTGGCAGCTATGGCCAGCCATGCCAGCTGCTAACTGACCAGCTTGAGTCCAGTGGGGGAAAGATTTTACCTGACTAGTTGAGCTGAGCCTAGGGACTTCTTTAAAGCAAGCTGCCACTGTGATTTCTCACAGCATGCCTAGGATTTAACCAAAATGCTAGAGACTGTCACTCACAGGGGAGGTAGAAAGGTTCAGGACACAGGGCATTTTACACGTGCTTGCCTGTGCAAGTGACAGTGTTCTGAGTTGCCTCCAGTTTACCAGTACTGATAATTAACATTTCAGCTATGGCTCATTAAAAAACAGTTTTGACCAGAAAATAAAAAAACTGATTAGCATGCAACTAGTGGGCCAACCCAAGGAAAAAAATGTGGTTGACTTTTTTTGGACCAAGTCATGAAAACATTCCTAGTGTCCAAAATTGCACTAGAAACATGTGAAAATCGAAGGTATGGATCCACAATGATAACGTGCATTTTACACACTTTCACACAAATGTCCCAAAGACCTCCAAAAACATAAATTCAGTTTCATGGATCTTCTCCAAGGACACATTTATTACTGTTTATGAAAACAGATTGGGAAATTGAGACATAACTCAAGAGAAAAAAAAATGAGTTAGCTCCAATAGGGAGCATGGAATCTAGAACTCAGTTTCAAGTTTTAAGACTAAACTGCATAAATGCCTCATCCTATGGTAAAGATAAAAAGGGAAAATATATATTAAATTCATTTGTATATTCTTTTAATAAGGTGCAAGTCTTAAACTTGCATTTCAAAACTTGACTTGCTAAAGATTTATAATTTATACAACAAAATCAAGCAGAAAAAAATACTTCTTGTAACAGGGTTATAAATTTATTTGTTTCTCCAGAATTTTCTTTCAACAGGTATCAAATGGGTCATCACCATACATAAGGCACTAAGCTATAGAGATACAGAGTATAAGATGCAACACCACTCTTGGAGATTTTGCCACCCATTTGTACAGAAAGTCTGGAAAGTAAAAATTTTCATATCAGCCTCTGATTAAATGCGAAATATGTGCATTGATTAGTGCTACCATTGTTCAAAAGAGGGAGAGATTCCTGTGGTCAAAGTCATTTCAGAGAAGGTTTTGTGAAGGAAGGGGAAAACTGAAAAACCTCTTGTAGAACATGCCAAAAGAAATAGGGGTAAAGAGGAGAGAATCCTTGTTAAAAAGTAAAAGCTAGGGGCAGGTAAAAACAAACATTGCACACTCATAAGACAATAAAAAGATCAGTTTGAAGGGTTTATAAAATTTCCTTAGCAGTTTGGAATCTGATGATGCCAGGAACTCAAACTTTATAAAATATATTTTTCCCAACTGCTTAATTCCCAAACAGGCAAAACACATATCCTTGCTCTTACCATTCTTTTCAAGACAGGTAGCCTAATGGGTACCCCCTTAAATGTTTTTAGGCATAACATAGCATTTCTGTTTTTTGTATTTTTTTTTAACACTTATTTATTTTTGAGAGAAAGAGACAGAGCATGAGTGGCAGAGGGGCAGAGAGAGGGGAAAGAAAACACAGAATCCTAAGCAGGCTCCAGGCTCTGAACTGTCAGCACAAAGCCCGATGCAGGGCTCTAACTCACGAACTGCAAGATCATAATCTGAGCTGAAGTGACATGCCCAACAGACTAAGCCACCCAGGCACTCCCAGAACATAATATTTCAAATCAATTGTTTTGCCACCTGTTTGTGAGGCCATTTCATTTCTTACATCATACTTCGTTTGAGAAAACTAGAAGTCATTGAATCCTAAGTGTCCTAAGAAATTAAATCTAAGAATGTATATGGAAATGTCCATAATACATATTATCTGTAGATTCTATCCCCAACCAGGCCACAAACCCAAAGGTAGCCCTTCAAAGGAATCTGAACTAGGATCCTGGAGTGACTCACATTTGAGGTAATTCCACAGTGTCAGTCATTACCTATATGAAACCATGTAGATCACTCAGTATTTTTAAGCCTCTGTCATAATCGGTAAAATGGGGGTATGATAGTCCCTCATTTTTTAAAGTTCATTTATTTATTTTGAGAGAGAAACATAAGGGTGTGAGTGGGGAATGGGTTGGGAGAGAGGGGGAGAGAGAATCCCAAGCAGGGATTCTCCATGCTGACAGTGCAGAGCCTGATGCTGGGCTCAGTCTCATGAATGGTGAGATCATGACCTGAGCCAAGATAAAAAAATATATATATATCGGATACAAAATAGAGCCACCCAAGTGCTCAAATAGTCTCTCATTCTTAAGGTTGTTTATTCACTTATTTTTTTCAACAAATGTTCCTGAACACTTATTGTTTTAGGGATTCTTCTAAGGGTTGGGGATACTATAGTGAAGAAGAGAGACAAGAATGTTTGGAAGGTATAAATAGGACAATTGCCATAATGCATCTGGAAAAATACCTAGAAAATAATGAATAATCAGTCGATGTTAGCTATTAAAACTATCATGAGCTATGATGACAACAAAGTATATGATGCAATACATGTTCTTGAAGACTTTGCCACCTGTCTGAACAGCATGGCCCTTTGCCGTCCACCTTATGAATTTAAGCAAGTCTTTTTACTGCTCTGAACCTCATACTTCTTATTTGTAAAGCAAGAAAATTAGGACAGAAAAGATTTCTAAAACGTTTCTAGTTTCCACATGCAATGAGTCTATAGTTGATAAGCTCTCTTTAGTCTTCGGGGAGAAACCGGAAAAGAAAAGAGGGTGGGGGAAAGCAGACAATCCCTGATCCACAGAATCAGAAAGTTATAAAAGTCTCTAACCCATTTCTTATTATATTAAAAAAGGGAACATACTGCTATTAAATCAGAATATCTACAAAGATTGAGCGTGATTGACAATGCAGGTGACACAATCGCATTTTGTAGGGATTTATTATTATTATTTTGTTGTTGTTGTTGTTGTTGTTGAAAAGATTGGGTCAACATGGCAATAATTTCTTAGAAGCATCTATTTTACTGACAGCCAGACCCTGAGACAGTTGGTCCAATTACAGCTTCCAGGAGAGCAACCCATTCATGTGGTAAATATTATATTATATTATAATATATTATACTATATTGTTAATGACAAATGGTACCAAGTGAATTGTAATATTACCAGTTTGGTGGTCATGCACAGAGACTCTTCATTTCAAGTCTTAAGCACAATAGAACTTGGTGAAGACTATGCTTTTCTTCTGTAAATGGAGGTTTAGCAAGACATTCAGAGTCGTTCACGAACTCTGGTCCAAACCAGCCAGTTAACTGATTGGTCACTTGCTGAAAAATTGTTATTCATTCAACATTAGACCTTGAATCAGTAACTGGGACATTGATTTATTCTCTAAGAAAATGAAGAATCAAGAGGACTTCATGCATGACTCACCTTGCTTTTAAAACATGAAGTAAGTTTGGTAACAAAGTTAGTAGTACTAATGGTAGAAGCTACCATTTCCTAAGGGAATGTTAAGTCAGCAAATTTGCTTATATAATTTCATTTAATCCTCACAATAACCCCATGAGCTAGGTATTATTCTTTCTCTTTTTTAGATAAGCAAATGACTCAGAAAGTTTCAGTAACTTTCCCAAGGTCACACAGCTGGAAAGCAGCAAATGGAGCCTGAAAATTGTCACTCTTCTTCATTAATGATGGATGCCAGATAACCACACTGGAAACTCTTTAGGTATAAAAGTGATTCAAGAGAATATAAATGAGTCATCCCTGGACTTCTTAGGAGAGAGACCTTCATTTTTTGCATTTACATTTCAAAAGACTACATGATAAAGAAATCATTTGCTATTGCTAGATAAGTGCTTCTTCAAGCAAGAAACTCAGAGCCATTTAAAAAAAAATAAAAAGAATAAAAGAAAGAAAATGTACCAGCTCTAATTTCCTCTCCATACTAGACAGCCACCAAAGACACTTAAAAGTTCTGGCATTGAAAGGAGGTTGCCCAGTAGGACTGCACTCTCTAGGAGTTTGCCTTTTTAAATAGAAAAGTTGCCTCTGTGACACAAATCAAGTAATTCTATAAATTTACAAAAAGGGAAGGGCTTGCTTTGATTCCCTGTTGTTAATAACTTTCTGGTATATGCTGGAATGTGTATTTTCCCCCACTAGAATGTACATCTGTTGTAGTAGAGACTTTTATCTTCTTTCATCAGTAACCTCGGTGCCTAGAAGAGGGCCTTGACACAGTAGATATTTACCATATGTTTGTTAATCAATAAATGATTGAATAAGTTAATATGACTGAATGTGGCTGAAGATAAATGCTCTCCAGCATTTTTTTGGTCTTTCTTGAAACAGTCACACAGCTCAGGACCTAAAGTCCTCTGAACCAATCATCTTGCCTGCTTATCTGTAAAGTTTACATGTTCATGATATTTAGGACAAGTATGATACTGTTTCAAATATTTCATTATGAAAACAGAAAATCAAGGAATCTAAAAGGATTACTAGTATCTAGATCATATCAGGAAAAAATTCCAATTCTAATGTCTCTCACTTCAAAGCCATCACTTCATAGGTCTATATGTAATATGTGCTTCACCAGTTTTTAAAAACAAGTGATAACAGCTACAGCCTAGTACTCAAGTAGCTCAATCAATCCCTGGGAAAATTTAGTTTTCAACTCATCCTATTGTTTTATCCTGAGAAGCCTTCACAGTAAACTTAGAGCTGCTAAAACTCCCTTAAACTACTCCACAGAGACAACTACCAAGATGATTTATGTGACAGCCTGCTTATTTGTCTTCCTGGCATCCAAGGGGCTAAACTTTAACTGCTAAAGTTAAGTCCCTTTGGCATTTGGAAATGTATGGATTAGGCGAGATGTTTTCTTCCCTCTCCTCTAATTTCAACTTCAGGCACTTTAATAAGAACTTCTAGCTTGTTAAAGGTTTTAGAAAAAAACCCTAGCTTTTTTGTACCTCCTCCTCTTCCTATCCTAGGACAGAGTAGTGACTGTATAATGAAGGTAATGCTAGCTACATTAACAAATAAGCCTTCCATGTTCAGTGGCTTAGCACAACAGAACTCACATAACCGTTCAGTGTCCTTGGTCCTGGCTGGAAGGCAACTGTTTTTCATGTATTGATTTAAGGAACTAGGCTCCTTCCATGTGGGTTTCTACCACTTATTAGGGTTTTAAAAATGAAAGACATGGTGAAGAAGGTATAGCATGGTCCAGAATTGGTATACATCTTTTTCACTAATATTGTATTAGCAAAATATAGCCATCTGACCACACCTAGAGGCAAGGGATAGGCTGGCACACATCACTTTTGGCTGGCAATCTTGTCAGAGAAAACTTTATAATAAAGAAGGAAAACAATTCTTTATTTTATTTTATTTTATTTTATTTTATTTTTTTGGTGTATTGCATACCCTGTGCCACAGTGAGACTGGGATGTTGTCTTCCACTGGGGAGGGCAGATTGTTGAATTAAAGGCATCTGTTTATAGATGCTATTTTTCTCTTCCTCACTGATGCTCTGTTACCAGAACTATCCAATTTTGGTTCTCTTCCGTGTTGTGGTAAGCCCTCAGGACAGTCTCTTCCCCCACAGAAGAAGCTGATAGTTGTCCTAAGTTACCCTACTTGTGATTGAATGAGTAATTTCAAATCACAGGAAGGTCAAATAGGAACCCATCCGCCCTCAAATTCAAGCTCACTCTATCATCCGGCTTTACTAATGATATGCTTGGTATTTTCCTAAGTTTCTATGTGACAAGTAGATCAGTTGGTACGGAAGGACAGAGGGAGATATATAAGATAGATGTATACAGTGCAGATTGGCTCAAAAGTAGTAGGAAAATAGGGTAAGAACTTCACAAAGCACTATAACTATGTTAGGGGATACTTAGATTTATCCTAAAGTAATTTTATTAAAAATAATGGTTCTTTTTTGAACTTTTGAAATATCATAAAGGAATTAACCACAAAAACAATTGTGAATATTTTAGGGAAAAAACATATTATATCCTTAAACTTGTAATCTGTACTTGCAAGTAATCTGAATTCTTGAAATGTGAATAGGGTTCCCAAGATAAATCTAAAGGGTGAATTAGAGAATATTTAATGGGCAAATATTTTTTTAAATGTCTTTAATGTCTGTTTATTTTTGAGAGAGAGTCAGAAACAGAGTGTGGGCAGGGAAGGGTCAGAGAGAGAGGGAGACACAGAATTTGAACCAGGCTCCAGGCTCCAAGCTGTCAGCATGGAACCTGATGCCTTGCTCAAAGTTAGGGATAGCAAGATCATGACCTGAGCCAAAGTCAGAAGCTTAACCAACTAAGCCACCCAGGTGCACCTAATTTGTAGATTTCAAATAAAAACTCTGAACAACTCAATAACTGTCTGGCTCATTGATCTCCACCAAGTCTTCATATACAAAGAATTTAGGAGATTAATTCATGGAATGTTAGGACATTATGGAGATACCTAAATCTTTAAATAGTGGTAAGATTTTATATCATCCTTTTAGGAAATCTCTTTTCTGGTTTATAAATACCAGAAATTTAGTTATATGTAATTCATTCAATCCTGTAAAAAGTTATGTTTTTCTTGATTTTCTAGAATAGAGTGTTAAAGTCTACTACTGACCCGGGGGGGGGGGGGAGGGGGGGAGAAACATGCTTTGGACACAAATTCTAAATTTAAAGACCTGCCACCTATTGTGGTCAGCCACATCTGGTCAGGGCTTACATAAAGACATGGTTACAGCCACTATACCCCATCTCTCTGGTCCTTTGGAGAGCAAAAGAACAGGAAACTTTGAAGAGTAGTGACTTTTTCTTCCCAAGCCTTCCCAGTGACTGACATGGGGGAGAAGAGATGACTTTAGACTTGGGTTCTATACCCTATTACTATAGGACTGGAGACTAGACCATCTAGCCTCCCATCAGAAACTCACAAAATAACAACTGACTTTGGTTTAAAATTTACATACCATCTAAACTAGGAGACCTGAAGTTTTTGGTACTTGGGAGCATGAGCAGGAGGGAGAAGCTTTAACTGAAAGAATAAGTACTGAGGACCTAGAGAAGGGGTAGACATCAGCCTGCATTTCGACCATGTTGTTTGGTAAAAATATGTCTATGAGTCATGTGAAAAGTGGCCAAACCTAACTAGCCCAAGAGGGTGACCACCAAAAATAAGATCCCAAGAGCAAGAGCCTGTAAAGGTGAATATCCAACACATGGAGAAGAAAGAAAACTGCAAAAGTTTCCACTTGGAAACTGGATGAGCCAGACCCTCATATCCTACTCCAGAGGCAGAGGTTATCCTAGAAGACTTCATAGGGTCTTTGGAAGAAACCCCAATGTGCTCCAATAAAAGCACTTGGATATTGGCTTCACAGAACCAATGAGCTGGTAATCCCTCTCCTATTGAAAATATGTAAAAAGCAAAATGGAAGGGGGAAGCCATCTTATCAGGAGTAGTTACAGAGTGGAGTAACATCTGTTTTCTTCTCACTGCTCCCACCTTGCCTTCTGAGGAACAAGTGAAGAAGGTTGTGTGTGAGGGAGCATAACACGTCTTCCATCTTACCACAAGCCACAGGAACCTCTGGTGTAAGTAACCCTTTTGGAGTAAGAGCATGGAGAGGCATGGAGATTGAAGATAAAATGGAAATATTAAATTCAATATTACTAACATTGTTAAAAAGGTTAATCTCTAATATATAAAGAGCTCTTAAGGGAAAAAAAAGAGAAAAAGTGAAAAAAATAGGCCCTTAAGTAATAAAATTAGAATTTGACATACATCCATCAGATTGACAAAATACCAAATCTAAACAATATACCCATTAGTAAGGATGTAGAAAAGGGAGCCCTCTTACATATTGCTGAAAGAATCAGTTTCTAAAGAAGAAAATTTGGAAATATCTAAAATGTCTATCCATGCATTTAACCCTATACTCAGCCCATACTTCTGGGAAATTATCCTAAAAATACATTTCTATAAATATAAGCTTATATATGAGGTTACTCATTCTGGCATTATTTATAATAGCAAAATATTGGAAGCAATCCAAATATTGTCCTTTCTGTCCATCCATAGGAGACTGATTCAATAAACTATACTTCATCTGAGCAATAAAAGTGAGGGGACAGATTGGGCAAAATGAAGGAATAAGGACTCTAAGAGTGGAGTCATAGATACAGAGGCCAGAGATACTGGAGCTGAAACCACAGGATGGAGGTGGAGAAAAGGGGGTAAATGTTGTGTGCTTAGAGAACAGAAGATCAAGGCACTGAGCCTTACTCTCAAACCCTAAAGCCCAACAGAATTTGTTCTGCTGGGTTGCTAATTAACTGTAGACCAACAACTCCTTTTACTCTAGGAATGTCTATCCTAAGCCTGTCTCATCACTGTATTCTGGAAGCAGATAACTTGTTTTCTAGTTTCATAGGTCCACAGATGGTCAGGAATTTTTCCCCACAATGGATGTCCGGATGTCTGTCTAGGCTACCATGGTAGAATATCACAGACTGAATGGCTTAAACAACATACATTTATTCCTCACAGTTCTAGAGACTAAGAGGTCCAGACTCAAAGTGCCAGTAGATCTGGTGTCTGGTGAAAGCCCTCTTCCAGGTTGTAGATTGCCAAGTTCTCATTTTATCCTCATATGGCAGAAGAGATGAGGTATTTCTATGAGGTCCCTATTATAATGGAACTAATCCCATTCATGAGGGTTCCACTGGTGTTATCTGATTACTTCCCAAAGGTCCCACGTCCAAATACCATCATATCGGGGGTTAGGATTTCAACATGAATTTTGAGTGGACATAAACATTCAACTCATTGCAAAGGACCATACTCAGAGTCTCACAGAGACCTGATTCAGAAGATTTAAAATAGGAGATCTGGAGGGGTTTTTTTTAGTTGATTATTTATAGATGGAATTTTAAAGTGAGAGTCATGCTAGAATAGACTCTGTTTGGAGAAATGAGATCAAGTGATGGTATTTGGCAAGGACATGAATTCTGGTGGGCCAGGGTAGAGTACTGCGGTTGAGGTTGAAAAGTGTCATTCAAAGGGTCATGTCTACCTGAAGCTTCAGAATGAGACCTTATTTGTGAATAAGGTTTTTGCAAATTTAATTAGTGAATTTAAGATAAAGTCATTATGGATTAGGGTGGGCCTCAAATCCAACTGCACTACTGTCCTAATAAGAAGGGAAAGATGCACAGACATTTGAGAAAGAAAGCCATGTGAGGACAGTGGGACCGATTGGAGCGATGCAGTCACAAGGCAAAAAATGCCAATGATGACTGGCATCAGAAGCAAAAAAGAAAAGATTCTCCTCCAGATCCTTCTGAGGAAGCAAGGCCCTGATGGTGACTCCTTGATTTCAGGCTTCCAGCCTCCAGGCCTGTGAGAAAATGCACTTTTTTTTGGTTTAAAAACTAAGAACTATGAAAAAATAAGGTTATATTTTCAAGTCAAAGAAGCAAGATGCAGAATAATATGTCTATAGCAGTTCTGCTTTGGTATTAAAAAAAAGAGAAAATTACACACACACAAGCTAAACCATAAATTAAAGAAGGGATTATATGTAGAGAGTTAGTAGAAGTAAGATGGAAGGAATAGGAATGAGAGTGAGGTCTCTCTGGGTATATCCTCTGATAATGTTTTGGTATTTCAGTAACCATGTAATTCAATATTCAATAAATACAATTTAGTCAAAAGAATAAAAAAGATCTTAAAATTGACTATAAACAGAAACAAATGAATCTAATTTTAGCAAAGTGTTAACTGACCACAGAGAAAAAAATAATAAATTCAAACAATTTTTGGACATACTCTCTGACTATACTATATATATATCCTACATAAATAAGTTGTTTGGCCAACTGAGAAAATTTAAATATGAGCTGGATATTATACGTTATCATGAATTTTTTAAATGTCTATATTTCCATTAAAATTTCTTCAATTTCCATAACATTTCCGAAAAAGTAACTATTATTCATTTTTAGAATGAGGATGGTATGTGATATTCTTGTTAAGAGATAGATTCATATTTTTTTAAGGAAATGTCACAATGCCTACAACTTACTTTTAAATAGTAAGCCAAACATGAATACAAATATGCACACAATTTATATAATTGGTATGCATATATAATTAATAAAGTAGAAAGCACATGTGATCACTATATTCTTTATACTTCTTTATACTTTCTATTCCTTATTCTTTCTATGGGTTTGAACATTTTCAAAACAAGGAGGTGGGAAAAAATGGATAGGTTAATTTTTATTACATGGAAGAATTCTGGAATTAGGCAGAGAACATAAATGGAGCCAGACACTTCAGAAGAGAAAGGATCCTATTAACTGGGCACTGTTGGTGACAGTTACTGGAAAAATAAAACTAATCCATGTCTGTACCACAAAGAGTGGGTTATTCACTGCATTATTTACATGTGGCCTAAAAATTCTTTAAGGAGCCTCTCTGGGATCAATTTACATAAATAAAAAGCATTTTAAAAAATGTTTTTGATTGAGAGAGAGAGACAGATACAGAGACAGAGCATGAATGGGGAGGGGCAGAGAGTGAGGGAAACACAGAATCTAAAGCAGGCTCCAGGCTCCAAGCTGTCAGCACAGATCCTGATGCAGGGTCTGAACCCATGAACTGTGAGATCATGACCTGAGCTGAAGTTGGATCCTCAACTGAATGAACCAGGGGCCCCCAATTTACACTTTCTTAATGAATAATTCCTACATATCAGGGATCATACTCAACTCTTAGAATGAACAATTATAGAGAAAGAGCAGATTCTTCCAACTTTACAGCAGCCAAGTCTAAGTTAACTGGTCAGTAGAAGAAAAAAAAAACCAATGCACTGTCATTAAACAGTGTAATACTGTCGTTATAAGTCCTTATTAGGTGAAGCCAACAAAATAGAAATGGATTACTGAGGCAAAGGAAAACTAAGAAACCAGAAGAGAAATGTGTCTTGTCTTGAGACTGTTATGCTCAGACCATCTTTTTATTCAGCCTTCTCTGAACTTTAATTTGGAGGTGGGTTCATGCCTGCAGGCTGCCTTTCCCAGATTGCAGCAGACTCTGGCCAATGGAAAATTTTGGAAAGAAAGAAGGCAGGAGGGAGTGAAGGGGCATTTAAAGCCAGGGTTTTGATACCATCCTTTTCTGGCTGGGTGGGATCTTCTGCAACACCTGAGTCTCCTCAGTGGATCCAACCTCCACTAGGTAGACTTCATGCTTCCAGTTCCAGAACCCCAAGCTCCACTCACCTCTTCTCCTCCCTTTTGCCCTCCAGCTTGGGGACTGCTGGAGCCCCCTGTGGTTTCCCTGGGTCTGTCTCCCCATTCTCTGTTGGCATGTCAAGTCTTCTATTTCTTGTTCAAATAACGTATTTGTAAATTCTCCATGTTTTAGCCATATAGAACATTTTCTTTTCCTATTTGGATCCTGACAATTCAAGATATGCGAGGGAAAGGGGAGATAAAAAGGGAATAAATTCTGCAGAGTCGTATATGAAGACACACACAGTAAGCACAGAATGGCCAACATTCTGACAGAGTATCAACCAGTATAGGCACCATTCTCTTCTACAAAAGCTCTCATTTTTAACTCTTGAGCCTGACTTTGTTGCCAAATCTGATCAGTCATCCAATAGCTATAAAAATTAGCTATCCAATTCTAGCTAGAAAACCTGGGTTTATCTCAACATTATTACTAACAGCTCTGTAATTCTGATGTCATTTAACCTCTCTGTGCCTCAGTTTCCTTGCCTGCAAACAAGGGTGGTAATACTATGTACTGCACATAGAGTTAAAATGTGTACAAAGCAAGCACTCAATAAATATTCTTTAATTCGTTTGTGTTCATTTTTATATAGAAAACTCGGGAACTGATTACTATTTGCTGTGTTACTTTTTTCCACATAATTATTTTTGTGTCTGGCCACAACTTTCAAAGTACTTTTATATGTAGGGCTTCATTCCACCAATCAAGTTCAGGTAGATTGAATAGGTTGTACCACCCCAATTTTACAGATGATACAATTGAAGTTGGAAGCAAGAACGATATAAGCAAGACAAAAACCTAAGTCCTGTAACTGCTTGTTTTGAATTCTTCTAAGATATCATTAACGAACCATATGTGGGATCCCAGCCCTCTTATTTTCAACCTGTCCTTTAATTTTGTATGGCAAACATAACATGCAAAGTGCAAAAGGTACTTGAAAGTCAATCATCAACAATATTCTTGTGGCCTTATTAATACTGATATATTTTTAAAAGAAAATCTATGTATGTACAATACCAAGAAAACAATAACAAATTGGAAGCAGCAATCAGATATGAAATCAACAAAAGATAACAAAGAATTAAGAGACGGCTACGCTACAGTTCGAAATCATGTCGTTAACCCCGAATTATAAGAATCTCTAGGGAAGACTGACAACTTGGGAGACAACATACTGGAATATCTAAAAGAAAGAGGAAAATGTGGGTGGAAGATAATTCATTAGCTCTGTTACTTCAGTTTAATTTAGTGTAAAGAGTTATTTTATTCATCGTTGTTTCCAAGGAAACCATGGTTGACTCATCTCACAGTTGAGTATCTTGCAATCACATACACTATTTTATACCTGACAGGAACACAACAGTTCTTACTCTACAATTCATCTATGTGCTTAACTCCCACATAGTATATACCGTGAGAGCTGTATCCATTTTTAGTACAACTGAATTTAACTTGAATGGTTATCTAATCTTTTTATTATTATTTTCAAAGATCCAATGGTAAAAATCAAACTATATTCAACAAAAGATGGCCAGAGTATATTTATTTGCCTTCTTTTACCATACTGATATGAAATATATCACTAAATCATTGACTTTAAAAAAAAGGTATTTTAAACCACGAGCCTATGAATTAGCAGCGCATGCCAGTCTTAGGTTTTCTCTTGTATAACTGTCATCATAAAAGCAACATAAGTGTAAATATACATGCATATAAAAGTAAAAGCAAAATTTGGAGTTTCTAAACTGGACCACATAAAAACATTCGCATTTCTTTGTAATATTTTCCTCAAATGCACCCAAATCATTAAGTAAAACCTTCCTGAACTTTTAGGATGTGGTATATCTAAACCTCGTAAAAGCTGACAGTCATGAGGTGGCATAGTGATTTGGCTATTGAGGGTATTTGAGGCCTGGCCAGATATCATTAAATTAATGGGAAAAGGTAAGACATACTACACAGAAAGAAGTACATCACAAAGTTCATTGCCATCAGGCAGAGAAAAGGTAGTATTAATGAGTTCAGCCTTGATAATGAGGGTATACAGACTGATGAGTGGAAGCTGTAGGCATCCCAAAATGCTGGCAGAAAAGTCCTATCAGAATGTAATGCCACATGACTGCAGAAATAGAAAAAGTTATTCTCAAGATTTCCAGTAATTGCTGGAAGATTTTAGAATGTTGGAGAAAAACAAACTTTAAATTTTAGGACGGAGTTTGGAAACTGCACTCAGAGCATACATAGAATATACATCATGGGAATTCCCATAAATCATTAATAAGTTTCATGATGCAAAGGAGGAACAGTTCTAGTGAAGTGCAAAGTAGTAGGAGAATCTTGAGTGATAGTCATACAGAAATGATCAGCAGAAACTGAATAATTCAATAAGCAAAAGCCACCCTAGACCAGAACAAACGAAATTCTCAAACTGTCCAGACAGGATTTCCACAATTCCTGAAACATAATATTGGGAAATATTTTCATACTCCTGACTTTGTTGATATCTACATCTGTCTATATCTATATAGGTAGCTAGCAAGCTATTTTTCTTTGTTTGTTTTAAATATGCTTCATGTAACAGTACAGTGATCTAAATATGTATTTCATTTCAGCACATTTAATCAATCACTTTAGAAGACCTACTGATCATTTCCCCTTTCAGATCAATTTATTGTGCTGAGTATCCTGGAAGAGATGAGTACACTCACTATTATGTTCCTATTTTGCCCAATGCTCCTGCACCTCTGGACAAAATACCCTATACGCTAAGTGGACAAGCTGTGGACACTGTATGAATCCCACTGTGATGTTCTGTATTTAAAATCTACCAATTTCACATCTGGATAAAATGAAGTAACAGGGACCAGATTTACCCAACCACCCAAAACAACTAAAAATATTAGCAGGTGTCCTTAGATAACTCAGTCTGTTAAGTATCCGATTTCAGCTCAGGTCATGATCTCACAGTTTATGAGTTCAAGCCCCACATTGGGCTCTGTGCTGTCAGAGCAGAGCCTGCTTTGGATCCTCTGTCTCCTTCTCTCTTCTTCCCCTCCCGTGCTCATGATCTCTCTTTTAAAAAAAAAATACATACGTATAATAAAAATATGGCACAAATATTTTTTATAAAAGTTTAAGATACTAGACATCAAGCAACAATTTCCCTAATTGATGGGAAACAAATGAAGTGAGCCCTCCCTCACCTCCTTAATACTGACTTTTGGGTTTCTTTCTTTTTTTTTTTTTTAAGTTTATTTATTTTGAGAGAGACAGAGTAGGAGAGGGGCAGAGAGAGAAAGAGAGAATTCCAAGCAGGCTCTGCACCAGCAGCCCAGAGCCCAGTGCAGTACAAATACTCACGAGCTGTGGGATCAAGACCTGAGCTGAAACCAAGAGTTAGATGCTTAATCAACTGAGTCACCCAGGCGCCCCTGCCTTTTGGGTTTCTCAGCTCAGGCACAGGGGAGAGGAACGCAGACTGAGCGCCCTCAAACTTCCCAAGGGGCTTAGGAAGCTTAGGAAAGGAAAAGCAGCTAGATTTTACCAAGCAGAATACTCAAAAGGAGAAAGCAACACAGATTCTCCATAGATCTGTGAAGTCTGCAGCTAAGTATCTACCAACACATGTGTTTGAGGAAACTAGCAAAGCTCGAGAAGGAAACACCTGAAAGAATTAACAGGAATTCAGGGTTCACACAGGTCCTTGAAGAGTTCCTGCTCCCATCGGCAAGAACTGAAAACTCCTTAATTCATAAGGCATCAAAATGTATGGAGAGCTCAGAATGGTTTTGCCTCAACAGTGGGGAAAATTTACCCTAAACAACACAATTCCCTAGCAAACAATCTTGCTGAACAAAGCTTAAAAGCAAAGCCCCAAAAGTATTCCAAGTAACTAAAATATCTCCTAATTAAAAACTCAGAAATATTCATAGGACTGCAAAATAATCCACCAACCAACAAGATAAAACTCATGAATATCTGAATATAATTAAAATTTTCTATCCAAAGAAGCAGAAAATCATTATGCATATTGAAAAGAAAAATTAATCAATTGAAACTGACCCAGAAACAACAAATAATAGAATTAGTCAATAAGGACATAAAAAAATTAATACAAGTGTATTTCATGTGTTTAAGTAGCTAGAGGAAAGATTTAGAATGTTAAGTAGAGGCATGGAAGATTTTATATACCCTCAATTCAAATTCTAGATATAAGAACTAAAATATTAGAGATGAAAATACCCAGGACAGGGTTAAGGGCATATTAGACATAGAACATAAGATTAATAAACTTAAAACAGTAAAAATTATTAAATATGAAGAACAAAAAAAAAGCTAGGGGGGAAAAAAAAAAAGAACAATGCTACCATGAGGCAGGAGACAAATTAAAAGGTCCTAATATTTGCATAAATGGGAGTTCCCAAAAGGGAGAGGAGAGAAAAAAATGTTTGAAGAAAACACAGCGAATTTTCCAAATTTAATTAAAAGTATATACTTACAAACCCAAGAAGCTCAACAAATCTCAGCCACAAGAAACAAACAAAATAAAGCAAAACAAACAAAAAACTATACCACAATAAATCATAATTAAATTACTTAGAGCCAGTGATAAAAAGAATAACTTAAAGGCCACCAGAGGAAAGAAAACACAGTATTTATAAAGGAACAAAGATTAGAATGACAGGAGACTTTTGATCAGAAATAATCCAAACCAGAAGACAGTAAGCAACCTCTTAGAAGTACTGAAAGAACAGGAAAACTTGATTATAGGCACAGGAAAATATTTTTCAAAAACAAAGGTAAAATAGAGTTTTTCAGATACCTTAAAGCTAAAATAACTTATTGCCAGCAAATCCATGCTATAAAAAATATTAAAGATATCCTTAAAATATATATTAAAAGATATCCTTCAGTAGAAAGGAAATATGGAAAGAAAATGTGTATGTACCCACAAAAAAAAAAAAAAAGAAACAGTAACTTCATGGATAAATATGAGTTTTTAAATTGTTACTTGAAATATATTTGTTCAAATAAAAAAAACCAAAGTACTGTGTTTCATTATACATGTAGAACCAAAATGTATGACAGTAATAGTGCAGAGGCTAGAAGGGGAAAATGCAATTATAGTATTTATTGTATGGATCTTATACTATTCATGAAGTGGTATACTATCACTTGAAGACAGACTTCAGTAAGTTAAATGCAAGTCCTATAAAACCTAAAGCAACCCCTAACATAAACCAACAAAGGGGGTGGTGGTGAATGGAATCAGAACAGTTAACTGATCCCAAAGAAAAGGGAGAAACAAAGAGAAGACAAAAACAAATAGCAAAAATGTAAACTTAAACCAAACCATATCAATAAATACACTAAATATAAAGAGCCTATCCCTAACGTGGGCGGGTTTCATCACATCAACCTGAAAACAGCAAAATAGCATACCCTTTCTAATTTAAGAGAGAGTTCTTCCTGTATGATTGCTTTTGAACTGGGACATTAGCTTTTTCCTGTCTTGAGACTTGAACTGAACCGCTGGCTCCTCCTGGGGACACAGTCTGTCAGCCTTTGGACTGTATGGACTGTAACTACTACACCACTCTCAGTGGACAACACCATCAGGCTTTCCAGGGCCTCCAAGCTTGCTGACTCTCCCTACAGGCCCTGGAACTTGCTGGCGTCCATAACCCTACGAAACTATTCCTTATATTCATCTTTTTAAAAAATATATATTATTGTTACCAACAAAACGTTCATATACACACATATACTTATACAAATACATGCACACCTATATATATATATATATATATATATATATGGCATCTGTTATTAGTAAATAACAGATTAGTTTCTTGGAGGGAGGGAGGAGCCTGGGAGAACCCGTGGGGAACGCCACGTTGACACCACTCAAAAATTTAAAAAGCGGTTTAGTACATTAACAACAAAGTCGATTTTAGGGCGTAAAATATTACCAAGAATAAGGAGGACCATTTCACAATAAGAAGTGAGTTTGAGAAGCATAATAATCCTAAATATTTATGCTTTCAACAGAGAGCTTCACTATACAGGAAAAAAAAAACTGATAGAAGCGCAAAGAGAAATAAACCAATTCACTTTTATAGTTTCGGATTTCAACAGCACTGTACCAGAATAAATAAAATAAGAGGCACTCACTCATATCCTCGGGGCCAGTTGTTCCTCTACCAGACGTGTCTAGGTTCGCCCCAGGAGGCCATCCCTAGGAGGCCATAGCTTCCACTCCCTGGAATCTTTTTCCTCAGAGCATTTGCTGGCTATTTCTGACCCAAACTGGCAGCACCCTGTGGGGGTGAGCTGTTCCCTTCACTCAGGAAATGTTCTTTTTTGAACAGCAGGGAGGCCATCCAGGGGCAGGGGCCTGGTCCAGGGGGGCGGTGTGTGTGGTTTCCCAAGGGCAAACAGGGTGCAGGGAGCCCACAGAGTGAGCTTGCGGCTTCTGGATGCGGAGCGTCAGGGGAGGCCCGGAGGATGAGGCCATCAGGCCACAGGTGCCTCTGCTTTGACCACTCTTCCCAATGAAAGCTGGATGTCCTGGGATCCCAGGAGTTCTATAGGGGCCACCTGAGTAAGAAAAGCAGTAACAAAATTTGAAACTATCACACCTTGGCCTAATTTACATTTCTCTAACACTCCATCTAACAACAGCATGACACCTATTTTCTTTTTTCAAGAAAAACAGAACATATACCAAGATAGAGCCTACGCCGTTCCATAAAACAAGTCTCAATAAATCTTTAAGGATTCTGTTCTCTGACGAAAATGAAAAATTAAAAATAAACAATGAATTCATCTGGAAATTTTGAAATATTTGGAAACTGAATAACCTGCTTCAAAATAACCCCTGGGTCAAAGAATAAATTAAAAAGGAAATAAGTATGTATTTTAAACTGAATGAAAATAAAAAGACATATTAAAACTGTGGGATCTAGTTTAAGCAGTGAGTACAGAAAACTTTATAGCATGAAATGCTTATAGTAGAAGAGGAGTCTCTAATCAATGCCCTCACTGCACCCCTTACACTAGAAAAAGAAGAGAGCATAAACTGAAAGTGAGCAGAAGAGAGGAAATGAAGGTCAGAGTAGAAATCAATGAAAATAGAAAACAAAAACAATAAGGGAATAAAACCAAATCATTACAGATACTACAAATATTTAAAAAATAATAAAGGAATATTATGAGCTACTTTATACCAATATTTTGACAACATATGAAATGAATGGATCCTTGAAAGACAAAATAACAATGCTTACTCATGAAGAAGTAGTTGAATAAATCTATTAAACCATCTGAATTGGATTTGCAGTTTAAAAGCCTATCAAAAGTAAACTATTCACAGATGACAGGATCATATATGTAGTAAGTCTGATGCTGTCTTAACAAAAGTGACTAGAACAGTAAATGAATTTAGCAAGCTTTCAGGATACAAGATCAATGTAGAAAAAAAATTATAGAAGCACCTGGGTGACTCAGTTGGTTAGGCTCCTGACTCTTGATTTCAGTTCAGGTCATGATCTCACGGTTTCCTGAGTTCAAGTCCCTCATGGACTCTATGCTGACATTGGGGTGCCTGCTTGGGATTTTCCCTCCTTCTCTGCCCCTCCCTCACTCACACTCTGTCTCTCTCAAAACAGTAAATAAACTTAAAAAAAAAAAAAGAGAAAGTATATTTCTATATACTAGTAATGACTATTTAGAACTTGAAATTTTAAAATAGTATTTACAATAATATCAAGAAACAGGAATTAGTTTTGGATATATCTAAAATATGAAAGAATTTTATATGAACCCAATATGTGATGACAAAATAAAAGAAGACCTAAGTAAATGAAAAGATATGCATGTTGATGAATTAGAAGACAATTTGTTTAAAATGGCAGTCCTCCCAAAACTTATACATAGATTTAATGCAGTGTCAATTAGAAGTCTAACAAGTTTTCTCAAGAAATTAATGGTCTAATTCTAAAATTCATATGGAAATGCAAAGGATAGAGTATAGTCAAAACACCCTTGAAAAAAGAATTGAGGAACTTACTCTCCCTGATTCACAGACATGATAAAGCTACAGTAAAAATCAAGGTAGTGTCAAGGTAGACAAGTAGATACACGGAAGACATTTAGAGTCCAGAAATAGAGTTACACATATACAGTCAATTGATTTTCAAGAGAGGAGCAAAGGTATAACAATAGAGAATGAGTAAACTTTCAAAATTTGGGGCTCGAACAACTGGATATCCATATGTATAAAACAAAACAAAACTGTCATTCTATCCGCATACTTTATGAAAATATTACTGTAAAATGATCATGTAGCCAAAGGGAAAACTTAACATTATAAAAGTTCTAGAAGAAATCACAGAAGAAAATGTCTGTGATCCTGTAAGGCTTAGAAATAGAGTTCTTAGATAATTTCATCTGATCTCGGAAGCTAAGCAGGGTTGGGCCTGGTTAGTACTTGGATGGGAGTTCTTAGATAATTTAACAAAAGTATGGCCCACGAAAGGAAAAATGATAAATTGCACTTCATTAAAGTTAGGAATTACTGATCTCTGAATGACATGGTTAAGAGATGGAAAAATCAAGCCACAGACTGGGATAAAATTTTTCAAATCATGAATTTGATAAAGAATGTGAATCTAGACTATATAAAACTCAAATATTAGTCAGCCATAAAAAAGGAGTGAAGATAGTTACATGTTACGACTTGAATGAACTTTGACAACATTATGCTAAATGAAAGGAATCCAAAAAAAGTCACATATCATAGAATCCAGAGATATAAATGTCTACAGTATGAAAATCCATAGAAATAGGAAGCAAATGGTGAGTGCCAGAATATGAGGTGAGGAGAAAATGAGAGTGACTGATATAGAAATTCTTTATGGGGTGAAGGAAATGTTCTGAAATAGATTGTGGAAATAGTTGTGCAATATTGTGAATATTCTGAAAACCATTAAATTACACATTTTAATTTTTTAATGTTTATTTATTTTTGAGAGAGAGACAGACAAACAGAGCATGAGTGGGGGAGAGGCAGAGAGAGAGAGGAAGACCCAGAATCCAAAGCAGGCTCCAGGCTCTGAGTTGTCAGTACAGAGCCTGATGTGGGGCTCGAACCCACAGACTACTAGATCATGACCTGAGCCGAAGCTGGACACTTAACTGAGCCACCAACGCACCCCTGAATTACACATTAAATGATGAATTTTATGTACATGAATTGTCTTACTATTAAAAATACTAAAAATACAAAAGCTCAATATTAATAAAACAAGCATCCCCACTTAGAAAAATAGAGAAAAGCTTCGAACAAACTCTTTCCAAAGAAGATATATGCATGACACATCAGAACAGGAACAGTTGCTCAGCATAATTAGTAATTAGGGAAATGCAAATTAAAACCGCACAGAGATAGCACTACACACACCTGAGTGGCTAAAATTAAAACTACTTGACCTTACCAAGTGTTATCAATACAAAACAACTGAAATGCTCATTTACTGCATGTGGGAATGTTAAATGCTAGAACTGCTTTGAAAAAACAGTTTGGTAGTTTCTTAAAAACTGAAACATACACATACCATATAACCTAGTCATTCCATTCCTGGTATTTACCCAAGTAAAATTAAAATATATGTAAGTCTATAAAAAGACTTGGACATGAACATGTATAGTAGCATTACTTTTAATTATCCAAAACTGGAAACAATCCAAATGTCCCAAATGTCCAACTGCTGACATATGAATGAATAAAAAGTTGTGGCATGTCTATAAAACACAATATTACTCAGCAATTAAGATACATAAACCATTGATGCACAAAATAATATGGTAAATCTCAAAATAATTATGCAAAATAAAAGAAGCCAGGCAAATATATATACATATGTGTGTGTGTGTGTGTGTGTGTGTGTGTGTGTGTATTGTATGACTTCACTTGTACAAAATTATAGCAAATACAAACTCATATATGATAAGAATAGATCAAGCATTGCCTGAGGTCAGGCCCTAGGAAAGGTGAAGTTTGGAAGCAAGAGATAACAAAAGGGATATAAGGAAACTTTTAAGGGCAAAGAATGTGTTCCTCCTCTTTATCATCGTGGTAATTTTACTGGTATACAAATATGTCAAATTTTATCATATTGCACTTTTTAAATATATGCAGTTCATCATATGCTAACTAGACTTCAATAAATTATTAAAAGAAATTAATTTTCAAAATGGGACCAATAAATTGATTTTGTCTCTACAGATATAATATCATGGGTGCTTGAGAGAGTAGGGGCCATTTCAGTCAAGTACTATGTGTAAACCAGAATTAACAGGGTACCAATTCTAAGAGTCTCATTTTGGAAGTCAAGCTGCAGCAGAGAAAAGAGAACCAATGTGCTAAAATAAATGAAAAACAACTCAGACACAAGACACAATAGACTGCAAGTGAGGATACTGCCTGTTTCAGACTAAGTGCAGCCCAGCTAAACTTGGTTTCTTGACATTCTCTTATTCTGCGTGAGCTGCGCTGGATGGACTCTATCCCTTGAAATCAAACCATCTAAGAGTAGGACAGTCATTTTCTGTCTCCAGATAAAGCTGTAATAGACATTTATTTTCAAGCCTGGAACAAAATAATAAATAACAGGTTTTCTTGGTATTGATCTAGTTAAATAAGTAGGTTGGTGAATGGGTAGATAATCTAGACTATTTGAGCCAAGATTTTGTTGAGTATTGCATTGTTTGAATGCCCTAAGAAAAAGACCCTGAGACTGGAATTCAAGTAAAAGTGGTTTATTTATGTGGAAATCCTAGAAAGGGACCCTGGGTATGGGAGCGGAGAAGTGAGACAGGGAAGAGCAGGTAGCCAATAAAGGATGTGTTAGCAGGCCAGTTACCTCTATGATGCTGGGGCTCAATAGCACGAGGTAACTCTCAATGTTAGTGCTGAACATGCACCTCTGAATTAGCCCATACCAGGGGCAAGAGAACAAAGGCATTTATAGACCATCTCTCACTGGTACTTGGTTGAAAAATGCTAGAAGGTGTGAGGCATGAATTTTTCTAACACCTCTTCACTATGACCATGGGCAGAATGGTCTCTGGCTTCCAGAGATAACTCTCATGCAATTGGAAGGAAGACTGGAGGGCTCTGCGTGATAAAGCCCAGGTGATAGCATCAGAGGCAAATGTCATCTGCTAGAGCCAGTGAGGGCAAATCAGGCTTCAGAGTTTTGCGTGAAGAAGACCTATTCCCGTCTGGAACTTCTGCATGTTACACCTTTTCCAGGTCTCTCCAGTGAACTAATCTGGCTCCGTATTACCAATAGGATAAGATCCAAAGTTTGTGATGTGGCACAACAGGCCCATAATTAGATCATCTTTACCTACTGCACCAGTCATCACGTGACATGGGTCTGTCACGTATAATACATTGAACTTCCTGCAGTTTCTCAAAAAATATTCACGCATAACAATATGCTGCTCCCAGCAATTAGAAATACCTTTCCTCTATGATGCCCACTTACTTGCATTTCCATATGCAACATTAAGCATTGTCTTCTCTATACAAATGCTACCTGAATGCTCCAAGTGCCTGCCTCCTCTGTGAGTCTGTGTATATCCTTGAGATAGCATTTGTATTATGATTATGGATGCATGGCTCTATTACACTAGATCGTGAACTCGCTGGAGACAGAGATGATTGTATTCATCTTCTTAGCTCCAGTGGTTGGCATAACACTGTGCATATTGCAAATGCCTAATAACTTTTATTGAATTATTTATGATTCCAATAATCAGAAATAACATCAATAAATTAGTTCAACAAATGGCAATACACTTAAAGATTAGAATATTTTGTAGCTTTTTCATAGAATCAACTAGTATTATGAGTACTGATATGCAAAATAAACCAAAATGCATAAGAAGTATTCAAACATAATGTTAAGTGAGAACAGCAAGTTATAAAATTTTAGTGTAATCTAATTTTTGTAATATTTTGGAAAATAGATGCATATGTATTTAATATGCATATTATATAAATATTAAAAAGATTGTGAAAAACCTAAATACCAAACTGCTAAAAATGGTAATGCCTGAAAGGTGGGGTTATGGAACATATATAATATGCTTACAACTCTGTGTTGTTTTAATTTTTTATAACAAAAAGATAATTAGTTTTAGAAGAAGAAAAAGATGAAAATAGCAAGAAAGATAAATATCATTACATAAGGCCCATCAAGATGTTTAGAAACTGTAATGTGAAGGTCCAACTCAATTCCTTTTGAATCAGACTATCTTAGAAGCTTGAGTTCCATTTAACAGAGATTCTTTATAGATAGAGAGGTGATGGTGAAGTTATGGTGAAAGGCCTATAAATGTCACCAAAAGCATTTTATATATTTCAAGCTGAGACAGAGAAGATTTGGGTGGGGAGCATAAGCTGTCTTCAAATTCTTGGAGGGTTATTCTGTGGAAGAGGTATTAAATATGTCCTCTTTTGCCGTTGGGTTTTACTAAGGTCAGTGTATGAAATTTTTAGTGAGAGAAATTTAAATTTCGTATAAAAGGAGACCTTTTCTGTAGTCATAATTCTATAAAGATAGAAAGATTCAGCCCCGTGGTTTCCTCATTTTCACAATCCCTGAAGTTATTCAAATACAATATGGAAAAACACATGTTAGAAAACTTGTGCAGAAACTTTCAGCCTCCTTGGAAGGGGGTTTAAATACCCTCCAGGCTCCCTTCCAGCACTGAGGTTATGATATTGTGAGATCAGAAGTTTCCAAGAGTTTAAAATTATTAGGACACGAAAAGCATTTTTATAAAAAAAAAAAATTCTTTTTTATTAAATTTGATTCATATTACACAGCATAAAACAAAATGAAAAGGAAGTCTGGAGACACGGTTCTGCTCCAAACTTTCCAATAAATTCATTCATTCATAAATTCAAAATTTATTGAGTGTCAGCTATGTGTCAAGAACATACATGGGAAATATAAAGGGGGGGAGCTAGTCCAAGTCCTCTGTATTCTGATGAGGAAAAAGCTAACTATTATAATCAAACACAACCTGTGAATCAATGGAACTACACGCTGTGGAGTGGTGTTACAGAAATCCTGTCAAGGATTTTGAGAGGTGTATGGGTAGAGGTAGGCAGAAGCATGCAAGCGTATGAAGAAAACATGTAGATTTGAAGCAGTGTATAAATCATTTGATATTGCTAGAGCAGGGAAATTAGGTAATAGAAGATGGAACTAAACAAGTCAAGGTCAGATGGAAGAGGATTTCAAGTACCATTCCACAAAACTGGGGCTTTTCTTTGAGGACAATTGAGAGCCATGAAAAGGATTTTAATCAAAGAAATGATACTAGGTCTGCCCTTCAGAAATAATCATCTGTCACCTAATTAAAGAAGAGATAGTGAAAAATTAGATAAGAAAAGGAAGCCAGTCATGAGACTATAAGTGGCTTTCCAAGGAGTGGCCAAGGGAATGGAAACAAAAGAAAAAGAAGGAAGAGCCGATTAGAAGACAGAATCAACATGGCTTAGTGAGTAATTGAATGCGGTGTTGAGAAAAGTACAGATGGTCCCTAACTTACAATTATTTGAATTAGGATTTGTTGACTTTACAATGATGCAACAGTGACATACATTCAGGAGAAACCATATTTTGATTTTGGAATTTTGATCTGTTCTGGGGCTAGTGGTATTCAACACGATCCTCTCTGGTGATGCCGGGTGGGAGCTGAAGCTGTCAGCCAGCCACTTGGTCATGAGGGTAAACAACCCACATACTTCCAACCGTTCTGTACCCATAATACCATCCTGCTTTCCCCTTTCCATACAGCATTCGATCCATTATTTGAGAAATTAAACACTTTGTTAAAAATTAGTTTTTGTATTAGATGATCCTGCTCAACTGTAAGCAAATGTGTGTTATGAACACATTGAAGATAGACTAGGTTAAGCTATGATGCACAGTATATTAGGTGTATTAAATGCATTTTTGACTTAAGATGAGTTTATTGGGGTGGGGGTGGGGCGCCCGAGTGGTTCAGTCGGTTAAGCATCCAACTTTGGCTCAGGTCATGATCTCGCAGTTCATGGGTTTGAGCCCCACGTCAGGCTCTCTTCTGGTAGCTCAGGGCCTCCAGCCTGCTTCGGATTCTGTTTCTCCCTCTTTCTCTCTGCCCCTCCCCTGCTTGCACTCTGTCTCTCTCTCTCTCTAAAACATAAATCGTTTTTTAAACAATAAAAAAAAGGTGAGTTTATTGGGACATAATCCCATCATAAGCCAAGGAATATCTGTCAGAAAATTAAATAGAACCACAATGACTCTAGGTTTTACAACTGGTTAGATTATCAAGATAAAGAAGACAGAAAGAGAAGTCATTTCTGTGGAAAAATAAATGCAAAACAGCAAACACCAACAACATGAAAACTTCTACAGGTTTATTAAGAGAACTCATAGAGATGGGCTGGACACACCGGGAGACAGGATTCTGGAGCTCTGCTGAGCTGGAGCCAGATAGTTGGGAATCTCCAAAACATAGATGTTAAAGAGATATCTGGGTATGGGTGAGATTGCCAGATATACAAGATATGAAAAGGAGGGGAGGGAAGAGTGTAATCTCTAGGCCTCACACCTTTGGGAGAAAGGAGCAAAGGCAAGGTTAAGACAATTGGTCAGACCCCATGACTGACCTTACAACAGACAGTAACCGGCAATGGCAGGTAAATCATAAAAAGTATCTTCTTAATAACTTCAACAGGACAGAAGGAAAGTAAATATTTATCAGCACCTAAAACAAAGTGAAAGTGGGAGTCTAAATGGTACATAGAAGATTGAAGCTATCTTTACTTCAAAAGTATTTGCTTAATGCAGGTGATATGGCACTTGGTGTTTTTTGTATTTTTTGTTTGTTTGTTTTTTGGTTTGGTTTTGTTCTGAGAGAGAGAACAAACAGGGGAGACACTGGGCACCCTAGCACTTGGTTTTTATATCCTCTCAATGTGCAAGGAACAAATATACATAGGACAAGTGCAATTTGAGCATTCATAATACACACTCCTATTACAGTGAGTTCTCCAAAGTATCCCATCCTCAGGATATGGGCAAACAAAAATAAGTTATCCATCCCCTCCTGAAAAAGGCAGGGAGGAAGGAAATTTGCTACCTTAAACTTTGATGCAAAGTGGACAGAGGGGAAAAAAATTCCCTTGAGAATTCACAAGCCCAAGCTAGTCCTTCCTTATAATACCTATGTTTTCCAGAAGCCCTCGTGCAGAGAATTTAGTTTCAAATCGTTCCCAGCCCCAGAGGATCAGGAAAAACAAGCACAATCCTCACTGGAGGAATCCACTCATCTAGGGCTTAAATAAATCCTACTAATAAATTCCAAGAAATATAAAACCAAGAAAAATTACAAAAATACAAGGAAAATATACACTTATTTGACACGCAGGAGAAACAACAGTAGAATCAAATCTATAATTCTTCATATGTGGGAATTGCCAAGCAACACAATATAAAATAAGCATAATGAAAATGGTTAAATAAGTAAAATAGCTTTAAAGTATGATGGGGGGGCACCTGGGTGACTCAGTCAGTTAAGCTCTGACTTCAGCTCATGTCATGACCTCACGGTTAGTGAGTTGAAGCCCTGCACCAGGTTCTGTACTGACAGCATTAGATTCTCAGCCTTCCTCACGCTCTCTGCCCCTCCCCCACTCACATTCTGTCTCTCTCAAATATAAACATTTTAAAAAATACTATTAAAAATAAATAAATGATAAAAGATTAAAACTCTTAAAAAATGGCCACACATATTCACAAAAGAAAGTCAAATAGGCCTTCTAGAAGTTAAAAATCAATTAAAATAAAATTTCCTGGTTAATCTCAAATAAAGTTGGCAGTTGACTAAATCTCTCTTTCTGTCTTTCAAAACCCTGTTGACAAGGAGAGTCAGCCCAGTAAGAATAGAAGAAATGCAATCAAAATTTTAGAGCATCTGAAAAAATCTGGAAAATGGCTAGACAAGATGTAACAGAAGGAGTTGAGCCACTAAAGCTGACTCCACTAAATTAGAAATAGGAAGAGTGGAGAACTCACTGATTTCATACTTCAGAATTCCCCAAAGGCTCAAGGAACTGGCTATACCAGTTATCCATGGAGACAGGATGCTGCTGGAGACATGAAACAAAGAGGACTTGTTAAGATATATTAGAGTTAATTAGATTTTCCAGATGTTCCTTGTTCCACACAGGTGCCTTCACTTCTAAGACTGCTGAGTCTTTTGAGATATTCCAGCTGAAGGTAGGTCAGTGTTTAAAAAAATGAAACCAAAACAAAAATTTAAGAAACTAAGTAACTTTAAACAAGCCCCTACCCCATATCCCACTGTAAACCCTAAACCACTACATGGATTCCAGGATGCTTGCTGGTAATTAGGTCTTCACTCTCCGGAGAAATCTAAGAAATCTAGCCACCTTAAATGAAAGACCTAAACTTCTGATACCAGAAGTTTCACAAGTGAAAGTCTCAACCACATCAATCTCCAAAGAAGTTTATAGTCAACAGGACTCTGAGGCTGTCACTATCCTTAACTAGGTGCAGACAACAAAAAATGAGCACACATCCTGAGAAAACCTCTAACACAGAGACAGAAATGGAAGTAAACCTACAGGAAGGGGTACCCTCACGGAACAGAGAAGACGCATGGAGGGAAAATTCGTTAACATAATAATCAGCATCCTTAAATACATAGGAAAGATGATAAACCAGAAAATAAGAATATAATGCAATATAAAGGAAAGCACAGGAAAATAAAAGGAAGCTCTCAGTGACTGAACATACAGCAGATATAAACTTTATAGAAGTGCTGAAAGATGGAGTCAAAGAAACATCTGAGCACAAAGAAAAGGATTAAAAATATATATGCATTAGAAGACCAATCCAATAGATGTAACTTCCAGATAGTGCGAGTTCTAAAAAGAGAGAACAGAGAAAAATCAAGGGGAGGTAATCATCAAAGAATTAACTCCAGAATATTTCCCACAACTGAAGGATTTGAGTTTCTACATTGAAAAGATCCTTTAATAGCTACATTTTAACTTTTATCATAAGAAGCCTAACCTGCCCAATGATAAGGAGGCATTATAACCTATTATATGAAACTCCCAGAGAAATGCCAAAATAATCAGAAAAAAATCAAAAATAAAGTTTTTGAGAATAGGGAAATGAAAAGGGAGAGGCTCTAGGGACTGCTATTTTTCATAGTTTGTGGAATCATTGGATTCTTTCTGCACATTTATTAGATAAAAATAAAAACTGAAAATGCAAAATAAAATCCTGAATGGATAGGTTTAATAGCAGATTCAACCACTATAGATGCAAAAAGAATTGACTAGAAAAAAATATTCAGAATATAACAAAGACAGATAAAGTGATAGAAAATATGAGGGGTTAAGACACAAGGAGACCATGTGTGAAGGTCTATCGTACACTTACTTGGAGTCCCAAAAAAACAGAGGTAATAAGGGAAAAGCAATATTTGAAGCAATAACGACTTGAGTTTTTTAGAACTAAGGGAAGACCTTAGGTTCACCTTTAGAGATCCCCAAAAAAGTTCAGAGATAAACCAGGAGGTGAAGGTGTAATGGAATCTAAAGAGATATAAATTTTCTAAAATAAGCCCTGGATCGACAGTTTGGGTTATTTTTCTGTCCTGTCAGCATTTCTTGACTCAAATGTATAAACAGATTTAATTATACTTTTGAAAAAGCTGGTTTGCTCTGAGCAAAATAGCTCAAATTTGGTAAATAATAGATCCACACCATGTAGATGGTATTGTGGGCTGACAGCACTGGTAAACTCGACCAGAACGATCAAACTAAGTTCTGAATATAGAAATTGTTCATAGTTAAAGAGAGAATTTTCTTCTCTTTTGGCAGACTCACAAGGAAATGTTGCCTGAGATACAAACAGCTTGAAACATATTTAACTCATCTACAGATAATGCCACCACTACTAATTGAAGAATGAAAGTGCCAGGGAATTAGTCCTTTGTTTTGCTTACATGATAAAAGCCAGTCTAACCTATTCGACATATTAAATTAGCTATTTTGGCAGTATGTAGACAAAACCCTTGGTTATCTAATTACGGAGTTAATTTCCTTTTGTCTCTCCTTAGCAACCTGCTTTCTCTGTTTATTATTCACTCATTATGAGTTTCTTCTTGGATGACCAGGTATAATTTAGGCTATATAAGAATCATTTCCAAGTGGTTAACCTGCACCATACTGTAATAAAGTTCTTTGCCCTCAAAATTGTATATGATTTAAAAAGTTAATGGGCACAGCCATTGGAATTATGTGAAAGGCACAGGCAATGAAGAAACAGATTTCAAAAAACCAACGGATCCATTTCTTTGTTAGCTAATTTAAAGCAGTTCTCTAGTGGTTGCCACATGTGAATAAAACATTGCCTTAATTGACAGCAAACGCTGCTTGTTAAAATTTCACAAACTATGGTGCAATGCAAAACATAACAATACCTGTCCTGACGCACTTGGATGCAGGGTGAGGATAGAAAGTGGGAATAAGACCTGCGAACAAGTGACAGGGCTTTCTTGGAAGGAGGCTGCTAATTAAACACACTAATACTGTTCCTTGGCAATATGTTAGTTTAGCTAACACTTCCTTTAGAGGACGTTTTACAGACAATAAGAGCTCACAGAGTGCCTTTATTTCATGACTTCTGCATCATCACATCTAGGTGGTGAAAAAAATAGCTTCTTCGCTTGCAGAATATTACAGTCAACTTTCTTTTGTAGATGTTCTTCCACACTGACCTCAGTATTATCTTGGGTAAAGCAAATATCTCCTATGGTTTTTAAATTTTTTAAAAATTATTTTTGAATAGAAAAATGGAAGGAGCAGGGGCAGAGGAGCAGAGGGAAAGAGAGAGAATCTTAAGCAAGCTCCATGCTCAGTAAGGACCCCAGTTCGGGACTGGATCTCATGACCTGAGATCATGACCTGAGCCAAAAAACAGGAGTCAGATGCTCAACCGAGTGGTCCAGGTGCACCCCACCCACCAACCCTGTTACTTTTTAAGGTTAGCCTCTGGAGCACTGCCTTTCTTTTCAGATTAAAGGCACACAATTTCCTCCTGGTACCTCTGTTTATTTCTTGTTCTTAAAATAAACATTTTAAGTGTAAATGGAATTAGAAAACTACCTTATTTCTTTTTGCTTCAACGAAGGTACTCCACGATGCAGAAGAGTTGACTAAATTACTCTAACGTTCAAGTTAGGAGGCACAGCACTGTCTGGGGAATGCCGTGTGATAGTCCCTGAGGAAACGGCAATAGACATGAATAATGTACATTCAATTGGTAGTTGCAGTTGAAGTAAATGGATTGGTAATGAATTTTGCTATTTATCTTTGTTTTGTTTTGGCCTCAGTCGATGAAGATAAGCAGTCAAGATGATGAGCAGCGGGTCTCTGCTGATTCTATTGAAAATCTAATTAAAGGTTCTCTTCATCCTAGATTATATTGGAATTCTAAAACATAAGGATGCTTCCATTAGTTAGGACAACCACAATTCAAAGTAGTGCTGGGAAAAGAAGTGGTGTTTAATTGCTTGTCAATAGGCTATTGTTTAATGTTATTCACCTCAAATCAAACTTGCTCAGAGACAAATGTTCATGCTTTTATTAGCTGTACTCTGTGACAAGGCATCCAAATCAACTAAGGATTAATAAATCAAAGTGAAGGGATCTGAACAGCAACATACTTTTCCAGGCATCCAAGATACACAAATGAACACTTTTTATTAAAATTCCCAATAAGTAAAATAGCATTACTTGAAGGCATGAGAATTAATTGTTTGCCATTACTCTGAACACACCACCATATTTGGTACTATTTTGCACGTGGAAAACTAGACCTCCTCTTTACACTCACAATTTCCAGTGTGTATACATTGCACCAGGTATATTCTAAGTATACGCATATCTTTTACACAAGCCCTCCCCTTAGATTTTATTTATTTTTGCATCCCCATTTAAAACTAAGGGGCACCTGGGTGGCTCAGTTGGTTAAGTGTCCGACTCTTGGTTTCGGCTCAGGTCATGATCTCACGGTTTCATGTGTCTGAGCCCGGCATCAGGCTCTGTTCCGGCAGCACAGACCCTGCATGGGATTCCCTCTCTCCCTCTCTCTCTCTCTGCCCCTTCCCTCACACTATTCCTGTCTCACTCAAAATAAATAAATAAACTTAAAAATAAGCATTAGCATAACAGTTACTTCCTAATGTGTGGAGACGGTAGAAGGTTGAATATTGAATACATAGGTGGAAATGTTGGAGGTTTGCCTGTCAGTGTCAGAGAGCTGGGCGAGGCACATCAGCATTTGTTCCTGACTTCTGACACAGCATCCCACTTCAGTTCTTACTTGTTTTGTTGTTCCTGCCCCTCCTCCCAATTTCTTTAGGCAACCAAGAATTTATGAGCACCTATCTGTGTAAATTACAGATACACTAATTTTACTCACTATGTCTTCCCTCTGTGAAGTTTCTGCCTGGTATGGAAGATAATGAATACAAATATAAATAATTTAGAGTAAAAAGTTACACCCTAAGAGTAATTCAAATGAGGTTATATGGCAGCCTCCATCTTTTCCTTTCTGTCTTAAAATTTTTTAACGTTAATTTTTGAGACAGAGCACAAGCTGGGGAGGGACACAAAGAGAGGGTTCACAGAATCCAAAGCAGGCTCTCGGCTCTGAGCTGTCAGCACAGAGCCTGACGCAGGGCTCAAACTCACAGACTACAAGATCATGACCTGAGCTGAAGTCAGATGCTCAGCCAACTGAGCCACCCAGGTGCCCCATCCTCCATCTTTTCAATGACACCATTAATTTACCACAGTGTCCTTAATCCTAAAACAGTACTGACTTTTAGGCATATCAATTTAGGAACAGCATTTTGGGGAAAGAGGTTATGTTAAAAGGTACACATTTTAAAAACTACTCAATAGCATACACTTATCTGTAAAATTCCATGTCACATTGTTCGTCAGTATTAGCATCTAAGTCATGACACACTCTGAGTCTAAAGATTGTTCTGATACATTTTGACCATCGGTGGGTCAGCACAGCATCACAGTGATTACCAGTGCACTGAGCCTAATCTCTTTAGCACCTTTAGGAACAACAGTGTAACTGTAAAACATAACAGATAATCCTAGAGTTTCTTCTCAATTTACTATATGGTTAAACTCATACTTACTTGCTTTGTTTTTGTATAGCTCTTAATTAAATGAGTGATAGTCCTCAGGGCTCAAAAATGGGTCTCTAAAATCTCATCTAGTTCTGAAAAGTCTATGATCAATGCCAAGAGTTTTGGCAATACTACTGTCTTGAATTACACTGGGTGGCAAAAGACAAGTGAACATTTTGGTTCACAGTAATTTTTCATTCCAGTGCTCCCTCAGGGTCTCTGAAGACATTTTAAATAATAAACACAGATCCAAATTTAAAATTCAACCAGCTCTGGTGGCACTGAGGCAAATAACTCTTCTCGTGCGCCAGTCTGATGAAACAGCAGTCAGATGCAAAGATGCCTTTAATTCTTGGCTGTGATACTATGAGCTCAGAAATGACAATGACTTTATAATTTATTTCACTGCCCAAAGGCATATAGGCTTCTTTTGACATAATTTGGAAGATGCTTCACAATTTCAGAAACATTAAAATTAAAAGCAAACTGAAATTTTTAAAATTAAAAAAATATGGCCCTTAACTTGTGGTAACTTAATAAAATTGCATTCCCCATTTTTATATTTGCCTAACATATTGGACACATTTTGCATTGTTTTGGTGCATGCACATTACTTCTCTGAATAAGAGTTGTTTCTCTGATTTTCTACTCTTAGTAAAAGTATCATCTTCTATATAAAATCACTAGCAATTATTATAGGAGACTTCCCCCCAGGGCAATGAGTGAGTCTACATCAGGTTGCTTCTTGTCCATATAAATGCTGTACATAAGTCAGAAGTATACAAAAACAGGATGGGTAATATGTCTAGTCAACTAAACCTTGTCTTGCTACAACTTCCCAACTTAATTCAAGGTCTAGTAGAATGAAAGGGGATAAATAAAAGTAAAATTAAACATTTTGAGAATGGCTACATAGAGTCTATAGATGCCACCAACAAAAATCACAACAAAATTATATCACAAGGGAAATCCAGTCCAGAGGAAGAGTGTGAATACAAATTCAGATCTGTTATTTTGAGGTAACAAAATGATATTCAAGGGAAACTGTTCACATTGGTTATTTGGAAATGCGACAAGTTCTATGGCTAAAGAAGTAGACTCTTGGTAACTTTTGGTAGCCATTTGGAAAAGAATAGAGGCAGTAACTGAACCCATAAAAAGTTAGTTGCTATTAAAAATAGTCATCAAAAATTAAATTATAACTCATGTTCAAACTTAGCAAACTTTGCAAAGATAGCCATCAATTTCTTCACCTCACATGTCTTGTAAGTGTCAAATGTGACTGGGTCCACCCATCACTCTGTTGGGTACCTAGGCCACACTAGATGAGCTTCTAATAGTCTGGCTCCTAATACTCTTGAATTCTACAGTCCAATTTGTTCTCACCCCCTCAGCTTCCAACTACATGATTTTTCTTCCAATTCATGGCTTTGCTTCTCCTTTCAGATGATAGTTTAATTTCACTCCTAATGCTCTTATTTTCCAGGGCACCTATAACTTGATATTTTTTTCCTATAGCTGTGCAGTCTTCCAAAGCCCTGGGAGAAGACCTAAACATCAAGATCAACTCTTAGGACCCTCTATGTCATGGCATAGGCATATTTAGGAAGGATCCCTTTAGTAAGACAGTAAGTGCTTCACTGAATAGGAGACCACTATATCCTACAAAGAATAGAATAAAAATGTGGATTAAAAACAAGGGTTACATATAATAGGAAAACTTCTAGGATAAAAATAAGTTGTTTTTAAAATCTCTTGTATTTTTGCAATAGTTTCTAGAGTATAGACAATGAAGAGAGTCTAAATTCCCAAAACATCAAAGGCATATAAAGCACCAGACTATGGAAAATCTATTCAACATATATCTAGATATCCACACTTATATCATCTGCTACCATAAAATAAAATGCATCAACTGCACAATTGCATATAAAATCATGCATTTAAAAATGATATTTTATTAAATTTATAGAAATACCCCCCCACAGCACAGTATGGCTAAGATTAGATATATTATGCACACATAAAATAATTATATGTCAATAATTATAAAAAGTATATACTTACAGAGCAAAGCCTATCAAGTCTAAATAATAATATTTCATGGATTTGAGGGGTTCCTGGGTGGCTCAGTTGGTGAGCATCCACCTTTGGCTCAGGTCATGTTCTTGAGGTCCATGCGTTTAAGCCTCATGTCAGGTTCTGTGCTGACAGCTCAGAGCCTGGAGCCTGCTTCAGATTCTATGTCTCCCTCTCTCTCTACTTCTCCCCCGCTCATGCTCTGTTCTGTCTCTCAAAAATAAATAAAACATTTTAAAAATAATAATATTGCTTGGATTTGAAATTATAACAAAAAAAGGTTTCTGTGAAAGAATTAACTCTATTTTGAAATTAGAACCATGAACAATGACCATCCCCAACAGATTTCAAACAACACCTTCAATACCTCGATTTGAATCCCAGACTCCCTAGTCAAAAATAGCAAAATAGGGGCACCTGGGTGGCTCAGTCAGTTAAGCATCTGACTTTCGCTCCCGTCACGATCTCGCAGTTCGTGGGTTCGGGCCCTGTGTCAGGATCTATGCTGACAGCTAGCTCAGAGCCTGGAGCCTGCTTCAGATTCTGTGTCTCCCTCTCTCTCTGACCCTCCCCTGCTCACATTGCCTCTCTCTGTCTCTCAAAAATAAATTAAAAACATTTAAAATTTAGCAAAATAAATCTTCAGCAGAGAAAATTCCCTTCATTTTTTGAACCCCTTAGATTGAAGAAGGTGCTAGTACCACATTAATAACCATAGATTTTAATATTACTCAAATGACATTTGTAGAAAATGCAAATGTATATTAAGAAAAATTATCTAGCTTATAGTTTGGGCAAGTATAAAGAAAAGGTTGACGGTTTTGCTCTGATCTCAAATGATGTCATGGGAAAGAAAGTACATTTGCAACAGAATCAGGAGGTTTGCACAGACTCAGAGAAACTGATTTCTGTAACTAGTATCACCCATCACTAGTGGCCAAGAGTCCAGATGGATCCTAAAGTAAAGCATGCCTATCCTGGAGCAGTCAGCGCCAGCCGCCAGACCACTGAACATCCAGAGATAATTAGCCATTTATTGGGAACCTCGGGCACATACCTATGGTTACAGAGATAAACAGAGACACACATATTCCAAATATTATCCCATAGTTATTTAGCAGCAGGTCTGGAATCACCTGACTACCTCTTAATTGAGTAAACCCTGAAGTGCCCTTATCAAATACCCACAGTGCAAAATAGGGAAGCATCTATCATCCCTTGCTGTTCTGATTGTTTTCTCATCATTCCAAAACAGAATGTGAAATCCTGCTGCATTTTAAACTAATAAACTAAAAACTAATTATTATAGGTAGGAAAAGGGGATATATATATGTATATATGTATATATATATATGTATACACACACACACACACACACACACACACACATTCGTATCTTCCTTGCAATGAGGGAACTGACTCCTTTACCCAGTCCCCTCTATCAGGAAACATTCTCTCTTTTGAATGCCATGGAGGATGCCACAGGCTGACCCAGGGCCTCATCAGGGTGGATGGAGGTTTAGGGTTTATTTTTTAGCCTTCACCTGCGTTTTCTTTTTTAAATAAAAGATATTTGAAAACCAAACTCTTTAGCAATTTGCCTCAGCCAATACCCTCGGACAACAGAATAGCAAAATATATCCAAAGAATTATTAAATGATGGTAATCTGATGCCATCAACATGGCATGAACATGCACTCAGATGACTGGTTTGAGTTTAAAAGATTCTTTGTGTGTCTGATACTGGGTAGCCTGTCCACAAACAGAATTATTCATTGAGAACTAGAACACATACATCGAATCCAGGAAAATCACAAGGCATACACAAAACAGCACTGAATTTCAGGGCTCTAGAGAACCCATAGGCAAAGCCACAAATGACAGCTCTGACACACATTGACTATAAATATAATTATGTGTATAAATTATATACATATATACATATATGTGTGTGTATATGTATATATATATAATCAACAACTTGAGGGATCTTGAATGTAAATCTCAGGTGAAATGAATGTCTAATGGGGCATGAAGGGAAAGAAAAGAAAATCCCATACATTTAAAAATATTATAAAAGACATGTATCAGAAATAGACCTACAGGAACAGGTGAGTTTTAGCAGGATGAAACAAAATGGATGAAACGGCACGTTTATCAGAGGGAATAACAGAGGCAAAGGGGCCGCCCATGTGAAGCAACGGCCATCCGGCTGCATGAGGGCGTGAGAGCACTTCCCAGGGCTTGAGAACTGCATGCTGGGTATGGTGTATACTCTATGTAATTAGATCTAATAACTGGTCTGATTTCCCCAATAACATTATGGGGGTAATAGTATCAACATCACCACCATTTTACAGAAATTAAGATACAAATTTCCACAATTTGCCTCAGAAAGCACAGCAATAAATATAAAAGCTGGGATTTAAACAGAGATAGGGCAAACATCAAGCCGCTATTCCTAACCATTACACTAGGCTATCTTTTGAGCAAACAGGATTTAAACCAGCTGACGCAGATTAAGCCAATATTGTGAGGTCCTTGCCTGCCCTGTGGTCTGAAGAATTTGTACAGGAATTTCTCCTACTGCATGAGTTTCTGTAATATGAATTGGAAAGAATATGATTGAATAATTAAGGAGCAAGACTGGCACTACTCCAGCAGCTGTTGGGTGTAATATCCCTGTGCTTGCAAAGAAGCACCTTGCTCAGTGCAACAGTGCTGTTGAGTAAACAGGGCAGGAACTGACACCTGCGTGGTGTGCAGTCAATGGGCGCTCACCTGGCCATCTTTCTTCTGGATCCTGCTGGAGGTTGTAAACAGCACGAGTACACATTTTGATTGTACGGAGTTTATTGATTCTTGTCTGATCTTACATGCTCTTCAGACTTTTTCCAGGGATGTTTTGATTTATTTGGGGCAGTTTGGATCAACCAGTTTTTTACTTTTACTTTCCACAAAATAATTAATATGGCCATTTTAATAATCTTTATTATTTAAATTCCTGAAAAAACCATCATGTGATTATTGCTGGTCATGTATTATTTACTCCATCTCTCATGTGTCACCCTCCCCCACATACCCATTTAAACTATTGGTTTCATGATGCAATATTGGCAATGCAAATTTTTTTGGTAATACTACTGTCGCATAAGAAGAAAAGAGATTTATCTTAAAATTCAGTATTTAATATGGAAGCACTGATGGTTTCTGAGCTGGTGTTATATCAGGAACCCTGGGTTAGAAAGATTAAACGTGCTGTGTAGATGTTCTGCAGTGAGGAAAAGAGAAGAGATGGAGGCAAATAAGGCTGAGACAAAGATGCCTGTATTTGAAATCTACGTGTCTGGGAGAATAGCAGCAACAGGAACAACACTGAAGACATCACAACAAAGGTGATAAAACAATATCTCAACTGACATAGTATAGAAATACACATAAATCTTCCGTCATGACATTTAGTTGTCTGTACCAAATTCAAATATCACATTGTTTCCCCAAAGGCGCACATTCCAACCTAAGAAATTACTTATAAGACACAATGAAAATCGGCCTCTGAATAATTTAGTTGCTTCCATATGCACCTTGTTTCTTCTTGTTTTTGATGAGGTTGCACCTAATGCTATGAAGAGGCAATTATGTGCAATGCCTATCATAAAGTGCTTCATGGTTACCCTAGCATACTGCTGTGTTACCATGGAATTAGTTCTTTGTAACAGAGCATAAAAGCGGTATGAAAATGGCACTTAAAACCCATCTAGTAGAAGTTTCCTTATCTCTTCTATTGACAGCAGTCTCTATAAACATATTTTCAATAATCAAAATTTTAATCCAACAGCTGGAGATCAAATATTAATCGTAAGGTGTTTATTTTCTCAAGGCCTAGATTTTTGAAAATTAAAATGAATTATCTTGTTATATCAGCAGCAAATCAAAGATAAATCTTACATTATTGGGAGGAGGCCTTTTCCATAAGACCTAATTACTGATCTATTTTCTAACACAAAAGAGCACAGCTAGTTATGTATAAATGTGCTTTTGATAGTTTTTCAGTGATAAATTATGGATTAGCCTCAGCTCACCTTCCTTAGATCAACAAATGTCTAGAAATCTTCCAAACGCAATAATCAATTGAAATATGTCTGAAGAGTCTGACATTGTCTCTTGACAAATTCCTTTGTTCTCTTCCAAGTTGGCATGATGTATTCGGCCTGAGTTTGCGTCTATAACAGACATTTTCTGAGAGGTGAGAACAGCCTGAAGCATTAATGCATTGCCCAAGTCTATTTTAAATTCAACAGCTTAATTCTTAAATCTTCACAAAATTTGGGGAGCCTGTGTGGCGCAGTCAGTTGAACATCCAACTTGGGCTCAGGTCATGATTCCAAGGTTCCTGAGTTCCAGCCCTGCATCAGGTTCTGTGCTGACAGCTCAGAGCTTGGAGGCTGCTTTGGATTCTTTGTCTCCCTCTCTCTGCCCCTCTCCTACTCATGCTCTGTCTCTCTCTCTCTCTCTCTCTCTCTCTCTCTCTCTCTCTCTGTGTCTCAAAAATAAATAAACTTAAAACTTTTTTTAATACTAACAAAATTATTATATTTGTTAGGGTATACTTTTTTTTATTTTCAGAGGCAGGAATTAACCACATTGCTCTGAAAAATCTCAGCTGAAAGCATTGAGTACAATTTTAATAAGCAATCTGAATAGATAGATGTGTGGGTAGTTTCTCCATATGAGCAAAGAAATTTATTGAATAATTGAGAATTTAAAAACACTTTCCTGACCACTGAGGTCTTTTTATTTTCATGGTTCTTTCCACTCTATCCAAATTTCTCCTTCTATTGACAAAGTATCAGCAGTTTAGCCATCTTTATTCATTTCTTCTTCCAGCTGCCATTGTCTTATTCTATAATTTCATTTAGGTTCATATAAGAGATCTACAGTATTATAGCAACATCATATCCTTCTCATTCAATGAAAGTGACTCTGTCTCCCAAATGAAAAAAATGATGTCACAGGGAAGAGCAGCACACTTGGAAATACCATACCAAAAGATAGTCCAAGGATGACCCTTAGCTAGAAAATATGACTCTTCCATAATAAGAAATTGGAGCGGCACTAGGCATTTACCCAGGGTAGAAAAACAGGGCTAATGTGATAAAGGGCTATTCAAAGAAAACTGACTGACGCATTTGCTCTCTGTGGGACAATGCAGACTTGTCCGGTTTTCTTGGCTGCCACTGAGCCCACTTTTGGAAACAACACCTGATAAATAACCAGTCACCTGCCTGGTTATGTCCCCTTGACTTAAGTAAAACTTAACCCCCATGACAATGGTTTTCTGCTTTAGATGCATATTAAATACCAAGGGCTGTTTAAAACCCTATCTTGTTCTGGGAGTTATCCAAAACCAATTAAATCAAAATCTCAGGATGGGTATTTGGTATTTTGTAAGAGTTTTCTATGATTGAGAATCACTGCCCTAAGACAGGAGTTTACATGCCTCCTCTTTCCTGTTCCCAGTCACCTCACCAAATCACAGCGCTGCTCCAGTGGGATGCCCATGGCAGTCCAAATCACCTAATGCCTGAAGCCCACCTCTCAAGCTCCAGGCCTATCATGGCTGTCTGCCCCCAAAACACTGACGCTGATGATTGTGTTTTGATACAAACTTGTTGAAATCAAGAATGGAGAATTAATTTAACATAGTCACAGTCTAAGAGGACTGAAGGTAAGTCATTCTGAAACAAAGGAAGTAATGAAGAGTTTATGCATAATATTGTACAACAGAGCAGAAATAAGCCTTATTAAGGTAGCATATTATACAAAGTATAAAACCCAGAATCTTTCCCCAGTTGTGAGGAAGGTTCACCCTAATCCAGATATCCATCTCTAATAATCCCTGAAGAAGCTATTTAATGTCTTTATAAAGACAGATATAAATTGACAGCGACTGAATGTGTTCAGTGAGGTGAGAATGACGAGAGTCTGCCTCAGACAAGCACACACACAACTTACACACGTGACACAGTTTTGTTATTAACTCTGTGTGTCTCCTAATTGTTGAACCCCTTAAGCTCATTAAAGCAAAGTAGTTACTTCTGATGGGCAAACTCCCATAGATGGGTTAGAAACGGCAACCTACAGCACACAGCAGAGGACCATGGGGCATGCTGGAGTTCAACGGGGAACAGCAATGTCCGTTATGAGTGCGGAGAGTGTGTGTGGGACACAAGCAGCGTGCCTGCTAACTCTGTCTTAGCTACCTGTAGATGACCTTAACACCCAGGCCCCTGGCTCATCCTTCTGGATGGTCCTCCCCTATCCCATTATCTGCTACTTCTTAATTTACAGATCCTTTCTCTGTATCTGAGAGTCCCCGTACTCTATATACCGTCTTACTAGACACAAGCATTCCCTCAAATCTTATCTTTTACACTAGATGCAAAAAAATAATTCTTATTTTCTCCTTATTGGTAAGAATTTAGACTTTAAGAGTCATCAATAACTGTTTTTGTGGTGGGGGTTGGAGGCACCTGGGTGGCTCAGTAAGTTAAGCATTCGACTCTTGACTTGGGCGCAGGGCATGATCTCATAGTTCATGAGTTTGAGCCCAAATCAGGCTCTGCACTGACAGCACCGAGCCTGCTTGAGATCCTCTCTCTCTAAAATATAACTGTGTTTGTGTGTTTGTTTTTTACTTTTTTGAATGGGGGCAGACTGTAGAGGGGTTGAGTTCTAAGAATTTCTGATCTTAATTTAAAAGATCTGAGGTACTTGGGTGGCTCAGTCTTTGAACATTCGACTCTTGATTTCGGCTCAGTTCGTGACCCCAGGGTCATGGGATGGAGCCCCACATCGGGCTGGGCATGGAGTGTGCTTAAGATTCTCTTTCTGCTCCTACTCCACACACATGCTCTCTGTCTAAAATATAAATAAATAAAAGCTTTTTTTTCTTTCTTTTCTCCTAATATACTCTGGAAAATGCCTGTCACCAATAACATATTTTCCAGAAATCGCCTTGTTTTCTTTTGCAAAGTGCTCTCTTCCTCACACTCTACTTGGAGCTGACCTGTTGTAGTAGGAAGGATTTTCTATTCTGCTCTGGGTCTGAGTGAGAAAAAGCAACATCTAATTCAAGACTAAGTGGAAAACACTTCTCCACCAAAAGGCAGGGACCCTGTGCAGCTTTATGTCTGAAGCAAATAAAAACTTTACTTTAATGTTTTCATATTCACTTCTACTTAGACTAAACTGAAACTATTGTGGAAATTATGCCCTAAATTCCTCAACTTGTTTATTCAGCTCCCTCTTAAGCAATCATTAGTTTTGTGTAATATCATTTCTTGTCAGTATTAGCATATTTCTCAGCCACACATAAAATCTGTGAGATAAAAAAGCTGATTAATAATATAATACAATGGCTGAATTTCAGAAAATGTCCGTAACTTCAGTATAGAACTTATAATAAAAACCCAAAGCATACTATTGGTATCCAAAGTCTGTATCCTGTTTCCTATAGAATTATTGTGTGGTGTGTGTAATAAACTCGTACAAACACACTGTCCCAGGAAAGAATTTTAAGTATTCCATATTCCTGATGACATTTAGAGAAGTTCTAAGGACAGTTATCATGTGGCATGAAGTCTATCTTAACGAATATGTCACTGATAGAAAGATTTTAAGAATCTGAAATTAATTTGAAAAATAGATAAAACTGTGGCAATATTTATCAAGGAAAAAAAGAAGTGTTACAATTAAATAGTATCAGAAACAAGAAAAGAATTCATAACTATAGCTAGAGTAGAATCTTTTTTTAAAAAAAATCATAAAGTAGGGGTGTGTGGGTAGCTTAGTCAGTTAAGCATCTGACTCTTGATCTCAGCTAAGGTTTTGATCTCAGGGGCATGAGTTCAAGCCCCATGTTGGGCCCCACACTGGGCTCTGCATTGGGCTCTGTGCTGGCCATGAAGCCTACTTAAAAAAAATTATAAAGTTGTAGAAAGTGCAACTTCATGCCAATAAATTTGAAAAATAAATTAAAAGAATAATTTCTTGCATTTACAACTTTTTAAGATAAATGGAAGAAAGAGAAAACTGGAATTGTCCCAAAATCATTAAAATTTTTTTTCAAATTCCTTCATGGGTTTCTACTTAATAATGGCACCATTAAAATTATAAGAATACAAGTCATAAAAACAAGAATGAAAAGTCAAGTCACAGAATGGAAGGTATTTGTATAAATATAACCATAAAGATTATAAATTAAGGACATCTTTGTTTTTGTGTATCATGATATGTGTATATGTATGTGTGTATATGTGTGTAGTTATATATTCCTATAATTTTTTGAGGAAAAAACCTAATAGAAAATGGGCAAAATATTCGAATAAGTATTTCATAAAAGAGAATGTTTGAATCCTGGATTCCAGTTAGCAGTAAGGTGAAACTTGATGGTGGCCACTGAAAAGGAGAGTTTCTGGCCCACCTGAACTTAAAAAGTTGCCTAATTTTGAATATTCATTCCTTTTCAAATCTGTATCAAGCTCTTTCTATTTCTGCAAAAAGAGAACCTGGATTTGTACTTCAACGGTGCTTCTCCTCCTCACCAGACAAGCAAATAGATTCAGCTATTTTCTATTGTTGTTTAGAAGTCCTTCTTTCTAGGGGTGCCCGGGTGACTCAGTCGGTTAAGCATCTGACTTCAGCTCAGGCCGTGATCTCATGGTTTGTGGGTTCAAGCCCTGAGTTGGGCTCAGTGCTGACAGCTAGCTCAGAGCCTGGAGCCTGTTTCTGATTCTGTATCTCTCTCTCTCTCTCTCTGACCCTCCTCTGCTCACGCTGTCTCTCAAAAATAAATAAAAAACATAAAAAAAAATTTAGAAGTCCTTCTTTCTTTTTACTTAACAGTTGGTAGAAGTCAAGATTCTGGTGGCACTTTAAAAAATTTATGAAATGTGCTTGTGGGATGCTGGTAATATTCCACTTCTCAGTCTGTGGTGCTCACGTAGCTGTGTTAATTCGGTATAAATTTGTTGAGCTCTACTTTTATGATTTGAATATTATCATAATTCAACAAAATGTCACTTTAAGAAATACGAAACTGTGTAGCAGTTAAAAATGCTTCAAAAAAACCCAGAAAACCTACCCTTCAAAAGCATATGAGTCTGAGATGGTTGTACAGGCAAGTTCCACTAAACTTTTAAAGTACAGATAGTTCCTGACCTTGTTCTGGAGAACGGAAATCTAAAGATTGTGCTCCTGTTTACTTTTTCCAGGATAGTATAACCTGGATAGCAAACACCAGACTGTGTAAGAAAAGAAAGTTATAGGCAGATCTCACATATGAATATGACAAAGTCTTTTTTAAAAATCCAAATTTAGCAAAGAAATTAACAACAGATGTATTAGAGAAGCAAAACAAACAATAAATAAAATTCAAAGCCAAAATCAGAATGTAGGTTCAGTACATTCTATATAGTGAAATGTGGCCCCGTATAACCACATATAATTTAGATATCCATGCTGATGACATTAGAATCTCAGAAGTATCTAAAGATACATGTAAATCTTACCCAACACTTTAAAAAAATCTGACTACTCTATTACTCAGTCAACGTTTTTCCTAAGAAGCGATAAGGGATGCAAGCTCGGAGGGAGTGGGGCAAGGTTCGGTTATGCTGTTTTATCCGTCCACCATACTTCTGAAGAGAGGGAAGCCTGTCACGGAAGCTGGCCTCTCCAAATCGGAGGTAAAACACACGTATGCCCCAGCACACAGGTTCTTACAGGGTGGCCCCCAGACCAGCACCAATAGCACCACCTGAAAACTTATTAGAAATGGACATTTTTAGATATCCAAGTAAGACGTACCAAATCAGGAACGCTGGAGGTGGGTTGTGTTTTAACAAGACCTGCAGGTAATTGTGAGGCATGTTACGTCTGAGAACTGCTGGCTTCTGGTGACAGTCTCTGTGGCAAACGGGCGTGTTCTGCATGTTCCGCCATGTCTTCTTTGCCTGTAGCCTAAGAGCCAAACAACCATGAGAAAGAAAATGTGGAAAGGAAATGTATCGTCCTATCAAAGCAAAGTAATTTTTAAACAGAAATGGAGACAACTGAATACCATGTTCTGCTTCCCTGAATATGTGAGAATGTTGGGAAATAGAAAACAACTTATGAAAATGTATTCTGAGCCATCTGGCTTGTGACTCTTTGAATATCAACATTTATTTTTTAAAATTATAAAATAATACATAGAAATTGTAGAAAGCAAGATAATACAGAGAAGCACACAAAATGAAACAATAAATCTGCAAGGCCATCACTCACAAATAATCTCTGTTAAAATATGTATAAATTAATTTCATAACCTATTTTAGTAACTGGTAGGACAAGTTTTATATCATTATTCTTTTGTTTCATAATTTCCCTAACTACACTTTTAATATTTTGGTGCACACTCCTCTAGATTTTAAATAATAAATGATACCATATGGGGTGCCTGGATGGCTCAGTCAGTTAAGCACCCCACTCTTGATTTCAGCTCAGGTCATAATCTCATGGTTCATGGGACTGAGCCCTGCATCAGGCTCTGCATTGACAGTGAGGAGACTACTTAGGATTCTCTCTCTCCCTCTCTCTCTGCCCCTCCGCAGCTCATGCACACAGGTGCTCTCGCTCTCTCTCTCTCTCTCTCACACACACACACACACAAAATAAATAAAAAATGATATCACACAATGCATATGATTTTTTACCTGTATTTTATGCAAAAAAAAAAAAACCAAACATAGTGAAGCTATCTATATCTTCTCTAACAACACATTTCTTCTACAGCATTTTAATCATTGCCTATCATATTACTTAAATAGGTCATAATTTATGTAGTCTATTGTCAAACATACAATATTCTCAATCCTTTAATACTATAATGAACATTCTTGTAGAATATTTGTTCATATACTAAAAGTAGAACATTGGGGTTTCTGGGTGGCTCTCTTGGTTAAGCGTCCAACTTCAGCTCACATCATGATCTCATGGTTCATGAGTTCAAGCCTCATGTTGGGCTCTGTGCTGACAGCTAGCTCAGAGCCTGGAGCCTGTCTTTGGATTCTGTGTCTCCCCCTCTCTCTGACCCTCCCCTGCTCATGTTCTCTCTCTCTCTCTCGCTCTCTCTCTCTCTCAAAAATAGATAAAAAACATTAAAAAATTAAATAAATTTTAAAGTAGAATGTCAATGAATATTTTTGTTTACTTTTTTCTCACACACACACACAAAATTGCTGTGTTTATTTTTTTACACATTATCAGCATTATATGTATCTTTTGATCATTTAACAATAGGTATTATCTCCTTTAAGCATTTCCAAGTTGATATAAAATAGAACGTGATATAATTTGGGGTTCTTATTTCTTTAAATATAAGTATGGTTGACTCATTTTAATACATTCATTGGCTGTTTTCCTTTTATGAATAATTTATTCATATATCCTGCTTATTTCCCTATCTTTTAAAATTTGTGTTTTCTTTTACATTGCAAAGGTATTACACATGTGGATTTTTGCTTTTTTTTCAAGGTCAAAAAATAAGCAGTAGATGCAGAATAAAGGCCTGCTCATGCTCCCACTCCACCTCTTCCCCATTGTTTGCAATTTTTCTGTGTATCTTTTAATCACTTACTCTCACCATTTGCACATATACTTATATATAGCCCATTTTTTGACAAGATCTGAATCATATATAGAGTTCTTTAACTAGCTTTTTTCTTTTCCAATATGTCATGGGAATTTTTCCATATCTGCACACAGTGGAATGTATCTGTCATAATTTATAGAAAATCAGTCTCCTACAGCTGAATGTTTCAGTTATTTTTCAGTGTTTCAATTTCATAAACAATATCTCAATCATTTACATATAATCTTGTGCATGTAACCAGTATGTTCAGTATGACTCATGAGAATAAAATTAAAAAATGATTTTTCTCCCTGTCAGTTACCTATTGATTCAAATCCCCCCAAGGGGCAGGATTTTACCCCACCCCTGGACGAAATCAATAGAAAGCATTTAGTCACTTTTGTAGTCACTATAATAACAGTTCCCCCTTATATGCAGCATGCCAAGCACTTCTCAGATTTATTCTTTTTCAATTTTCATAACAACCCTAGAAAGTAGGCATTAAGACAGTATCAATATTTCAGATGAGGAAACTGAGGAACAAAGCTTGCACAGGGGTCATATAGCTAGTAAATAGTGGAATCAAGATTTGAATCTTTTTGGGTGCCTAGGTGGCTCAGTCGGTTGAGCATCCAGCTTCAGCTCAGGTCATGATCTCACGGTTCGTGGGTTCAGGCCCCGTGTCAGGCTTTATGCTAACAGCTAGCTCAGAGCCTGCAGCCTGCTTCAGATTCTGTATCTCTCTCTCTGACCCTCCCTTGCTTGCACTGTCTCTCAAAAATAAATTTTAAAAAAACACAAAATAATTTTTAAATTAAAAAATCTTTATTTTTTTAATTTAAAAAATATTTTTAATGTTTATTTTTGAGAGAAAGAAATGGAGCGCAAATGGGGGAGGGGCAAGAGAGAGAGAGGGAGACCCAGAATCTGAAGCAGGCTCCAGGTTCCGAGTTGTCAGCATAAAGTCCGATGCGGGGCATGAACCCATGAACTGGGAGATCATGACCTGAACTGTAGTTGGCCGCTTAACCAAATGAGCCACCCAGGTGCTCCCAAGATTTGAATCTTTGAAGATTTACTCTAAATCCATTCGTAACTACCATGCCTAACCCAAAATTATTAAAATTACAAAACTGTAACATTTTTCTAAAATTTGTATCATTTTTACCTTTCACATCTAGACCTATAATTCATCAGGAATTGAATTTTGCCCAGTGAGAGATAAGAGGCATAATGGTTTGAAAAGTGCCCCCCCAACCCATATAAACCTAGAAATTTAGAACATGACCTTATTTGGACATAGGGTCTTTGCAGATATAATTAGGGAAAGGAGTAAGATGAGATCGTGCTGGGTTGGCCCTAAATTGAATGAGAAAGTCTATCAAAGAGACAGAAAGGATAATATAGACACACAAAAAGAAAGCACCATAAAGACTGAGGTGGAGATAAGAATGGTGTGTGTCTACTAACCCAGGAACCCCAGGGACTGCTGGCAATTATCAGAAGCTGGAAGAGAGGCCTGGGACAGTTTCTTTCTCAGGGACTCAGAAGGAATAAACACCTTGATTTTGGACTTCTCAACTCCTCAACTCTGTAAAAAATAAATGTCTGTTTTAAGCCACCCAGTTTGTGGTAATTAGTTATGAGAGCCCAGACAAATTAATACAGGAATAATATTATTCTGTTTTTCAAAGAGACATAAAATTGGCTCTGCATCATTTATTGAAAAGCCACACCTTACCTACAACACTGCATTGTCATCTTTGTTGTGAACGAGTTACAACTCATTTTGGGTCTCTTTCTGGATTCCCTAATCTGTTTCATTCATTCTGTACCATATGATCTTAATTATTATAGTTTTATAAGAGTTTCTTTTCCTGCAAATTTAAGTTCCTTAGGTTTTTGTCCAAAATTTCTTTTTTCCCCCTTATACTATTCATTTCCATGTCGATTTTAGAATCAGCTTAGCAACATCTACTAAAAAGTCCTCAATTGAGAGAGGACTGGCATCTTCACAAAATAAGTCTCTCCGCTCATGAACATGATTTGCCATTCACTAATATATTTATTAATCTCTCTATACAATATTTGTGGATTTCAGTATAAGCAGCTTACACTTCTTTTGTTTTACTAATTGTTCCATATTTGATCTTTTCTGATATTATCATGAATAGTGTCATTTTAGAGAAATGCTCATTCTCTCCTAACTTATTGCTTATATACATAGAAATACAAAATCTTTTCATATACTATAAAAGGCACAGTATAAGGAATGTAGGTGATGATACTGTCATAGTCTTGCATGGTGACAGGTAGCTACCCTTGTGGTAAGCACAGCATAATGTATAAACTTGTCAAATCATGATGTTGTACACTTGAAACCAATGTAACATTCTGTATCAACTATACATACATACATAAAAAAATTGTAGAGTATGAAGAAAAAAAGAAACTGTTAGAGAAAGATGAGTTACCCTCTCTTCTCTTTGCTCTTCCAATGACCTGCAGTGAAAGCGAGCCTCTATCAGTATCACAAATGTGCAATAAATTGACCCTGGGAGCAATCTAGCAGTTGACAGCGCAAAGGAATAGTTCCTGAACTATAATGCCAAACCTTTAAAGTTGATTCTATTATAAATATGAAATTATGATAACCATGACTTATGAATAACATTTCAAATTTAATCTTTTACCCAAGCAATTCTTTCTCTGATAGTAATGTTCCATTTTAGTCTCAGCTTTGGCTGAATATTGATTTTAACTGCAGGTTAATATTCACTGATTTAATCATTAGTTTAAAAAGATTAATTTGGCCCTAAACTATATTCCAGTCATGTTAGAACAAAAATTAAGCTTTATCACTAGGGTAATATTGTGATATTCACAATGTCTCATTTATATCTTTTGTCTTAGTGTCTAGCAATATGTCAGTCCCCTGGTAGTTACTACAGTATGCTCTATTTGTTGAATGAATAACTTCATTAGTAAAAATCTATTTTTTCATATGTTGCTTTTGTATCCAGTAACTTCACGAATTGCCTACGTAACTTTCACAGTTTGTCTTGGACTCTCTTGGATTTTCTTTGAGTATGATCAAGCTATCAATGAACAGTGACAGTGTTGTTTCTTCATTCTCAATCCTTATAGTTTTTACATTTTCTTATCTTATTGTCTTGGCCAGAAGAACTCCAATAAAATGATGAATATAAGTGGTGATAGTGGGAAAATTTATCTTTTTTCAGCCTCTTCCCCAGCTCAGGTCTGGTATGGATTGAGCACCTGCTCACTGAGGTTCTCTCACTTTTCCAAGTTGAACCAGACAATGAGAGAGAAGGCGTAGGAGGGGTCTGGGTTGACTGGCTTTGTTGTGTTCTGCCACTGGATTGCTTTCATCTGATCACAGCAGATACTCAGGTTAGACTCAGGGCTCATTTGGATACTCCTGGGCATTGAAAATGTCACCTGTAGTCTCGCAAGGCTGACAGTGCCCCCTCCAGTCAACCCCAGAATCCCCTATAATTCCACACAGATTTCCTGTTTGGCTCTCATCCTCATCCACCTTCTCAGAAGCCCTCTTGGATCCAGTCCCATGCTGTTCTAGGCTAGCTCCCTCCCCTACCTGCTCCATAGAAAGCTTCCATGCAGTCTTTGTATATCTCTAAACCTTGAAGGGTCAGAGGAGGCATCTATTCTTGCTCTTCAGGCCACCAGCCAACCTGACTCTCACTTTAGGCTTTCTGAATCTAACACATATACCGAAACCTCATCATTACTGGAGGACATAGGTCAACAGTCTAGTGGTTTCCTTGAGGTGTTTTTCACTGAGTTTGAATGAAGATGGAGGTATTTGGCTTTCCTTGCCCATAGCACTGAGGAAACAGAAGATGCAATAGCACTCCAGACTCCCAAAGTCTCTCTGTCCCCACTTCATTTAAAGTGAGTACCGAACAAGAGTAACAAACCAACTTCCAGCCCTCTACTTCAAAAGTCTCATGGCTTCCCTTGGAATACTTGTGACCTATTTTTTTTAATCCAGCAGAAACTAAGAAGAAACACAGTTTTATCATTTTATTTTGAGCACATTTAAACGTTTGCCCATTTATACATTAAGAAGTTAATCTTTTGGGTTTTATCTTATAAAAAAGGGGGTGCCTGGGTGGCTCAGTCAGTTAAGTGGCCAACTTCAGCTCAGGTCATGAGCTCACGGTTCGTGGGTTTGAGCCCTGCGTCAGGCTCTATTCTTACATCTCAGAGCCTGGAGTCTGCTTCAGATTCTGTGTCTCCCTCTCTCTCTGTCTCTCAAAAGTAAATGTTTAAAATATTAATAATAAAAAGAATATCTAACCATTCACTATATACAATTGTCAATATCCTCCCAACTTAATATGTCATCGATTTTTAGTACCTGAGTTATGAAAAACTCATAGTGTAATTTAGATTAAAACATTGTAGGCAAAAACTTCTACTTCTATCTGGTTACTACTTACTAAATAAAACAAACTATGTGATAATATTTATAAAGTAAAATAGACATCTAATGTCATGTCTTACTTTGTCTGAAGATAAGCACCATCATATTAAACCATGATATCTTAGACTCTAACTTTTCACTATATACATTAATATTAACATATATTTCTAGAGACTTGTGTACTTATGTCCTGCTATGGGTGCAGAAATCTTCATTGTTGACAACTGGTGTTTTCAGGTGAAACATTGCCTTACTTCTTAGACTATAATTACAATCCTTGGGCCTTACACCGACATAGTATTCATTAGAAATACTATACTGGGCAGGGGAAAAAAACAAAACAAAACAAAACAACTTTCTTTGTATTTTAGCTTCTATTGATTAACTTTGGTGGAAGTTTCCATTTCCATGGTAGTCATGCAAACATCTCTCTTCCATAATAATGTTCTTACTCCAAAAAGACTTCACAGCCCACATACCTAAAATGTATGAAGACACCCAATTACCCTTTCTCATGCCGTAATTCAAGGCAACATGGCATGTTCCTTTCCACTGAGAACTAATATTATTCCACAAATTAGTCCTTGACCTTCCAGAAGGATCCAAGTTGAAATCTTACTTCAAATGTCTTCTGAAAAGGGAGGAAAAACAGATATGTCCTTTGCTCAGTAACTTTTTAAGTATATATTAATGTAGCAGAATGAACTGTTAAATAGTCTTTTTTTATCCATTTGGTTTCTTCACACTCTAATTAGGTCAATCCTCTCATGGTAGAAAACTTAAAAATACTTCTTCAATTTGTCAGTCTACTTTTATTATTTTTAGAAAAGGTCATTTTCTAAATTTCATTAGTGTATAGATTGGGAAGTAATTCATTCACTGTAACATAGTTATCCACATTTCTTATTTCAAATAATTATGTCTTTTGGGTCAGGAAAAAAATGAAAGAATGAATATATCCTCTCTTGATATTGTACTTTCAAAAATATAAAATAATATCTCTAACACAGATATAAAAGTAGCTACATTAGGACTTTGTAGCTGTCCTATATCTCTGGCAATCCCTGTCACATTTGAGCTTCACACCAACATAGAACCATAACTTGTTCTTTCACTGAAACTTGCAAGCAATCTAAATTACTTCATTTCCAAAACAGAACTACTGCTTTAGCCACACCAAGATGGTCTTCCTCAAGGATTATCCACCTGGGGGCACCTGGGTGGCTCAGTCAGTTTAGCTTCTGACTCTTGACTTCAGCTCAGGTCATGATCTCCCACCATTCTTGGAATCGAGCTCCATGTTGGGCTCCACACTGATGGTACAGAGTCCGCTTGGAATTCTCCCTCTCTCTTTGTCTCTCCCCTATTCGTGTTTGTTCTCATTTTCTCTCTCTCTCACTTTGTCATTCTCTCTCAAAATAAATAAGTAAACTTAAAAAAATTATCTATCTTAGTAAGAAGTTTTGTCAGGATGTCAGTTCAGACTGCCATAACAATGACCTAGACTGGGTGGCTTAAACAAGATTTCCTTCTCACAATTCTGGGGGTTGGGAAGTCTTAGGTCAAGGTGCTGAAAGACTCATGGTATGATGAGGACCCACTTTCTTGCTATATCCTCACATGATGAAAACAGAGAACATCTGTTTGGTATCTCTTCTTATAAGAGCATTAATCTTATTCACAAGGCTCTAAACTTAGGACCTAATTACCTCCCAAAGATCCTATCTTCTAATATTGTCACATCGGAGATTAGGACTTCAACATAGGAAGGGGGAGGGCACATTCAGGTTAAGGCAAACTTGGAGTCATCCTTAATACCTGTCCTTCTCTTTCTAAGTAGATTTAGTCACATCCTAAAAAATATCTCAAGTCTGTCCATTCTCTTGAGTGAACCTTGCTGTCCGAGGGTTAAGTGACTGTTGTCTCTTACTGGGAAACTAATAGAGTGATACTCTCCTAATTGTCCTGTTAGCACCGCTGCATTATTCTATACACTGTAGCCTTTGTTGACATTTCTAAGTGTGAAACAAATCATGTCACCTGTAGCCTTACCTGAACACCTCTGTGGCTGCCCCTACTTCTTAGAATAAAGACTTAAATATACTAAGGCTCCTTATGACTTGAACTCTGGTCTCTCTGACGAGTCTTAGCTTTGAGCAACTCTCCTTTCTTACTGTGTTACCTTTTCTTTCATTTCTGACAACATTTTAATCACCATCCACCTCTGGGCCTGCATCCATGCTACAACCTTGATCTGGCACTCTATGCCTACCCTCTGCCTAATAGATGACTCTTATGGTGATACAAAGATGTGCCCCTTCAGGGAAGGATGTATTGTCCCAACCACTGGGAGAACTACTGACAGCTTCAACTGTGAGTCTATTTGGGAATTGCCTCAGCTGCAGGAAACTGCCTCACCCAAGGGCAGGCTCTTCTTAGAGAGGCCCGCAACCAATGACTGCATGATGTGGAATGTAACCAGACAACTCTGACAACCCATTTTAGCTCCTGGATGGTCGGCTGAGGCCTGCCTCCCATTTCTTTCCCTTCTACAAATGTGGATCCAATGACTCTCTCCAATAAACATTTGGCTCACAAAACTGCCTCTGAGTCTGCTTCCAATGACTTCTCCTCCAGAGGTCTGCTTAGCTTCCTTAAGAAAGCTAGCGGTACATTAGCTATACATTTTCTAGGGCTACCATAACAAAACCCACAAACTTGGTGACTTATGACTACAGAAATGTATTCTCTAACACTCTGGAGACTAGAAGTCTGAATTCAAGGTTTGCCTGAGTCACGCTCACTCTGGATGATCTTGAAGAGGATCCTTCCCTGCTTCTTACAGTTTGTGGTAGAATCTGACAATTTCTTGTATCCCCTGGCTTTTAGATGCATCACTCTATTCTCCATCTTTGTCTATGCATGGCCTTCTACCTGGTGTGTCTCTGTGTCCAAATTTCCCTCTTCTCATAAGTACACCAGTCACATGGGAATTAGGGCCCACTCTAACCTAGTATGACTTCATCTTAACTTGATGTTATCTGTAAAGATTCTAATTCTAAATAAGCTGCATTCACAGATCCCAGGAGTTGGGACTTCAAGATATCTTTGTGGGGGACACAATTCAACCCATAAGCTCAATCACTGAAGACTAAGTGGATGTAAACAATATATACTGCAGTCTTTCTAGTGACCAAATATTTCTTTTTTTAAATAATTATTAAATGTTTATTTATTTTTGAGAGACAGAGAAAGACAGAGTGTGAGTGGGGGAGGGGCAGAGAGAGAGAGAGAGAGAGAGGGAGACAGAATCTGAAGCAGGCTCCAGGCTCTGAGCTGTCAGCAAAAATCCCAACATGGGGCTCGAACCCATGAACCATGAGATCATGACCTGTCGCTTAACCAACTGAGCCACCCAGATGCCCCAGTGACGAAACATTTCTGAATGGTTTCCTGCTATTCAGGTTATTTTTCTAAAACTCACCATAACAGTTCATCATTTATTTTCCAAGCCTCCTTTGCAATAAGGGTAAAGGCACATAAGTTCTGTCATCACACACATTCCTGCCAAACACAGAATTGGAAGTCAGTAGTGCAAAGAAACACACTTTGTGAAGAATCTATTTTGGCAAAAAAGGTGACAGAGACATCTAATTTCCAAAGGCAGTAGGGTCAGAATTTAAGTACTGTCAACTGCAAACCCACAGTAGGCATATCCAAAGATGGCACCATGATGTCTTCAGTAGGCTAGTTATGTGGTGGGATTTGGGGCCATGATCCTAGATATGTGGTCCTAAGCATGGCTCTTTGGCCAGCCCAGAGACTGAGCTAGGTATATAGTATCATATTGAAACTGCCTTTCTTCTTACACTGGTCAGAGATGGTATGTATTATCTACAACTAAGCTCCTAACTTATATGGAAATCTAAGTTGAGTTCATTTAGATAAAAGAAGAAAAGAGGCTGATGAAGGTAAATTTATTGGTTCAAATCTCTGTAAAGATTTAAGAGTCAGAATCCCATACTCAAAATGCTCCCAGGACTTCCTATTTATTTCATCACATCTCTTATCTCTGCTTTTCTCTGTTTCAAAATTCATTCTTTCAGGTTGATTACCTCCAATGGAACCAGGACCACCAATGGCCCCTATAATCACATGCTGGGTTTTGAGATCAGAGAGAAAAGAGTGTCTATTTGCCAGTACCATTATACATATCCAGGCAAAGACCTCCGATTACCCAACTTGACTTACATGGCTTTTCCATGGATAAATCAGTTTGGTGGGGAAATTGAGTTACTATGAATTCATTCCAATTACTTTAGCCAGTGAGGCAGGTCATCCAAATCCCTTTAAGAGGACATGCCAGAGCAGAGAATGGGAAGAAAGGAGCAGATTTCCCACTGAGGGGAAGGTTTGAAAGTGGGGAGAGACTGAAAAAATCATTATGAGTCTGGCTGTTACACACTTTGCATCTACTATAAGTATTTTCAGTGCTTACAGATAAAAGTTTTATCTATGTTTACAAATGAAAACAAGCACTACCACTTTAGGACTTATACGTAGTTAAATAAGTCATTCTATACATCATGTAATATGAGCTTCATCTATACACAAATCTTTTTGTTATATATGGCTATATTCCCAATGTCTTAGGGATGCATCAAATAGAATATAGGGAAATAGGACATGTATTAAATAATCAAATGAATAAATAAATGATACTCCAACTCAATGAATGGATCTAGGGAATGGTATTAGAGTAAACAAGAGGTAGTATGAATCTGTAAAAGATATTTATGACACTCTAGCCAATCTACTTTATATTTTATTTTATTTCATACTGAGAGGAGACAACATAGTGATTAAAACAAGCTTGAATTAAACTAATTCTACATCTTACTAGTTATATGGATTTAAACAAGTTACTTAACTTCTCTGTGATTCAAGTTCTTTATCTATCCAAAGAGGATAATATTAGAACCTACATCAGAGGATCATTGTAACCATTAAGTGTGATATTAAGTGGTGCAAAAATTAACGTTTACTTTTGTTATTATATTCAGCAGATCCTAGTGTCTACTAGATATTTTTATAATCTTAATACCATAATTACATCAATATGCCTCTGCCTGCATATTGCCAATGTTCTTGTTTTGTTCTAGTATATCTATACTCTCTTGAAAAGATTTAAGTCTCTTCCTTAAGACAAAAAGAAAGTAAATCTTCCATAAACAAAGATAAAGAAAGAAATGAATTTTTTAGCCTCTATTCAACATTGGGATTGGAAGCAGAAAACCATCAAAGAACTTCTTAAATAAATAACAAATTATTTTAACTTATTAGTGTCATTTTCTTCCTTACAGCTTTAATCTAATCCATTGATTCTCAGGCAGACACCTCATTGCACTGGGAAGAAGACCTTTGGGAATTGAGAGAAATTCATTAAGAACAATAGGCATAGGTTTCCATTTCCCCTTCCTAAAGTGAGAAAATAGTATTATGCAATCACAGAATGGAATCTCCCAAATTATTTCTATAGAAAACAAGTTTACATATATAATTAACCAATGTATACTCATCATGTATTACTTTGTCAGGTAATCAGAGTATAGCTCTTGCCAAACTACTGTGTCCTCATTTCCAGAGAGGGAACTAACAATGAATGAATTACTAGTCTCACATTTGAAGATATAATTAATATGAACCATGCCCTGAATGAGCTTTCTGAAGCCTAACAAAATTGATCCCTAGATAGATTCAATCCTCCCCACACCATACTACTTTGAGGGAAGAAAATAAATAATCAAACTATCCGAGAATTCCTGTCCAAAACTTTTCTCTGAAAAGAAGCAGGTTGGTAAACCTAGGTATATTTGTATGAGAAATAAACATATAGGAAATGTGTAATTAGTTTTTAACTTTGTAATTAGTGTGTTGGTAATATTTCTCATCTGAAGGACATACAAAAAAATACTTACAGGGCTAGAGATTCATTCATTCAAGTCATTTTTTTGAACTATCATTTTAGAAATCTAAAAGGGGCTTTAGGGTTCATCTGATTGGTACCATCTGTTCTTATCATCATTTCTCTCCCTATCAAAGACTATATTGTTTCATATGAAAGTATAATCCTGTCATAAAATGAGTTATAAAATGTTAATTTCTGATCTACTTCCAATCTTATTATGTAATTCTATCTCTAAGCCAAATATATAACTAACAAATGACTTTACAAAATGAAAACATTGCCTTGTCAAATTACTATTTTATGGGCATTAAAAAGAAAAGCAGATTGCATTTGTTTTGTTGAATATTTTTTAAGAGTAATAATTCTATATACTTCCTTGGAAAGATGAAAAACATTCCTATCTACCCATCATCTGAACATGTACTTACTTCTTCTTATTGCAATGTCTTCAAGTTCATAATCATAAAATAATTTTCATTCTTGTTTTTAGACACTGTAATTCTGCCATCTGGCAAAGTCATTCATTCATCCAACTGGTTTTTTTATTTACCAAGAAATATAATTTTTAACACCAGTGATACTATATGCCAGGCATCAACGTGTTCATTGATGAGCAAACGCACACCTATACTCTGTCCACACATATATCCATATCCATATACCTGGCCTATCCTCACCATTTAGTTCTCAACTCAAATGTCATCTTTTCAAAGACACCTCAGTGGTCACTATATCAAAGGTAGTGTATTGGCAGTCTGTCATATTGACCCTGCCTTATTGATTTTACTAAGCAAATCACTATCAGAATACATAAGGTTCATTATTTCTTTGTATAGTTGTTCATATCCCTGAGCTACAATGTAAGTTCCATGAGAACAAGTGGCCTGCCCTATGTCATTCATTGCTGGTCACTCATATCATACAGAAAAACTGTTTTATAATGTAAACAATAAATATTTAATGAATAAGTGAAAAAACTCTAGTTACAGAAATAGGTATTTATCAAATAACACACACACGTATAAGCTGAGCTGTGATAAATATTACAAAACTGTTGACCATGGTTTTGTATGTGTGTATCCTACAGGAAGGTTTAACTACATCTATCCCTGATGAAAGCTATCCTACTAAAATCATGGCTGACCTCAGGGCTTCAGATAAGTTAAATTCAACTAGCCAAAGATGACAACATACATGTTGGAGTTCCTAGCTTGGAGAATGTAAAAAGACCCTGCTATGAGAACTGAAAGATGACCTGTGTAGCTGGAATGAATAAGAGATAAAAGATCAAATGGACTAGCTAAGTGGCTTTTCCCTTTTGGTGACTATGACCCACAGTTAGAAGCCCATTTTATATCATGAACCAGTACACATACACATCTAAATATATCTAAACATAAAAATAATTGAAAAACTTATTATCCATTTTTCTGACCCAGGAATGTGTCACATGCCTAGTTTGAAAAATACTAGACTAGGCCATATGAAGGACTCTTTTCCTTATCCTAAGAGGAAAAGAAAAAACTTGAGATATGCATATTTAAAGATTATTTTTTCCAGTCTGGAAACTAGATCAGTGTGGGAGATAGTTCTCTGGAGAATGGTCAGTACTTCACACATGAGCTAATGGCAGCAGAGATCAGGGAATAGTATAGCAAAAGGAGGATAAAAGAAAAAATATGGTAAATATTTAATAGATAATTAAAAAATCAGCACAATTTGCCCATGCTTGTATATGAAGAAGGGAGGGTATTAAGGACAAGTCATAGACTTCTGTTTTATACAACTATATGCATGATGGTGCCACTCTTTGGAGTTGGAAACTTTGGAAGAAGACCAAATTGAGTGGACAAAAAAGATATATTCTGTTTTTCCTGTGTTGAGTTTCAGGTATCTCTGAGACCTACACATGGTGGTTTTGAAAATCAAAAACAGTTGGGTACATGGGTCTAAGTTCAAAGGCAAAGTTTGGACTAGAGATCTAGACTTTGGAGTTATCTAAAATTGAAATCACAAATGTGGATAATATCACACTGATATCACACTGAGACATGAGTCAGGAGAGGACAAAACCAAGGACAGAGCCTTATGGAATCTCAACATTTAAAATTCAAATGCTAAGTGAAGGAAGATGAGCTTGTAATGGAGAATTAGGAGCGACTACACAGATAAACAAGCAAACAAAAGAATATAATGCCATGGAAGGAAAGAAAGGAACATACTTCAAGGGGAATGTTCAGTTCTATTTTTACTATACTGAGAACTTATAGGCTGGCTGCTTATTTCATATACTTGTTAATGTTGTCTGGCTTAGAGCACAGAGTTAGTATCCAAGTATGTTGACCACCCCCCCACTATTTTTTCCCCTGTCATCTCCTTTCTGATTTCACTCTTTTTCTTATCCAATTTATACAGAATTCTCCATTATTATGAACATTCTGTTGACAAATTTTTAAATTTTCCTGCTTTCCTATTTTTCTGTGACACCTTCTTGGGGAACATTCAATCATGAAAAAAAATCTGTCCCACTTCTTTGTTACTAGAAAATACTGGAGGAAACCAAAAACCACCTAGACTGTTGCCTTTATAAATTTATAGATATTAATATCTAGTATGTCAATATCTGCTTAATTCTTCATATTTATTGCCTCATTGCTAAAGAGCAATTCTTTGTTTTGCTTCACTGGGGCATTTATCCATTATTCTACAAAAACCATGTTCAACCTTCAACATGTTATGCTTATCCCACCACTTGCCTCTCTCAATCTCAGAAAGTGATTCTACTTCTTGAGTAGAGGGGAGATAAGAACAAATCATGAAATCATTGAGCAGGAAGTTGCTCAACATCCCAGCCCTGGTTCTGCAAGCAATTCCTAGAGACAGCATAAGATATGACTTAAAAGTATGGGTTTTAGATCTAGGTACCTGGCAAATTCTGGAGAATTACTTAAACTTTCTGTCCCTCAGCTTTTTTATCTGTGAAATGGACATGATCTCAACATCTAATGAAAAAAAGAAATTGTACTATTACTGGAAGTCTTAGCCTCAGCAATAAGACAACACACACACAAAAAAATAAAAGGCATCCAAATCAGCCAAGAGGAGATCAAACTTTCACTCTTTGCAGATGACATGGTATTCTATATGGAAAACCCAAAAGATTTCACCAAAAAACTGCTAGAACTGACCCCATGAATTCAGCAAAGTGGCAATATATAAAACCAATGCACAGAAATCAGCTGCATTCTCATACACCAACAATGAAGCAAGAGACAGAGAAATCAAGGAATTGATCTCATTTACAAATGCACCAAAAACCAAAAAATACCTGAGAATAAATCTAACCAAAGAGGTGAAAAATCTATACACTGAAAACTATATAGAAAGCTTATGAAAGAAAACTGAAGAAGACACAAAAAATGGAAAAATATTCCATGCGCCTGGAGAGGAAGAATAAATATTGTTAAAATGTCAATACTAACCAAAGCAATCTACATATTCAGCGCAATCCCTATTAAAATAACACTAGCATTCCTCACAGAGCTAGAACAAACAATCCTAAAATTTGTATGAAACTGGAAAAGACCCTGAATATCCAAAACAATCTTGAAAAAGAAAACCAAAGCACGAGGCATCACAATTCCTGACTTCAAGCTGTATTACAAAGCTGTAATCATCAAGACAGTACGGTACTGGGACAAAACAAAAAACAAAAAACAAACAAAAAAAAAAAACAACCAAAAAATGGACACTCAGATCAATGGAACAGAATACAGAACCCAGAAATGGACCCACAAACATATGGCCAACTAATCTTTGACAAAGCAGGAAAGAATATCCAATGGAACAAAGACAGTCTCTTCAGAAAATTGTGTTGGGAAAACTGGACAACGACATGCAAAAAATGAGCCTGGACCACTTTTTTACACCACACACAAAAATAAATTCAAAATGGATGAAAGACCTAAATGTAAGACAGGAAGCCTTTAAAATTCTCAAGGAGAAAGCAGGCAAAAACCTCTTGGACCTTGACTGCAGCAAACAGTATGGAGGTTCCTCAAACAATTAAAAATAGAACTGCCCTACCACCCAGCATTTGCACTACTAGGTATTCATCCAAGGGATACAGGTGTGCTGTTTTGAAGGGGCATATGTGCCCAATGTTTATAGCAGTGCTGTCAACAATATCCAAAGAATGCAAAGATCCCAAATGTCCATTGATGGATGAACAGATAAAGAAGATGTGGTGAATATATATACAATGGAGTATTACTTGGCAATCAAAAAGAATGATATCTTGCCATTTGCAACTATATGGATAGAAGTAGAGGGTATTATGCTAAGCAAAATTAGTCAGAGAAAGACAAATATCGTATGACTTCACTCATATGAGGAATTTAAGACACAGAACAGATGAACATAAGGAAGGGGAAGCAAAAATAATATAAAAACAGGGAGGGGAACAAAACATAAGAGACTTAAATATGGAGAACAAACAGAGGGTTACTGGAGGGGTTGTGGGTGGGGTGATGGGCTAAACGAGTAAAGGGCATTAAGGAATCTTCTTCTGAAATCATTGTTGCACTCTGTGCTAACTAACTTGGATGTAAATTAAAAAATAAAAATAAAAAAATAAAGAAATTGTACTGTTAAGTGATCGAGTTTGTGTTCTTTGTAGTGGTTCCCAAACTTGGACAAGTATCAGAATCACTCAGGAGGCTTGTTGTAACACACACGGAGCCCCATTCCCAGAGTTTCGGATTCAGCAGAAGTAGGATCCAGAATTTGCATGGCTAACAATTCCCTAGGTGATGTTGATATTTGCAGCACAGCATCAGAAACCACAGTTTGGGAACCACAGACCTAGTACATGAGAAGCACTTAGAAATATAGTTGGCCCATTATAAGCACCCAAAATCTTTTTGTCATTTAGCTATATCATTCTTTCCCTTCATTGTGAGATAGTGGGAAGAGTCTCTCTCCTCCATACTGCTGATCTCTCAGCCTATTTATTCTCTGCCACCTGACTTCCGACATTCTCAGATAATTTGATCAATTGATTATTCACTCTATGTTCTTTCTGTTCAACTTTTTTCCTCTCTGCATACTTCTGATTTGAATTAATAAAGTAGAATTTAAGCACATTTCTTCTACATGAAAAGAAAATCAACGTCAATTCTTTGGGCCCTTTTAACAACCATCTTAACCCTCTTTCCCTGTTGAGCTGAACAAATTAAGAATTGTTTTCACTCCTTTTCTCCATCTTCTCCACTCTTACTAACTCCCTAGCCAACTGCTTTCTGACTTATTTCCAAACTTCTCCCTGATATTGCTCAAGCACACACACACACACACACACACACACACACACACACACACACAATCAGCACTAACTTCACTATAACTAAGGGCAGTAGATGTTTATCTCCTCTGGAAGCAGGTGGTATTTCTGACCACTTCCTCCTTCCTAAAACAGGCTCTTCTCTTGTCATCTTAAATCTGCACTCCCCTGGATTTTCTCCAGTGGTTCAGCCACTTCTCCATCTCTTCTAGGAGTTCCTCTTTTTGGTGCTTTTAGATCCTGGTTTGTTTTGTTTTATGTATTTGTTTGCTTGATCTTACTCAGGGACTTTTTCTCTTCTGACACTTCATGACCTCTCCCTGAGCAAACTCTGTTGAGGAAGTAATACTCATCTGAAGGTATAATTTGCTATGTAAAATAAGGAGAGTGTATCTGAGATAGTGAGGAGCAGTAACATATCTGAAGTCAGTGCATTTAAAGAAATAAATAACTTATCAAGATCTTATGGAGAAACAAATAGGAAAATATGGAATATCTATATTACTTTGACCATAAAGAAGAGATGAGACAAGAAGTAGGAGTTTGCAAGTTAGGCTTCTCTGCGTACTCAACACATTCTGGATTCGCTTTGAAATAGAGACTATCCTTTATATTAATAATGTATACTAAGCAAAAGAACGTGCCCCACATAAGTGAGATAAATAACTGTGAGAGGTAAAGAAATTCAAAGTATAATTAGCTCAACCTAGGGAGAAGGCTTTGGGAAGCATAGTTTGGATCATGTAAAAATTTGTTAAACTGACCCTGAGCACTGGCAGCTTCTAGAGACTGTACCTATTGTTTCTCACAAAATGTATTTTTAACCAGTACCAATAAATCGTATAGCTGCATACTGGTGTTACCTCAGAATAATATCCTATATTCTCCCAGTAAACATTACCACGCTGGGGAAATCTGGGACTGACAAATAACACCGTTCCTTACCTGGGTGGCTGTCATAACTGAGGCTATCTGCTGTTCTGTTTCCTTTACCTCAGAAGGCTGGGTCTCTTGGCTGACTCATGGCACAGACCCCGCATAGCTCCAGACATGCATGTCTAATCGACTGCTAGCTAACTCTGCTTGAATGTTTCAGGCACTTCAAACTCAACATTTATAAAACTGACCTCACCATCTTTTCCCACACTTGCTTTTCTACTTTTGTTTTCTGTCTTAGTGAACGGAAATTTCCTGACACCAGTTGCCAGTGATAGAAAGTGAGATATAACTTTTTTTCCTTCCTTCTCCCTCAGACTCTGCATTTTATTGATCATTATCATATTCTATTGAGTCTGTCTCCTATATATTTCTTAAGTCAATCCAGCCGCCATTTCCAATTTACTTATTCAGGCCATTCTCATTCTCCTTGTAAAAGTGGGGAATGTGTCAGATAACACCGTCTGCTGTGGACTTACCTAAACCTATTTGGCACTGCGTAATGCTTAGGTTCTTTCTGGTAGATAATAATGGCTGTCAAAGAATTTCAGATAACAAGGACTAACTCCTCTATCACTACCTTGCTATTAACCTTTAATAAGAACAAATCTCAGGCCAAATTCTGACAAAACTATGGACATTTATTAGATATATAGTCTTTGGTAAAATTCAATCTTTGCCTGTAGTTGGCATCACGTAATCAGAAATCCTCCTTAGCTGATGCCTGTTTGTACGATCAATCAGAGTTCAAACCTCAGGCTATCCTAAAATCTTTCAAAGTAATTTTTGCATATTGTAATGTAATGTTGTAGTCTTTTCCCTCGCTAAAACTTTGAAGTACTTCTTAAAACTGTGGTCATATTTATTAAAATTTCTCAATGGCTTCCCATTACTCATATGATAAATAAAAATGTCCCGAGACAGCCTCATCTGCCACCTGCCGTCATCTCTCACTCTTCATTGTCACCCTTTGTGATTCGGCTATTCTGAACATCTCTTAAATATGCCATTATTTGATCCAACTTTAGGCCTCACCGTATGGTCTTCCACTTACCTAGAAAACTCTTTCCAGCTTCCTCACCTGGCCAAATGGTTCACTTAACTCTATTATTCCAGCCACAATGTGAGCTGTGCTGACAGCTCAGAGCCTGGTGCCTACTTCTGATTCTGTGTCTCCTTGTCTCTCTACCTCTCCCCCGACTCATGCTCTGTCTCTGTCTTTCAAAAACAGATAAAAATGTTAAATTTTTTTTAAAAAGAATTATATACAAACAGATATTCTCATCTGCCATTAAAAAAAAAGTTAAAGATGCCATATTATTGCCAAAGTGCTGAAACTATTATTCTTTTCATTGCTTATGAAAATGCTGGCATTAGTAGAAAAACTAAAGTTGATCAAACCGGAGCCCACATTTGGGTGGCAGCCCAGAAGAGGTGCAGAGGAGGCAGGTTAGAATCCCAGCCGGGAGAGACAGACAACAAAAATGATTCATTAGCACACACAGGTACAGATTTATCCTGAAGACAATGATGCTTAAACAAACTTCGGAGTCCTTCTCTCCCTGATCACCAGGGATACAGGGACTTGTGGAAGGCTCTGGGTAGGGAGAGAAATCTAGGAAGCAATCAGGACACAACTCTGGAAATTACCTTGAGAGAACTCAGATGAAATATAACTGAATCTCTGAAGCTCTAGCAATGGTTCATTTTAAATATTTGCTTTGGAACTTCTTTCTGTGTTTATAGTTTTATATTATTTCAGAGAGAACCTTCATCTCATATTAGGTGAGTTTCAGGCTTCAGAGAATTTGGATCTGCCCTGAACACAGGTAATGACCACATGTGTCTGACAGACAGAAGAAGCTAAAGAAGTTTCATTGTACTTGCACTGAGCTCTCAGTACTAATATTTTCATTTCTGGCTTCGAGCTCATGGTCTGGGCATATTGGCTTTCTCCACTAACTCACTGGTATTTCTCCTCAAAAATTAATAGTAAGATTAAAATAATCTGTAAACTTATTTGACCTGATGGAATTTCCTTTGATTTTTTTCTTGCAATCAGTCATAATGATATCATTTTCAAAAAAAACGTAATTATTTTCACCTTTTATTCATATAATAGATGAGATGTGAAATGAGCTTCATGGATGATAAGCACTCCCATGGCTACTAAGTTTTACAGTGTATAAACAAGAGCTGAGCTGCTGCTACACAAAATTAGCCATAAAATTTTAGTGTAGATGCTAGATATAAAGATAGTGAAGTATCATGAATGAAAGAAGGCCATTAGTTTTATAATGAAATACGAACATCATATGTATTTATGTACCTGTAAACAAAGAAGAAATGAGTTTATCCCCACACACAATTAGAACTAAATGCCAAATTTTACTTTAAATGTTAAGATTAATTATCCCTTGGGAAAAACAAAGATGTCATAATTACAAAAACAAAGGGTGTCCTAATTATAAGTAATTTTATGAAATGCTTTGTGGAATACATAAACATGGATGTCATTGTATTTTCCAAGTTCTGAAAAATGCAAATAGAGACTAATGAACTTCACAAGAAATACAGGCAAGGATCAGTTGTAATTTTTCATATTTTAAAAAGAAATATGCTTATTTTAAAATAATCCTTGACACAAAAAGACCTGATCAAAAGAGAGAGAGAGAGAATTTTAAAGTATTTTTCTAAAGAATAATTAACTTCAATATGAAAATAAACTTGAACTCTCCAAAGGGAGCATCAAGAGACAACAACGATGTATATTAGCATTCATCTTTCTTGGTCTACATGATCACATTCTTCTTATATAAGGAAATCTTCCCACTCCAAAAAAAAAAACAAAAAACAAAAAAGAAGAAAAGAAAGAAATGGAAGCAAAATGCAAATATCATTTCCAGTGTTTTAACGGTGGTGGATGTGTTTGCTGAAAGCAGTAAAGAATGCTATTATTTCTTCATGGAAATGGAGGTGATCTACACAGCACGTCCCTGGGAAAAAGACTATCTCAATAAGAAACTGAAAAACGCATTAACTTGAAGGTATGATAGAGCATCTTCATATTGCCCAAAGGCTTTCACTTCCGTTCTCTCAATTCTCATTTTATGAGGAAACTTGTATAAGATGGGTGTACTGACCGTGGATCAGTCATGAGATGTAAGCTGTAGCCCCCATTCAGTCGTCCAATTAAAACTGAGTTACAGGTTCTCTGCAAAGAGCGCTCACATTGCTCACATCCATTTGGACGGCACACAACCTGGTGCACAGTCTCCAAAGCACTGGGTCTGAAATACACACCAGGAAACGATCATGTAGCCATATCTAATACTCACTTTTGAAATGCCGTATCACTGAAAATCATTTTAACACCTGCATAAACCGTATGAAATCTATCATGTTCCTTGAAGACTCTGTCATCAATCTGATAATACATCAAAGTCAGGAGAAAGATAGCTACTAAGTATGGGTCTTTTTTTTTTTTTAAAGATCTTCCTTGCCCCATATCCCCTCTTAATTTTTTTTTTCCTTTAGTGCTAGTAGTTAGAGGCAGGTAGGTAAAAAGGAGCTCCACTCTGATTTCAAAATAAGAGCATTCACTCATTTCATTTAACAAACTAACACAGTTATTTTTCCTCTTTACTTCCACTGAAAGCAGAACTCATTGGGCTTATTTAAGTGCAATAAATGTCCGCTGCTGCATTTTTACCCACTTAACCACATGCCCACCTTCCCCACCAAGTATAGTAAAGGGGAGTCAAACTTTCCTTTACATAATTTATTATAATATGGACCAATTCCACAGGCTAATTCTACAATATTTTTAAGTAAACATACTTTAGAACAGTTTAAATTTACAAAAAAGTTTCTAAGTGCAGATGATAGTGCATTCAGTTCCCCCTACCTCACACCACCCTGCATAATATGACATCAATATATTAAATTAATGAACCAATATCAATACTTCATCAATAACAAAATTCAGTCCAACTTCAGCTCAGGTCATGATCTCATGGTTCATGGGTTTGACCCCTGCATCGGCCTCTGTGCTGACAGCTAGGAGCCTGGGGCCTGTTTCAGATTCTGTGTCTCCCTCTCTCTCTCTCTCTCTGCCCCTCCCCTGCTTGTGCTCTCTCTCACTCTCACTCTCTCTCTCTCTATCTCAAAAATAATAGTGAACATTTAAAAAATAACAAAAGTTATATTTTATTCAGATTTTGATAGTTGTCTGTTTGTTTGTTTACACCTACTGTCTTTGCTCTTTTCCAGGATCCCATCCAGGATACCACATTAAATTTACTCATCAAGTATCTTTAGGTTCCTTTTGGCTGTGACAGCTTCTCAGACTATTCTTGTTTTGATGATCCTGACAGTTTTGAAGAAGTGCCAGCCAGATATTTTCTAGAATGTCCTTCAATTGAGATTAGTCTGATATATTTTTTTTTCACAAGTAGAGGCTATGTGTTTTGGGGAGGAAGACCACAGGGGTAAAGCGCCATTTTTATCACACCATCCATTCACAGCCTCCATCTATCAGTATATGACTTCCCACTATAACCCTCATGACCTGGTTGAGGCCCTACAATAGTTTTGCTTTCGAGGTTTCCATTCTTGGTTCTATCAGCAAGTAGTGTTAATAACAGCAAAATCAAAACTGCTCAGTTAGCTTTGCTTTATTCCTTGAAATCTTAAATGCAATCAGTTGTTTTTCCAAATATTTGAATTAGTATTCAAAAAAAAATGTTTTTTGAGCCAAACAAAATCCTTCATATAATCTGACACTTGGACAATTTAGAATTCTCAGGATCATTTTCATTGATTTTTTTTCTAATTTCCTCTGGTTGTTAATACATACACATGTTTTCTTCTCTATGGAAAAAAATATGTAGAAAGATACAACTGAATTTCCAGTTGCATTAAAGTGGTGATTGTTGAGATAAAAAGTACTAAAAGATAACAGAGAAAAAAAATTTTTTAAGTTTTTATTTTAATTCCAGTGGGTTAACATACAGTGTTGTTTTAGGTTCAGGTGTATAATATAGTAATTCAACACTTCCATACATCATCCTGTGTTCATCAGGACAAATGCACTTTTTAATCCCCAACACCTATTTAACCCAACCCCCTCCCCTCTGGTAACCATCAGATTGTTATCTACAATGAAGAGTCAAAAACAGGAAATTTTTTAATGTTTTTATTTTTGAGAGACTGACAGAGTGAGTGGGAGAGGGACAGAGAGAGAGAGAGAGGGAGACACAGAATCTGAAGCAGGCTCCAGGCTCTGAGCTGTCAGAACAGAGCCTGACACAGGGCTCGAACTCACAAGTTGTGAGATCATGACCTGAGCCAGTTAGATGCTAAACTGACTGAGTCACCCATGAGCCCCCAAAACAGAAAAATTTTAAGAAATAATAATAATAATGGGTAGGAAAGAGCTTCTTTAAAAAAAAAAGATTTCAGAATCAGTAAAAACAGTAATTATAAGTTTGATTATTTAAATGTTAAAAACTACTGGGCAACCAAAAAAATTTCTATAAAGTTAAAAAGCAAATGGAAGAGTGGAAAAAATATTTGTATCATTGTAAACATATAAATAATTATAATTTACCAACCCTCCTATTGTCTCAATTTTGCTGAAATAGTTTAGGACTTTTAGTTTCAGTGTTTTCCTTGTGGTACATCTCTTCTGTCTCAACCCTTATTAATCTCTTAACTGTGACATTCACAGCCACTCTATCATTTTCCATTTAGAATTAACTATATGTATTTCAAGATTCATTGTTCACCATAATTTCATTTCTACTTCATGTTACTATCAGAGGGCTCTGTTCTGATATATTTGTCTTATAGAGTCTTTTCTCTAATATTTTACTTAGAGAGGTGCTTGGTGATATATTTTCAGAATTCTTGCATAGCCTCAAATATTTTTTTTTCACTATGACAGGCAAATAAAATCTTGGAAGTATATAGGGTCTTTACATTGCACTTATTCTCCCAGTGATCAAATTCCACTACCTTCTAGATTGGTAAATCTAAAGCCAGCAACCACACCTCTGTGAATCTATCTCATAAAAAATAAAAGTGCCATAATATGAATAAACATGTATAAGTATGTTTCTTGTGAAGTTTTTAATGGAGGCAGAAAAGAAGCTGAAGGCAAAGAGTATACAGCATAATAGAGGATTCTGTGAATAATTATGTAACTGTGGTATATTTATACTATGATATATTCAGAATTTTAAAAGAATAAATTAAGGCTCAACTGGTTCACTTGGAAAGATTTCAAATATGTGTTGATTAAATTTCAAAAGCCAAAGCAAGAGAAATAGTACAAGTTTATTTTTCTATAACAATGCCAAAAATATCTGTGTATGATTGTGTTTTACAATTGAATGGTTACATAAACACGGAGAGGGGTATAGAAAAATGTATACTAGGCTATGTGAGGGAAATTTGGATGAGAAAGAGAAGGATCTGCTAAGTAAAATATAAACAAAAGATAGGATTACAAAAGTAGTATTTGTGACATGATCATGTATATGTAAATTTTCATGTATGTGTATATATGTGCCTGCTAGTTCATACATGGATTTGAAAGATAAGCCATTAAAATGTTCATGGTGGTTTCCACAGATTGGGATTTCAGGTGATCTTACTTTCCTCCTAATAATGATGTATTCTGTTAGGTACATACAATGAGCATTATGTATATGACCAAACTAGAACAATAAAGCTATTTTTATTTTTGTTAAGGATAAAAGGGAAAAAACATATCAGGGCACCTGGGTAACTCAGTTGGTTAAGCATCCGACTTCAGCTCAGGTCATAATCTTCCGGTTTGTGGGTTTGAGCCCTGCATCAGGCTCTGTGCTGGTAGCTCAGAGACTAGCCTGCTTCAGATTCTATATCTCCCTCTCTCTCTGCCTTCCCCTGCTCATGGTCTGTCTCTGTCTGTTTCTCAAAAATAAGTAAATGTTAAAAAAATTAAAGAAAAAATCAAATTATGAAAGCATGTTATATATCTTCATGATTCTATTTGAATTATATAAGGGAAACACTTGAGACCATAAAAAATATAAAACTGAATTAATATAATGGCCCATCCACTAAGAACATGGACAACTTGGAGACTAGAGTGAATAATTACATAGTGTCCCATTCACAAAATTAGATATCCCTTCTGTGCATATATATTTTCTTTTGATAGTTTATGAATACATCCACTTACCCAAATATTGTTAATACTTTCATTCCAACATTTTATTCTAACAAACATTTATCAAAATATTTTAAATAAGCTTTTTTTTTGTTTTTAACATATGTAATATGTTAATATTAAATTTCAAATAGCCCAACTACACTTTCCAGAAAGTAGTCTAGAATCCTGTCATTAAGTTCACACAGACTGTTAATATTCATGGTTTTGTGTGTCTTCATTTTCATTTTCTAGACATCTACACATCCAGCTCCACCATGCTTTTCTCTGGGTGGCAATACACTAAAATAGACAGATTTGTGGGCTGTAGAATAGAAGAGCACTCAGTGTTGCAGGATTGAAATGAACATAAAGAAAGTAATATGGGGCCACCTCGGTGGCTCAGTCGGCTGAGCATCCGACTTTGGCTCAGGTCATGATCTCACAGTTTGTGGGTTCCAGACCCATGTTGGGCTCTGTGCTGACAGCTTGGAGAATGGAGCCTGCTTCTGATTCTGTGTCTCCTTCTCTCTCTCTACCCCTCAACTGCTTGTGCTCTGTCTCTCTCTCTCTGCCTCTCAAAAATAAACATTTAAAAATTTTTAAACTTTTTTTTAATGTTTTATTTATTTATTTTTTAATATTTTATTTATTTTTGATACAGAGAGAGACAGAGCATGAGAGGGGGAGGGGCAGAGAGAGAAGGAGACACAGAACCAGAAGCAGGCTCCAGGCTCTGAGCTAGCTGTCAGCACAGAGCTTGACGTGGGGCTCGAACACATGAACCTGAGATCTGACCTGAGCCGAAGTCGGAGGCTTAACCGACTGAGCCACCCAGGCGCCCCTAAAATTTTTTTAAAAAAAGAGAAAGTAATAGAAAATGAAGCAGAGAAGTAATGGGGACTCATCATAGGAGATCTTGTAGGTAATTTTCAGGACTTTGGTTTTTGCTTGATTGGAATGAAAAGCCATCAACAGCGTTATGTGTAGAAGAGTAACATGATCTGCCAGATTTTAAAGGATCACTACTATGTAGAGTAAAAACTATAAGAGACAAAGACAGAAGCAGAGAGGCTCTGAGGTGATGGCAATAATCCAAGTGAGAAGGGATGGTGGCTCACATCAGCGTGGCAGCAACGGAGAAAGCGAGAAGTGGTTGGATTCTGGATATATTTTAAAAGGAGAGCTCTGGATATATTTTGAAAGGAGAGCTAAAAGAGATTCCTGACAGATTGAATCTGTGATGTGAGAAAAAGAAAGGAGTCTTAGATAAATCCAAGGCTTTTGGCTTAAACCACTAAAATGGGAAAACTACAGGAAATGCAAATTTGTGGCAGGGAGTGAGGGATCAAAATTTTGGAAGGGGCATGTTGTGTTTGAGACTTTTGAATTTTGTGCATAAGTGTTTTTAATAATTGCAAGAATTCTTGGACACTCTGATCTGTTTAATGCGGGCTTGAAATCTAGCTTAATAGCTCAGAAATCACCTAGAGGAATTATTTTCTGGGCAAATTTCATAGTGGTCACTTGTCAGTTACCTTCAGCTGTTCTTCTGCAGTATCTACTTAAAAACCACAGTAAATGCTATAGTTTCATGAGAGACAAAGCTAGAAAATATTTCACTCTTTCAATATTTTTTTCTAATTTTGCACAATTGTCTGCAGAGAAGTCTTACTGTTATTATGATTACACATTGAAGATATATTTCAGCATATTTTCAAATGATAGCAGTTCCATAATGTTATTTGTACAAGTTCTAGCTCATCCTAATTTCTATTAATGTCTCATCTCAGTTTTTATGAAGAGTGGCCATCATGACCTGTTCTCTGAAAGCCTTTCCCTTACATATAAATTCTCGCTTTTTTTTTTTTTATCTTGACACGTTTTCTGGTTACTTCAAGAAAGACATAGCCAGACTGCTGTAGAAGAAAATCAACATTTTCTAAATAATCCCAGAGAGAGAAAAAAAAGAGTCCTGAAACCAAAACGGAAGAGTCTCCTCATCCAGAATGAGTGCTACTCTAGTGAGGGGGACAATTCTGCGGGCAGTGAGGCTTGGCCTCCTTGTAGGCTCCAATTAATCAAGGGCAGTTTGGACGCTGTGCTCATTAAGGTGAGGTGACTGAATTCCTTCATAAAAACCCATACAATATAATCATTTTCAGTAAACCCTAAACTTGTTGGCATCTAAATGACTGCAAAGAACAGTGAAAATTCTTCAAACCAAAGATGATTCCTTGAATCATAAAAAAACTTTGAGTGCTATTTTCTAATTTATCATGGTTCAAGAGATATTCACTATCGAGTGTTGTTCATGTTTAGCAATGGAAGGAAGACTGACAGTGCTATCACTTATCCTGATTGCTACAGATTACTGAGCATGGATTAACTGACAGAAACTGTGAGAAATGCTTTATTTTTATTTCATTTAATCTTAAAACTACTTTATGGGGCAATATTTTTATTTCTACATTTAGAAATAAATGAGGCTTTATTCTTTTTTATTTAAAGTTTAGTTAACATACAGTGCAATGTTGGTTTCAGGAGAACTCACTGATTTATCATTTACATAACACACCCAGTGCTCATGAGAACAAGTGTCTTCCATAGTACCTGTCATCCATCTAACATATCTCCCACCTACGTTCCTCCATGAACCCATGGTTTGTTCTC
>NC_043704.1:116968308-116993342 GCF_006229205.1 Suricata suricatta
ATATATATATATATACACACACACACATACACATACACCACATCTTCTTTTTCTTTTAATTTATTTTTGAGAGACAGAGAGAGACAGTGCAAGCAGGGGCGGGTCAGAGAGAGGGGAAGACACAGAATCTGAAGCAGGCTCCAGGCTCTGAGATAGCTGTCAGCACAGAGCCCGACGTGGGGCTCGAACCCACGAACTGTGAGATCATGACCTGAGCTGAAGCTGGACACTTAACCGGCTGAGCCACCCAGGCGCCCCCACACCACATCTTCTTCATCCATTTGTCAGTCAATGGACATTTGGGTTCTCTCCATAGTTTGGCTCTTGTTGACAATATTGCTATAAACATTGGGGTGCATGTACCCCTCTTAATCTGTATTTTTGTATCCTTTTGGTACATACCTAGTAGTACAACTGCTGGATCGTAGAGTAGTTCTATTTTTAGTTTCTTTTTTTTTTTAAGTCTATTTCTTTATTTTGAGAGAGAGCATGCAATAGCTCTCTCTCAATAGCATGTGCTATCAGCACAGAGCTAGACACAAGGTTCAATCTCACAAACCCTGAGATCATGACCTGAGCCAAGATCAAGAGTTGGATGCTTAAATGACTGAGCCATCCAAATATCATTATTTTTAGTTTCTGGAGGAACCTACTTTCTGTTCTCCAGAGTGATTGCACCAGTTTGCCTTCCCACCAACAGTGCAAGAGGGTTTCCCTTTCTCCACATCCTCACCAACAACTGTTCTTTCTTGTGTTGTTAATTTTAGCCATTCTGACAGGTGTGAGGTTGTATCTCATTGTGGTTTTGATTTGTATTTCCCTGATGATGAGTGATGTTGAGCATCTTTTAATGTGTCTGTTAACAATCTGGATGTCTTCTTTGGAAAAGTGTCTATTCATGTCTTCTGCCCATTTCTTCACTGGGTTATTTGTTTTTTAGGTGTTGAATTTGATAAGTTCTTTATAGATTTTGGATACTAACCCTTTATCTGATATGTCACTTGCAAATATCTTCTCCCATTCCATGGGCTGCCTTTTAGTTTTGTCGATCGTTTCTTTTGCTGTACAGAATCATTTTATTTGATGAAGTCCCAATAGTTCATGTTTGTTTTTCTTTCCCCTGCCTTTGGCAAGATGTCTAGTAAAAAGTTCCTGTGGTCAAGGTCAAAGAGGTTGCTGCCTGTTTTCTCCTCTAGGATTGTAACGGTTTCCTGTCTCACATTTAGGTCTTTCATCCAGTTTTAATTTATTTTTGTGTACAGTGTAAGAAAGTGGTCCAGTTTGATTCTTTTGCATATCATTGTCTAGTTTTCCCAAAACCATTTGTTGAAGAGACTGTTTTTTCCATTGGTTATTCTTTTCTGCTTTGTCAATGATTAGTTGCTTATATAGCTGTCTGTCGGTCCATTTCTGAGTGTTCTATTCTTTTCCATAGATCTATGTGTCTTTTTTGTACCAGAACCACACTGTCTTGATGACTAGAGCTTTGTAATATAGCTTAAAATGTAGAAAGGTGATGCCTCTAGTTTTGTTCTTCTTTTTAAGACTGCTTTGGCTATTCAGTCTCATTTGTGGTTCCATAAAATTTTAGGTTTGTTTGTTCTAGATTTGTGAAAAATGCTGGTGGTTAGAAATAAATGAAGCATTAGAGAAGAAACTAATGGTCTATCTGTGACCAAAAGTAGGTCTATCTTATTCCAAACCCAATACTTTTAAATACCACTCAATATTGTCTACTGTTTATTGAGCTACTGTTGGTATTGAATCCTAAAAACACAGAATTTATGATTCTCATTTTACAAATTTAAAAACGTGGCCTTGAGGGGCTTAAAATATGAAATAGTAAGTTGCAGAACCAGGATTCAAACACAGAGTGATCCAACCCCAATATCTGTGTGCTTTTCACTATGTTGTGCTACCAAGCATCAGCAGGATCCTCCAAGATTCTAATAGTTAATCTTACTAAATCAGATCATGGGAGATGTAATAAAATCATAGCAAAAGCCACCCTAAGGAGCATAGTGGCTCCCAGATCATGAGCGGGCTACAATGCAAAGTGATCGTGGTATTAATACATCAAACTCAAACTATGTAGCTCCCATGGCAGCCAAGTGCACTAATGATGGCAGCCGATGCACTGGGTTATTATAAGTTGGCACTATTAGCTATTTTAATCATGCAACAAGCTCCTCTTGCTCTGACTCATAGCTCACCAAGTAATATTCTGAGTTTCATGTGGTTTCCCATGTGGCTTCCCTACAGCAACATTAGTTCCTCTAGTCTCTATGACAATTGTATTTCTCATTTTAATTAACTACTAGGCAACCTGGTAAATGGATCCATTTCCTTGTGAATTTGGTAATATAATCCTTCTCAAGTCGGTAACTGATGAGCCAGCTTCTGGAGATCTACTCTAGTAATCTGACCCTAAACTACAGGGATTTCATAAGGTGATGGCATCACGTGAATTCCTCTGAAGAGGCCATCCTTCAGACACACTGTGAACATACTGTCTCAGTGTGATGCTCAAACTATAGCAAAGATGTATTAGTGGCCTGTTGTTAATCATTGTGGATGTACCTACATGAGTAAATTTTTAAAATTTCCCTAACTGAAACTTGTCTCAGTGTTCTAACGCTAGTAAATACATAAATGTTATATTTGGATTCCCAAATATAACTTTCATTTTGGTTATTCACATATGAGCACTGTATTTATAATGAATTCATATGGCCTAATATAATTCATAAACTGCCATACTCTTCTTTATATTTATTTACTGTTAAATATATTTTTCCATATCATGGTAAATGTTTTCTGCTTGGTGATTAACTATGGCATATATTACTATTTTTTCTTATTTAGTTCCGAAAATTGAGAAAAACTGAGCATTCTGTTTGGTTGCCATAGCTTTAACAGCAATGCAGCACAACCATGGATGTATTTTTTTTTCAAGTAGAATAGATTCTACCACAAGGCAATCCATTTCATCAGGACTAGGTTAATAAGGAATGAAAAATCCATGCCCACTTGTTCCAAACTGTTAAATAGGAAAGGATTAAACTTTAATCAAAAGAAATATCATTCAATATCATGATTAGGTGAAATAATTTCACTCTGCACTTGCTCATGCTTCCTTTATAAACCAAGAGAATGTTAATTTGATGCTCCACTAAGTGTTTTGAACAACCTGAAATATTCTGCCAGCCTCATCTTTCTGAAGCCAATTTATTAACACACTGAATACTTTATTTCACCAACTAAAGACATATTTGCAGTAAGATAACATTCAAACTGTAACCTAAAAAGACCAATTCATTAGAAGTGTCTCAAAAAACATCTACATTCTTGGGCTTTTTTTCAAATTCTCATTAGAAAGGAGGTCCTACGTTACCAAATATAGCATAAAGTGTTATACTGTCCAGTGAAGCCATTCTGACATCTAAAATACTGAAGAAATAGTCTTTAATATGCTCGAGAAACACATGCTTTGGGAAGGTAATTGAAATTATGTTAAGAGTATCTTTATATCAAGTCACTATATGTTACCATAGCAGGTGAAATGTTAACTAGATAAAAATGGGGGAAAAAATTTGGTGCAGGTATAAGAAACCATGAAGAAAAATTAAAGCACAATTGTCTGAAAAGTCTATACCGCCCACTCTCCACTTTTGCAAGGCTGGAATTGACATATATCACAGAAGACAATGAAAAAGAGAAAAATAATAAATATTTACAAGAAATAAACAGTTAATTATAAAGCAGAAAAATGCCAAAGGTTTGTGTGTGTGTGTGTATGCGGTCAATGTGGGCTCTCCTACTTCAGGTTGGACCAGTACTTGTGGACAGAGGATATTCTTGGGGTTTGGAGTAGAATTCATGTCATTAAATCAAATGCCTTTTCATTCTGTAAAGGTTAATATTTGGGGAAGGGGAGGAAGCCTCCACAATGGTCTTTCTGTTTCCCAGCTCTTGAATAAGTTAACTATGGCAGTGTTAAAATGGTGTTTCAGGATATTACTTGGTGGGTGAGATTTTTTTTTTCTCCCTACATGTAAAGGAAGTCACGATGTGGGTATATCAACTCAGGCTTCTAACAAAAAGCAACTCGCTCACCAGAAAAAAATTTTGAAAGCGTACAGACATTTTCTCTGCCCATTTCTCAGGGATTTCACACCATGGACTATAAAGGTGCTTCCTAAAGAAATGCTTCGTAATGTTTCATTCATTCCAGATTTCTCAGCAACCTCTAAAGACATTTTAGTTTGCTAGTGCCTTTCTTACACTGTGGCCCGGCCTGTGAGCCAGGGCTCCAGTGACTTGAATGGCCCAGTATACAGTGACTGGGGGCGTGCTCTTATTACCACAGTCCGAAACACACTTGGTTTTGACAATCACATCACATTCTTGACTCCTGGTAACCTTCTCGTCAGGTGATCCTTCCAGGTCTTATTAGTGTAAATCATTGCTAAGCCAGTGAAACCTACTTTGATCTAGTTTAGGGAAATAAAGAAACAAAGCTGTGAACTGCCCACTGTTCATCAATGTTATTAGTGCTTTAAAAATCAAACCATCCTGAGTCATCAAAGTAGAGAAGGTGCTATTTACCCCAGAACTGTGAATCCCCAGGAATAGTCATTATGTGCAAATGTACTATGAAACAGCAGTTTCACTAAGTTTATGCCTGAGTGCCAATAATAAAATTAACTGTGATGGCTACAGTAAGCTGTCAGAGATGAAAGGCCTTCCAAAAGGAAGTTTCTGCTATTGTTTATACGGTTGACTACCATTTAGCACATAAACACACAGAACACACAAAAGCCAGGGCCTTTTATTCTCTCTGCTTTTGTTCAAGAAAGCAGTTGAGGGCAAAAGAAGACAGATCTGACATGTTTCAGTGAGACAGAAAAACTGAAATATGTGTGTTAACACACTGAAGTTATAAATGTAATCGCCTCACAATAATTATGTTGCTTTTATGTCAGAGAAGGGTCTTGATTATCAGTGTGAATGGAAAGGGGCAAAGATAAAAATTCAAAACACTGATCACTGATTGTAATTTGTTTTCAGTATTCACACGTTTATTTCATTTTTGGTTTGGCCCAGATCATCTTTTGCTTTGTTTATAAAACATAGGCAGTTCCAAGCACGACCATGTGTGAGTATCAGTGATATCAGGCTTATAAAAAAACTGAAGGGACAAAATCTAATTGAGGTAGAGCAATAAATGTATTAATAATTATAATATAATTAACATATACTTGATAACTCAATAAAAGAGAAAATATATCATATATATATATCAGATGTATATTCTCTTTTATTGAATTATTAAGTCCAAACTAATATTGACGAGGTATCAATATTAGTTATCATTGATAATACTGGTGTGGATTTGATTTTTGTCATTAAGCTTTATTTCTTTTTTCAAAGATAAAAATCAGTCTTAATTCAGCAAGTAAAGAGATTATATTGCTTTGAAACAAAATATCTAACTTATATGCCAAATTTGAAGATGTTTTTATAATTTAAAGCTCTACAAAGAGAACTATATGCTTTGTTACTTCTAAAATTCTAGACTTCCAGGAATCAAAAATATGGGCCAGTTTTTTTTACCCAAAATTAAAATTAACTGAGAATAACAGTGACAGAGCTAGGGAGCAATCAGGATCTCTCTACCTGTGAGATTTAGCACAGCAAAACTCATTTGATCTATAATTTTCCATCTAATGTTTCTTAAGCAACATCTGGTACAAACTCCATTCTTATTAAATATACTGGCAGCCTCTTATTCATAGGCAGGATATGATCCAAAGTCCATTTATTCATTAGAAACAATGCTATAAATGGCTAAATTTCTTGGCAATCACACAAAATATATTTAAGCAAGTAGATGAATTCCTATTACTCTCCAACTTTAAAAAGATTCATATAGAGTTGCAATAATAAAATGAAATGAAAGCAAAATATACAAATGTTTAATATAATTTTTTAATGTAGCTTCAATTCCACTGCTAGCAGAGGAGTTTAATGGGAAGAAGAGAAGGAGCTAAAATGGGCATCTCTGGAGAGTCTGTAGTACCATCCACTGACTTTCAAAGACGTTAGAAGATAGGGTCCTGCTGCTTATTGCATATTATATATTTTTTACATGTTAGAATATTCTAGTATGTCTACAAGACTATTATTGCATTCTAAATATCATTAGAGTATTTTACTTATTTTCATTGTCTTTTTTTTTTTTTGGTGGTGGTTGGTGGGGGGAGGTGTTCAACAGGTCTTGGCTAACAAACTGAGTGATATAAAGGGAAAGAAACATAAAAGGAAAATAAAAAACATACAAAGATTTTTTTTTTGGAAGTCCCTGAAAAAAAGAAGAGGAAAAACAACAAGAGTAAGGTGAGTAGTTGTAGACAGACTTAACCAGTTGATAAAGGAGAGCGGCAAGTGTAGCAATCAAAAGTCGACCCCTTTTCCTTCCTCTAGATGCCATGTTATAAACTGAGGCTCAGTGTTGGAAAAGCCATTTTATACCAACCCAAGAAATACCAAAACAGTAATTACAAAATTAATGGGACAAAAATAAAAATAAATGTGTAGTTAGAGGCATGCAGTATAATCACCTGCATACTGCAAATACTATAAAAGCTGCTGTGATTTTTAGAATAGAGACAAGATGAGATGAAGCTTCAAATATTAATTAAGATGGGGGCAGCTGGGTGGCTCAGTAGACTGAGCGTCCAGCTTCAGCTCATGCCACGATCTCATGGTTCATAGGTTCGAGCCCCACGTCAGGTTCAGTGCTGACAGCTAGCTCAGAGCCTGGAACCTATCTTCAGAATCTGTGTCTCCTGTTCTCTCTCACCCTCCCCTGCTCACGCTGTCTCTCTCTCACTCACTCTCAAAAATAAATAAAACATTAAAAAACTTTTTTAAGTCAAATATTACTTAACAGACGTTTATTGAGCACCTGCTACATGTTGTACATTACTCTCGGCACTTGGAATCCATTAGTGAACAAAAATCACAATGCTTCATGGAGACACTTTTCCCCCCGATCCCATGTTCTTTGCTTTCAATGAAACATCATTGCTAAGCTCCTGTAAACAGGTTCTGTATATCTGCTCTGTAATCAGATATACACTCTTTCCTTCCTTGACAATATAGTTTTGCTAGGGTACTGGCTTTCCCCAAGTCCTATTTCATCAGCTTTAAGTGTAAGTAAAATACTTGTCTTCTTTTCAATGATCTAAACAAAATTTTCTGAAAAAGTCTTAGCTACTTCTACAGCTGTGCTTCAAGCTTTCCCTTAATGCTGTGCTGGCCCAACCGTTTCTGCTTTGGAAGTAATCACACCATTCCTTTATTGATTCAAGCCCCGACGCTAAAATTGATTGGTTGGTTTAGACTTTAAACTTTGGAGGCATATGTATTTTCTGACCAGGCACCCACAAAGTCATGTATGTTTCCACCTCAACAAACAGCCAATGCATTTTCATGCCACCATCAATTGAACTGACTTAGCATTTTCTTCCTTCAAATATTTCCCCCTGTTCTAAAAAATTATACTCATACCCACATGAGACAAATTTAAGTCAGTTCATTTACTTTTATTCCAGTCTTCAGGTTTGAAGCAAGGTTTTTCTTCACGTTTGTTTGTTTGATTTGACATCCAGAGATTCGTATTTCCTTTTCTAAGAGGCAAAGTGGAAGAATTTTATTTTCAAAATTGAAGAAAGTATAAAAGTGAAGAGCAGCCTAAAAGCCACATGCTTGCTCGGAGGGCAACGGCACACACCGCCCCGAGGTCACTGCTCACAGCCATCTTAGCTGTGTCTCCACTCATCTTCTGACACCTCCCACCGTGGGGCCAGCGGCACAGACTAAGAGTCTTAGGAGTTCACGTGCTGTGCTGGGGGTGTCTGAGAAGAAAGGGCATTTTGGAGGGTTCTCATAATCCAAGGTCATCTGTATTTAAAGTAAAACATTTACTTCTCCAGTGGCATGAACTGTTGTGAGAGTTGAAAGGCAAGATAAACACACAGGTGATAAAGAGAAGCCGCACTGCCCTACAAAAGTGAGGTTTCTGTACCTCTGGCTTGACTGATTACCTGAACACCTTTCTCAACAATTATGCATAATTATCAAACATTATTAGTAGCAGTCCTCTGATGTGTAAATGAGACTGAAGCAGCATTAAGAGAACAAAGGTGGAGGCACACCAACTTGGAGTAGTCTACACAATCTGCCCAATAAATCTAAGGGTGGTTATACAGACTGTTTTTCACTGTTTGTGATATGCATTTGGAACTTCTTTAACTGTAGTGATTTAAGTTTGCAAAAAAGGTATGTGAGTTAAAAGTATATTACCACATTAATTTTCATAAGTATCAGCTACATTGATAGAACTTAGAATTGACTATTTTGCATGTTTTATAAATTACTTGCAGTAATAGAGTCTGCTTCTTTCTTTTTAGTCCTGTCTTCTATTATTCTTTTTTCATTTCTTATAAATGCTCCAGTCTCTCAGAAGAGAGTCATTCAGCAATACCTACTGAATAACTGAAATTGCTCCAGATATTTCAACTTAATTTTTTTTTTTTGCTACTAAGGGTGTTTTAAAATACTAGCATTCGTTTGCAAAACAGATATCCAGAACGTTCCAAAATGGTCAAAGTTTGAAACTCTTATCATTGTGTTACCCCACAAAAATCCATTTATCTTACCTGGGAGGTATCAAAGTATTAGGAATGCATAAGTTAAAAAGGAAAGATACTGGTGTGAACTAAAGGTATTCTAGAAATTTAGTAAAAGCTCGGGAAGCTTATACAATTTAGAGAATTTAGTCCAATCATTGCCCAAAATAAAAGAAGCCTCTGGATTATAATGTAGCCTTTCCTAAAATATCAAAACAAATTTCAGAGTTGTTTTCATCTGAAGTTCTAGGACCAGCTTGAAATATTTCTTTATTTTAAAAAATAGTTTAATGTTTATTTTGAGAGAGAGACAAGAGGAAGAGAATCCCAAGAAGGCTCCACATTGTCAGCACAGAGCCCGACATCGGCCTCGAACTCACAATCTGTGATGATGTACTGAGCCTAAATCAAGAGTCAGTCACTCAGCTGATGGGCCACCCAGGCACCCTTGAAATATATTTTTTAAGGGTGAATATGACCTAAGAAATAATTCTCCAAGTTCCAAACACATGGAAACACAATCAAGTATAAATTAGATAGATATATTATTAGTTTTTTTCCACCTATACTGTGAGACAGCCCCCCAAATGTGACCCCCAAAGACAAGTTTCAAATAATACATGATACTCAAATCCATAGTGTAAAGTCCCTTTCTCTGATTTGCTTCTAGCTCAATTTTACCAATTCTGGTTTCCCTATTTCTAATCTGTTAGTTCTAAACCCCTTTATCACACCAGTCCTGCTTCCCTCCTCCTAACTCCCTTACTCAACTTGATAGTTAGTACTATGCATGATTCTCTCGCAAGTAATAAATAAGTATTAAGTAACTATCCAAGATTTTAAACAACTAATACAGCATGAGACTTAACCTATGAGAACAGACACTGGTCATAAACATTGGGTACCATTCTGGTACATACCTGCTCAAAAGCACTCTATCTCCTCCACATTTAGATTTAATTCTCTCTGAGGTCCTAGCATCTGTCTTTGACATGTTGAGTGTCTACTGCAGTTCAAAGTCATATGGAATATAGGTCCCATGATCAGGCCACTCATACTTGGATTATTCCTCCAAGGCGCTTTTAAACTTTTTTTTAATGATTTTTATTTATTTTTGAGAGAGAGAGAGACACACACAGCATGAGCAGGGGAGGGTCAGAGAGAGAGGGAAACACAGAATCTGAAGACAGGCTCCAGGCTCTGAGCTAGCTGTCAGCACAGAGCCCAACATGGGGTTTGAACCCACAAGCTGTGAGATCATGACCTGAGCTGAAGTTAGACGCTTAACCGACTAAGCCACCCAGGCACCCCTCCAAGGCCGTTTTAAGAACAAGGGATGAAGGCTCACAATAGGGATTGGGGAGAAATGGGCCAAAATATATTTCCTTTTTTATTATTTATGAAGTTCTTTATTTAAATGTCTCCTTGATGACCATCTTTCATTTTATTATGTTTTTCAATCTCTATTGAGCAGCTGTAGGGTCTGAACAAGTGAAATGCCAGAAGCTGTCCTTGGGCATTAAAGGTTCTCAATGGAACCCAATATTAGAGAATAAGTTCACACATAGTTATGATACTTGATACAAACAAGACATTTCTTCCATTTTCTCTATTTTTTGTTATACAAATCTAATTCATAATAATTTAGCATGATGTGTGTAATTAGTCTAATAAATCATATCTCATCAACACATACTAAAGTAAAAAGAAGACAAATGATTTATTACATTAGCCATCTTATTAAATTATTGAAAGTGATTACATTTGGACTTTTACAAAAGAGAAATAAGACCATTCCACCAACTAAGAAGAAAGGATATTAACATTTGTTTAGTGAATAAAGTATGCCAAAAAGCATAATGAGAACTTCAATTATACATTATCTCTCATTAAATTTTTACACATCTGCAGGTAGATGGTATTAACTCCTTGAGTTTTCATTTCTGTTGTAGAAACAGGTACTCTGCAGTCCAGTGCCAGGAGCCAGATAAATGTCTATTGATTGAATAGATTACTAATTTAGATGAGAAGACTAAGGCTGAGGGTTGAAAAATCTTAGTCAAGGTAACAATCTCAGTCAAGGTAAATCTGAGCCAATTTGTAACAATTACTAATATTTATGGAGTATCCATTTTGTGCTAAATAATTTACATGAATCCTTTCATTACTCTTCACAACAATCTTCACAACCCTTTATTTATAAAAGAACTGAGGCTCATAGAGGATACACAACTACCCCAGTTTACATAGTCAGGAAGCAGCAGAAATTCCAGACTCTAGACCAGGCAGTCATAGGCTAGAGGATGAATGTTTAAACCACAGACATACTATCTCTCTAAACCAAGGTGGAGATTTGACAGCAGATATAACAGTGCCAAAAATCCCAGGCTCTTCTATAACTCTAATCCCACGCTGAAAGACATAAGACACCTGAGTCTCTTAGTGACCACACCTCCAAGGTTGACCAGCTTTGATCATCGAGATCAAAATGTCCCCCTTTTCTAGGCAGAAATAACTATTCTTAATTATCCTTGTAATATGCAAAAAAGCTTGAAATTTTACCTCTCAAAACTTAACATATAAACTCACTTAAGCCTCACAAAAGCCCAATTGGTTTAGGCATTAGCCCCACACAGAAGTGACATGCTCAAAGCTATAGATAGTAGGCGGCAGAGCAGAGACCACTCTCCTCACCACTTCATGTGTCTTTATATAACCAGAAACTGACGAGGGGTTCAGAAGAAAAGTTTAGGGTTCTGTGAAGAGTTTGAGTGGGGGAATCTAAGTTTTTTGAAAGGAATTGCCTCATCATAGTGAGTTGAATGTTCTAGGGAGGGAGAACACGATGTTTGAAGCTTTTAAGGTAAGAAAGCATTTGCCCCAATGGAGGATCTTGAGGTAGACCCGTGTGACCATGCGGTGATCAGGTGAAGGGAGGCAGCCAGAGAGATGAGTCAACATACAAGGCTCTGTTTAGAATTTTGGGATTTTTCCTAAGAGTGGCCAAAGCCATTAGGGTTCTGAGCAAAGTGATATATTCCAACTTCTGTCTTAAGACAAGCACTGGCTGATATGTGAAGATTACACCAGAAGAAGTGAAGGACAGGAAGAATCCAGTTAGTCTGCAGTCCAGCTAAGAGGTAAGGCTGACTAAGTACAAGAGGCAGTTGCTATGGAGAGGAGCGACAGTCAAGCAAAGGCAAAGCATAGAATTGGCAAGAGACATGCATTAAGCAGGTCCATAAAGCTTGAAGTAAAAAAAAAAATATATATATACCATGTAGAACTATAAATAAAGGCCTACCAGATGTATAGTGCCATTTTTCACGTCAGGGCATGCAATGTCTCCATTTCTCAATGAAGCTCTTACAACACCCACTTCCCTTCTCTTAATCTCTTAGAAAATGGATGGCCCCACGTCACTGCATTGCCACTAGAAGTTCTATTTCTCTCATACTCAGATACACTGTCTTATCAAGTCAAACAAAGTATTTATAGTTCATAGGTGTGGCTGGAGGAGACTTCCGCCTTATGTAGATAAAAGAGGGAATGAAGATAAATTACTCAGTCCTGTGCAGAATCACACTTAACACCTCTCCCAGGTAATTTGAATTTACAATGCCACTTTTTTCTGTTCAAGCAAAATCTTTGTACGTTGTTAGGCTAAGGCTCTGTTCTGTCTCTTTTTTTCCCTTTTTCATTTTGTCCATTTTGAGGCACTCGTCAGAGTCCCTTTCCGTTTTATGGGTAGAGGGGTATGTGCAAGTCCATCTCTTTATATTAAAAATATGAATTAGTTATTATTTTTGTAGTATCCTACAGAGTTTTAATGTCTAAAAATAAAAATAAATGCTGCATTTCCCTCAAAAACACATAATAATAACCTAGAATCTAGGTTCTAGGTTACTGAACCTAGATGTCATGTCAAGACATGTCAAGAGAAATGTATATCAAGAGAAATATTGTAGTGTAAATTGAACAATGGTCCCTCAAGTATACCTACACCCTAATCCTTAGAATCTACGAATATGTCTCCTTTGCAGAAATGATGGAGTTAAGGACCTTGAACTGGATTATCCTGGATAATGCAGGTAAACTCAATGTAATCACAAAGGTCCTTCTAAAAGAGAGACAGGATGCTGCTAAAAGAAAGGTACTGAAAGTGTTCCCTTCTCCAGAAGGAAAGAAGCCTGCCACCATCTTGATTTTAGTCCCCTGACATTGTTCTGAACCTCTCACCTCTATAAATGTACGAGAATACATTTGTATGATTTCAAGCCACTAGATTTGTGGTAACTGTTACAGCAGCAATTGGAAATAAATAGATGTTGTTAAATTTGAACTGAATCATTTAAATTGATGGTAAAGCATGAGCATTTGTATCAATACACTCATGAATAAAATTCCAAGGTTGCCACTTATTCTATGTAATCTTAGCCAAGATTTTCTGAGCCTGGATTTTCTCATTCATGTTATAAGTGAAATGATTACCTACTCTCAAAAGATGTTATAAATACTTTGGTTTGAGGAAACCAACCTTTCCTCTAGTGTTATGACTAATAGCATATACACAAAAGGATCTGTAGCCAAATGAGGAATAAATGTACATGTTTAAATTCAAAATGTTAATTATCCCAAATCCTGACCGTACAATGTGACAGAGGCAGCTTGTTATCTGTTAGCTCTCAATTCTACACTTGCCACTAATTTCAGTGCTGGTCAGAAAGCCTTTGATCTCCAATGAGGTAAATACAGAAAATAAACTTAAGGTTCTATATGTTGTTTGTAACACTGAAATGCATTTTGCTCCTTGGAAATTTTGAAAATAAGTTCACTTTGGTTCATCTTAGAGCTTGAATCATCAAAGCTTTGGGATGAGCTCCAGCCATGACAAGGAAATACTCAATCTACATATAAATTCCAGATTCCAAATCTACTTTGACTCAAGAGCAGGATTAAAGCCTACCGCATAGGTCCAGGATATTTTACTTCTGGGGAAGAATCCTCTTATGTTCCAAAGTACTATTCTGTTATGACATATTCTGTGATTCTGCAACCATCCATAATACAACTATTGAAGAAAATGGCATAACATTTATCTAATTGTGATCCCAAGTTCAAAATGTCCAAGAATAAGAATGGCAAGATAAGGCCAAACAGCATCCAGACCAGATTATTTGAATGGTCTTAGTGCACTACAGAGCATTATAAAGACACTGCTTAAGTAGCAGTATGAGCTAAATAATTTTAGCTTCAATATTTTGCAAATCAGGAAGCTATTCTCCCAAGTCCCTTCTAGCTTTAAACTCAGAATTCACTTTTGCAGCAGAGATAGTACTGGAAGCCAAACACCCCATGTGCTTTTCACATTCCATCTTCTTTCTGAACTTAGGAAGGGCCACTTGACTTGTTGTGGTCAATGTGCTGTGACTGGGGATTGGCCAAGCACCGAAGAGCAGGTGTGAGTTTCCTTCTCATTCATAGGAAACCTAGAGATAAAAAGTTGACATGGCTGAGCCATAGGTCAAAGGAGACAATGCTGCTACTTGACCTACAGATGTCTTTACAAGAGAAGAAATCAACTTTAAGTATTAAGCCATTGAGATTCTGGGTTTGCCTGGTACTGAATCATACGCTTATCCTCATCTGCCTGCTGAATAATTAACCATCAAGAAGAAAGAGTAATGAAAATCATAAGCAAAATGAGAAATTGCATTTGGCCAAATGTAAGATCTTGTGAAAATTCCTAGGTTTTAGAATCATCTAAATCAAGTTTTTATTTTTCATCACAAAACACAACTTGATGTTCTATGTAAAAGATTGCAAAATTTCACACAAAAATTCTCTTGAGGTTTCCCAAACATCAAAAAGATCTTTAAACAACATTTTGAAAAGTTAACAAAAAATTAATTTTAAATACACAGTGCTTTGCACTTATCTTCTCCTTTAAAGGGAGTATAAGCCTTAAGTGAAAAGGTGCTGACAAAATGTATTTTGACAGATGAAAACAATGTAAATTAGAAACAAATGTAGCTTTTAAGGGTCACAGTAAGTCTCTGAGTAAAAACTGGGATGCAAATGAATTTTAAACATGTCCTAGATCACTAGTTTGTAAAGTCTCTCTTAACCATTTTTTACTTTTATTTTGACGTGTCAACTCACAATCAAATACACCCACATGCTGGAGATACTTTAAAGGTGTTTTCTCTTGTCAAAAGATTGGCTGATAATTCATGGACTATATTGTTTATGATTATTGCTCCTTAGTTTTTTAATGTAAATACTGCATTTCTTTCTTGAAAAAAAGATGCTCTTTTTTAATGAATTAAATGCCATAACTTCAGTATAGTTTATTCAGAACCAGGTCACCAAAAGTGATCCTGTTTTATTCTGGATGTCACGTCTCAGATGCTGGAACCTCAACTTTATTCCAACATGACATTTTCGAAACCCAGAAAGCACCCCGGGGGCCTGTAGCAAGGGAAAGAAGGAAGACATTTTTAAGATAAACCAAAAAGACCTAATAGTATTCAAGGCTGCCTCTTTTATAGCTAAAGATTTACTGATAATCACTATGAGACAGTTGTGCCTACTCTGTGGGAATGAATTGATGGTACTAGATCCCCTACCTACTTCTAGAGATGTCTTGAGAATTATTACATGATAGAAAGGATGAACACTATTGTTAGCAACGAAAGAATAAATTAAAGAGGGCACTCTACAACTTGTAAACAATAACCAGTCAAGAAGAGAAGAGGCAGCAAATGGGGAAGATCAAGATTAGTACAAAAGTAAGGAGTGTGATGAAAGTGGGACACCTAATGAAGCTTAGATAGCTTCATTCATTTCTGCTTGTCAGAATGCAAGTGCTGAGTCAGATCTTGGACCAGGTGTCCATACTCAAGAAGGCCTGAGGAGGCATCCATGGGATATTCATGGGACATTAAAACTTCCAAATTTGAAGATAAATACTGAATGTATATATGCATTATTGTAGGGAGCTAAACCTCATTTGAATCAGATTTTTTCAAAGTTTAAGGAAGATACACTGCATCAAAAGTAGACAATTTGTTATAATCTGATAGCAGCTCAGCCAAGACTCAAATGAAGCATAACAATCATGGCAGTCCCATCTGGAACTGGCCCTTATCCAGAGCCAGCAGGCATCAGTGCAGGTCAGCCCCACTGGCAGAAGGACTGAGGCCCTCCACCCCAACTGAAATCTCAGCTGTCCTGCAAGGACCAAATCAAATCGAATGTACTAGCTCTTCAGCACCATTCTTCTGGTATACTAGAAGGAAGGTACAAACTTTTTAAGTAAAATCAGTATAATAATTAAATAATTATGAATTTGTTCCTAGAGAAACTAAAACCCCATACAGGGCCAAGTAGAAATGTACAATGGTATGGCCACCATGGCAAAACATGTGTGGCTCCTCAAAAAATTAAAAATGGAGTTGCCATATGATTCAGCAATTCCACTTCTGAGTGTATACACAAAAGTAATAGGAGCAGATTCTTGAAGAGATTTTTGTACAACTATGTTTTTTGTAACATTTTTCACAGGAGATAAAAGATAGAAGCAACTCAAATGTCCCTCAAATGATGAAGAGATAAACAAAATGTGATATAAACATACATCCTTATGTTTGTGTGTGTGTGTGTATTTCCTTAAAAAGGAAATTCTGGCACATTCTACAACATGAATGAACTTTGAGGACATTATAATAAGTAAAATAAGCCCATTAAAAAAAGACAAATACTGTATGATTCCTCTTTATATGAAGTATCTAGAACAGTTAAATTCATAGGGTCAGAAAATAGAATGGTGATTTCCATGGGCTGAGGGAAGGAAGAAGGGGAGTTGTTTAATGGGTTGGTATAGTTTCAGTTTTGTAAGTTAAAGAGAATTCTGGAAACTGGTTGCACAATAATTCAAATATATTTAATACTGCTAACTCTATATTTAAGTATAATCAGGATGGTAAATTTTATGTGCATATTTTACAACAATTAAATTGTGTAAAAAATTTAAAGCATGATTTAGTTCTATATCTACTAATCTAGAGGAATGTTGATGCTATATTTTTAAAAGCTTACTTATTTATTTTGATAGAGACAGAGAGAGTACAAGCAAGAGAGCAGAGAAAGGGAGGGTGAATCCCAAGCAGACTCCATTCTCAGTGCGGAGTCCAACATGGGACTCAATCTCACAACCATGAGATCATAACCTGAACAGAAATCAAGAATTGGACATTTAACTGACTGAGGTACCCAGGCACCCTGATTCTGTATTTTAAAGTAAGATAAGCAGGTAATGAAATAAGTATCCTACAATCCCATTTTTGAAAAAATATATAATAAATCAATATTTTTAATGTGTACAAAGTCATATAATCACAAAGAAACATATATAATGATATACATCAAGCTATTTGCTTATTAGAAGTAGGTAATGGCAGTTGATTAACTTTGTCTTATATGTTTATGTCTTTTTCACTTCTGCAATGAGCATTTACTTCAATAATTAAAAATAAAAAGTAGCAGAGAAAAGTGACACAATGTAATAAGAACTCAAACAGCTGTAGACACCAAAGTCTAGTGAGATGAAGATAGGAGAAAGTCCATAGGCTATAGGGTCTACAGGGTAGTTTCTGAAAGGGGTTAGAGCCAAGAACACGTAAGAGCTGGACCTTGTAGTAGTAGCTGAAGCCAAGTCTGGAATGCAGGAAAATCAGGAGGGCATGCATGATGGAAATGGTATTTGTTGTTGCAAAAATAATTCCATTCATATCGGCCATTCTCTCTTCAACTCATGAAGTTTGTGAACAATATCAGATTTATGTGCAACTATGACCAACATTTTAATGACATAGAACAGAATTCATAATTTTAAATAATTATCCCCAAATATGCTTTTCTCATTTAACAATACACTGAGAACAAACCTCCAGGACAACAGATAAAAATTCAGCTAGTTCTTTTTGACAAGTTCATAATTTTAAAAAATCTGATTCATAAATAGTAAGAATAAAATCAATAAATTAAGTATTCAATCCAGTAAGATAAAAAGTAACAAAATTAACTTTAAGAAAACAGAAATGAAGGTAGAAGAACAATACAAATGTAAGGAATTGATCAATCCAAGATGAGTGGGATAATTAATGAGAATAAGAGAAACCTTTGCAAAACTCTATCCAAAAGAACTTAAAATTCAAGCAAAATAGATTTTTTAAGGAAAACACAAGTTTCTGATATTGATTCCAGAAGACAGAAAAAACTAAAATAGATCAACTGCCATGGAAGAAACTGAGAAATTTAACAAATGAAAAAACTCTAATGCTCAGAACTCACAAAGGTAATTAAAAACAAGAAGATGGGATTCATGTAGCAAGATAGGAGTAACCAAAGATACCAATTCCAAGCATGTGACATTTGTTTAGTTGTGATGTGACCACTGACACAGTAATAGCATTTGTACGCCTACAGATGTGTTTAGATGGAAAGGCAACACAGAAAAGTTGTTCTCTCCCTATTCTTAACCTTCAATGCCAACTCTACTAGATTGGGTTAACAAAGTTCCCGACTAGCTGTTAGGCCCTCTCTGCTAGGGGAGCCCTAGAAAGTCCCAGTTATTGGTGGAGATGATCTGTGCCATGTGACCCCACCCCCCTGACAAGACCTGGGATGAACACTGATGAAAGGAAAGGTAGCACAGAATATGACCAATGGTCTACAAAGTTTTATTGTTCAATCACAATCACTTTGGAAATTTTATTAGTACGAAGGAAATCCCAGTTGTGTGATGAGTCCTAAAAGCTTCAGTAGGTAAGGATAGTCAGGTCATCTTAACAGCTATCTCGTATCAATAACACCAACACATAAAGGATCCCCACACTCAGCTGCTAGAAGGCAACCTCATAATCCACCCAGGGCAGTTTTGGATCTTAACAGGGTTTCAGTAACTGCACCCCAAAATCCTGGGTAGACTAGGATTCCTGTCCTTCTGCTGAGCCTCAGGGGATTGTGTTTCCTTAGTTTCTTACAAGGCCTAACAATAGAGCTAGAAATCCTGCCTTTGTCATTTCTACTTCTTTCCACATGGTGAAATCTGCCCTCCTCCCCCTCAGCTCAAGCTGAGAAACTTTCTGTTCTAGTCTCTAGCCTAAGAAACTAACAATTCTCAGAAAACATTTTGAATTCCTGAACTGGTGGCTTGATTTACCACTTTAGAAAGATTAAAGAAATTGGTCTTTTTCTAAGGCTGAAAAGATGGTGGGGAAATTTATTAATGGTATTCACGAATATGATGGATTCTTACACAGGTGGTACTAACCAGCTGTTCTCCATATCAGCTGAGAGCAGAACAAAGGGAAATGGTGTTAAATTGCAGAATTAGGGATTTTGTGAATTTAATAAATCATCCGGTCCTCATTCTCTCATCTCCCATTCCTTGTCCCAGTTGCTAACCTTTTCAGCTAAGTGTTCATTACTAGGCATTTCATTTTCAATTCCATTTATTCCTCTGTAGGAGGACCTGGGCACCTGCTCTTTGATTTATGGATGTACAGTGTACTGCACAAGTCCTTCTCAAATCTGCCTCTATGATGAAGCATTGCTTGTCACCAGCACTATGCTGAGCAGTGGAATGAGGACAAATGCTGACACACTTTTCAATTCCAATCACAGCAAACCTCCAACGCCAAATAACACAGAGCCACACAATTTTTCAACATCATTTTGTCTATTTCCCTCCAAACTGCATGGTCACAGGACACTTGGCTATCAGTTCTAGGGCAGCCCTGACAGCTGGGAGTTTAAGTATTACACGGAGAAATTTAATTCTATGAAATGAACGTAATGAAAGTATACAGGCATAGCAGAGTCTTGGGGCCAAAAACAAATAGAGGAGATACGGCAAAGAATCTGTCCACGAAGAGTGGGCTGTGCTCAGCAGAGATGGGATATAGACGGTGATAGAGACTTGTGAGTGACATCCAGTTGAGACGTGCTAAGAATTTGAAGACTCATCTCCCCAGCACCTACCCCTTCAGATACTAAGAAAAAAACAGGCTTCTTTTAGATTTTAAGAACGTTACCTGCTAAGGTGCCCAGAACAAGAAAGACTATAATGTGTTCTACCCAGAGCCACCTAATAACAAACACAAACAAATAAAAATGTTAAAGCATACAATGGAATTTTTAATGTGTTTATGTAGAAATAAAAGTTCATGGACTATTCCATACACTAACGAAGGAGAATAAAAGCTAACCAAGTCCTCAGTGACATCACACCCAACAAGTTAGAGAGTAGCTGCTTTCACTTACATAAAGCTTTTGTTTGCTCAATCCGATTGTTCCCTGGGGAGTAAAACTGCTATCTGCCAAGAGACATCCGTCTTCCAGAGACCCTGACACCAGCTCGCTGCCCACAAATTACGCAGGACACCAAATATGCGTGTACCCTTTACAAACACCGTCAGCATCTCAGCACCACCCAATTCATTTGGCTTTGATTTTGCCATTTTCCAGGATTGTGAAAAGCAAAATAGTCATACGGATTTATGGTTGTGCCAATGCTATCTGCAGTAAATAAGCACACTCCCTGAAAGGCACACACAAAGAAGGTAACACAGTCGATGTGAGGGGGCTGCTTCCTCCCTAGAACTTCTGTTCTACTGGAACCACATCATGAGCTTAGTAGTTTAACATTGATTTTCTGAGTGTGAAAGGCTCAGGATGAAAAGAGGACTATAAAAAATACTTAAACTCATCTTTATTCCACTATTTATAATCTTTTCATTGAAAATTAAAATGAGCAAGCAATTTTAAACTTGTTTTTACTATTTAAAACTGGCCAGGCATTCCTTCAATACTGTGTGTATGTATAAACATATATATACATATGTGTATACTTCTATATCTAACGTGTAATATATAATCCTATAATATATATGCATACATACGTGTGTGTATATATAATCATTTTTCATCAAGTTTGACTTTTCCAACCAGTAATTTATCCCATCCCCTACAACAGATGTATAAGCGTGAAAGAAATCTATAGTAGAGGCTGAAGTAAAATGCTGATTTAAAAAGTCAAAACAAAATAAAGTAGCGAGTCTGATTCTACAAAACACAGATATCTCATTCTTTGGCAGCAAATGTCAGATTTACTGCCTGCTCTAGTAAATGTCACTGAAAGCATCAGAAGATATGAAAAACAGCCTTGGACCCCCCAACACTGAAATGCAGGTGGGAGACAAGACGGACCCACATATGATACTTACCTTGAAATACGCCCAAATCAGGAGCTGACCAGTCCCCACACTCTGCATGCCTTGTCTTATTCTGAAACTGCTTGAAAGCAACTGCTTGGAATACTCTGGTCAAAGGTTCCCATATTCTTATTTTTTTCTTAATTTTTATTTTAGAGAAGAGAGAGAAAGCGAGCACAAGCAGAGGAGACGCAGAGAGGGTGAGAGAGAATCTTAAGCAGGATCCATGATCTCTGGGATCATGATCTGAGCTGAAATCAAAAGTCAGACGCTCAACCAGCTGAGCCACCCCAGGCGCCCACAAAGTTTCCCATGTTTTTAAATCATCAGATAAATGTTTTAGGACTTATGCCTATGTTTCTGGGCCATGCCACCGACATTGGCTTCCAGAGCTCATAAATTATTCCTCAGAGGCTTGAAGGGGACAGGTTGTAAATTTGCTTACCTTGTCCTATGCTTCCTCCCAGCCTCACAGCAGCTTTCTCAATATGGCAAATTATCTTTCTCCACCCATTAGAAGTGACAGGTAGGCAAAGGGGGTTGAGGAGCACTGGTGGCCTAATTATCTTAGTGACCAAACTTCTAAAACTCTGGAGTCTAATAAGAAAGGGTATAAATGCAAGACATTCTCCTTGATTATGTGGAGGAATGTCATTATATCCTCTAAAAGTATACTTAATGAGATAGTTTAAATACTCTGGAAAGAAAGGGGCTTGATTACTACAACGGTTGACATAGTTAAGAGCTCATTTATTGTGGTTTTATGTATCTAAAATGCACTTTCTGTACATAAGAATGAAAATCTTCTGGCTGATAAAGTCCTTTAAAAGGAAGATTCTATCATATACTTAAATCCCTTTGAGGATACTGAGTGCTCCATATGATAACTATTATAATTATAAGCATTTGTCAAGATGGTTTAAAATACTCTTATCACAAAAAGCTTGATTATAACGGTGGACTGATGTGGTTAGCAGCTCTATCATAGTGATTGCGTATAAAAGCCTACATCATACATTTGTGAAAGGGAAGAATGGTTTTGGTGCTAAATGCTAAAAGTCCAGAAAAGCTCCATTTGTGGTTTAAGTGCCCTGGGGAAGGACAGGGAAAGCTGAGACAGGGGCTTTGAGGCCCAGGCTGAATCCTCATTAGTAAAGTCTCATAGGATTAATAATACATCAGTGGCATTGGAAAAGGTAGTAACAAAGTTTGATGTTGTTTCCGACTGCTGACACTACAGAAGAAGCGTTTGACAACGGCTCCACATATCTGAATGTTATTCCCATCCAAACGTGACGCATTAATGAAATGCTATGAATTATGTTGTAAATAGCTTCACGTTTATTTTCACTTTAGTCGTGCAGTACACCAAATGGGTTTCTAGGCTCAATATCAAGTTCAACTGTTGCAATTGTTCCAAGAAATTTCCTTATCTATTTGAATTAAACTTTAAAACACAAGGTAAACCCTGTGGAATCTACTGAAAGTTTCATAGATTGGTTGTGCTGAAAGTGGATTTAACTGATGGACACTTTATTGGACCTTCCAAATGCTTCCTTGAACAAAAAATAAAGAGTGGCAAAACAATAGACTCATACAGATTTAATAAAGTGCTTATGTACCAAAGAAACGTAAGGCATAATATTATTTGGTATATACAGCAAATCTGTGAAGAGAAATAATGATTTTAACAGGCAAACATACAGTTTTTAGAAACTATAAAAGGATGATTCTTTCCTAAAAAGCATTGGAAACTTCTCAGAGAGCTATAACTTAAACTTTGAAAAGCTAAAGGAAGTAAATAATGAAAGAGTATGATATTACTTCAGAAAACACTTCAGAAAACTTCAACTTAATGAGAGGCTATATCACCTCTCTACACCCACTTCTTAGCTAGAGGGGGAAATGGTACAGGGACATATTATTACATTGCCATCCATTCTCTGGCTACTGTATTTTCAAAATTCATCAGCAGATGAAACATGATGGAAGATGCTTTATGTCACTTTACCTGTAAAAGTAACCAGTAACTGAACAAACAAGTAAGGTATTTTATAGTTAGAAGTCTAACATAATTTTTGAGCTTGAAGCCTCCAGAGGGACAGGTACCAATTCTTCCAGCTTCCTGGAGAATGCTTGCTTTTAAAATGTCAAGCAAACCATCTCCCAGCATGTATTTTTATTCTTAATTAATATTCTCTTATTACATCATTACATCATATCATGTATCATTCTTACTACTCTTGCTATTCTTACTATCCTTATGTGTGTCTAACTTGTCTCTGAGACTAGTGGATCCTGAAATTTTACACAGCATGTACAGAAAATCATACATATGCACGTCACACTGGGTTAAGTGGAGGAACTTACCAGGCTATTCTGAGAATTGAGGGGTCTCTAGTTCAGCTTACCTGTGACCCACTCAGGTACCATACTAGAGAGTTCTATACTAGATTCTGGGCTCACTGAGAGCCAGGGTATTTATCTTCGTGTCCACAGTTCCTGAAACAGTGGCCCCAATAAGTACACATAAAGAAAACAGAAACAAATTCCTTAAGGTAGATTTTATAGCGTTTCATAGCCCTGGCTCTAAACCAAGTTCTGTGTTATTTCCAGCCACTCACCCCCCGCCCCTTGTAACTCATCCTCAGATCTGAAGTATTCTAATATAGATCCATGTCCTAGTCTTATGCTTTCTAACAATGTACATGGTAAACATTCAACAAAGAATTCTGAGTAAGATCTTCAACAGAGCAATGCCAGGATGTTGCTGATGCAGGAACAACTTGTAATCCTTCCACATACACTGTCAGAGACTGAGTTAACCCAGGTCCTTCTCTCTCCTATCCTCATATCCAGTCAAGAGCTAAGTACCAATCTAACCTCCCAGTGTCTCTCCAAACCATGCATTTCTCTACATTTCCAGATCACCAGATCACATCAGTCTCTCATTATCTTTCATCTGGACAATTCCCATACCCTCTTGATCTTTCTCAAAGCATTCACCTGGCTTTCTTCACACTACAGCTTAAAAGAGTCTTCAAAAATACAAATATTATGCCAGAAAGACTGAACTGTTGAGAAGAAATGGATAAATTCCTAGAAACATATAAAGTCCCAAAGCTGAATAAGGAAGAAACAGAAAATTTGAACAGACCAATTACTAGCAATGAAATTGAATCAGTAATGAAAACACTCACAACAAACACAAGTCCAGGCCAGATAGCTTCACACATGAATTCTACCAAACATTTAAAGAAGCGCGAATGCCTATTCTTCTTAAACTTTTCAAAAAATGGAAAAGAAAGGAAAATTTCCAAAATCATTCTATGAAGGCAGCATTACCCTGATACCAAAACCAGATAAAGACATCACAATAAAGAGAACTACAGACCAATATCTCTGATGAACATAGATGCGAAAATCCTCAACAAATATTAGCAAACTAAATTCAGTAATACATTAAAAAATTATTCACCACAATGAAATGAGATTTATTCTTGGATGCAAGAGTACCCCAATATTTGTAAAGCAATCAATGTGATACATCACAGCAATAAGATGAAGGATAAAAAACATTTACTTCCAATACATGCATAAAAAGCATTTCAAAAAGTACGATATCCATTCATGATAACAGTAACAACAACAACAACAACAAAGTGCATTTATAGGGATATATCTCAACAAAATAAAGTCCTTATACGAAAAATTCATGGCTAGCATATACTCAATGGGGAAAAACTGAGACAAGGATTTCCATTCTTATCACTTTTACTGAAAATAGTACTGGAAGTCCTGGCCTCAGCAATCAGACAAGAAAAAGAAATTTAAGGTATCTCAACTGGTAAGAAAGAAGTAAAACTTTCACTCTGCAGATGACATAATATTATGTATAGAAAAATCCTAAACACTCCACCAAAAATTATCAGAGCTGATAAGTAAATTCAATAAAGTAACAGGATACAAAATAAATGTGCAGATCAGTTGCATTTTTATACACCAATAATGAAGCAGCATAAAGAGAAATTAAGAAAACAATCCCATTTACAATTGCATC
>NC_043704.1:116993442-117002170 GCF_006229205.1 Suricata suricatta
GTCCAGCACCTGATGAATGGATCAAGAAGATGTGGTATATATATACAATGGAGTATTATATGGCAATGAGGAAGAATGAAATATGGCCATTTGTAGGAAAGTGGATGGACCTCGAGGGTGTCATGCTAAGTGAAATAAGTCAGGCGGAGAAGGACAGATACCATATGTTTGCACTCATAGGTCTAACAGGAGAACAGGAGAAACCTAATGGAGGACCAGGGGGAGGGGAAGAAGGAAAGAGAGTTGGGGAGAGAGAGGAACACAAAACCTGAGAGACTACTGAATACTGAAAACAAACTGAGGGTTGAAGGGGGAGGGGGGAAAGAGGTGGTGGTAATGGAGGAGGGCACTTGTGGGGAAGAGCACTGGGTGTTATATGGAAACCAATTTGACAATAAACTATTTAAAAAATACAATTGCATCAAAAATAATAAAACACCTAGGTATACTTTTTTTGTGTGTGTGTGGTAATACCACACCTTTACTGAGGTAGTCACTGTCTTATATACCATGGGTGGTTACATCATTTCTTTAATGGTTACATAGTTCAAGGTCCCTGAAGTACAGACAGGCTCCAGAAAAGGTCATTTCTTATCAGGACAGTAGTAAATAACAGGAACAATCAAGTCATCACAAGAGAGGGATTCCCTAATAATAGTCTAGCTCCCAGCAGGAAGATAAGCCTGAAGAATTCTATGAGGAGATTTACATTTCTTAAGGCCCTTCATCAGTTATACAAGGGCAAGATGCTTATCCTTTAATAAGCAAGTTTTTGGCAGAGGATCGTGTTAACTCCCAATAGCAGAAAAAGAGCTAGAAAGCAAAGTAAGGGGAGGGCTGGAGCCACTGACTGACCCAAGTTGATTCAAAGCCTAAAGGTATATGCCTCTTTGCAAAGCAATGAGAAAATCTTAGGATGAGCAGAAGCCACATGTGCAGCCCAGGAGGCCAAATATTGTTTGAGGGCTTTTTTTGCCTACTGGGCCCCAACATTTCCCCCTTTTTTATCTAAAAGAAATATACTGTTGTTTGTTGGGAGTGTTTTAATTACTGATTCAATTTTGTAAACAAAAATAAACTCAAAATGGATTAAGGACCTAAATGTGAGACCTGAAACCATAAAAATCCTAGAAGAAAGCATAGACTGTAATTTCTTTGACATCAAACACAGCAACTCCCTTCTAGATATGTCTCCTGAGGCAAGGGAAACAAAAGCAAAAATAAAATATTGAAACTATGTCAAAATAAAAAGCTTTTGCACAGTGAAGGAAACAATCAACAAAAACTAAAAACAACTTACTAAATGGGATAAGATATTTGCAAATGGCATATCTAATAAAGGGTTATTATCTGAAATATATAAAGAACTCCTAGAACTCAACACTGGGAAACAATGCACTTAAAAAGTGGTCAGAGACATGAACAGACATTTCCCTAAAGAAGATAAACAGATGGCTAACAGACACATGAAAAATTGCTCATCATCTCTCATCAGGGAAATACAAATCAAAACTACACTGAGATATAACCTCACATTAGTCAGAATGGCTAAAATCAACAACACAAGGAGCAACAAGTATTGGCAAGGAAAAAAGGAGCCCTCTTGTAGTACTGGTGAGAATGCAAAGTGATACAGCCGCTGTGGAACACAGTATGGAGCTTCCTCAAAATAGTAAAAATACAACTACCTCACAATTCAGTAATTACCGTATGGGGTATTTGCTCAAAAAATGCAAAAACACTAATTCTAAAGCGTATGCATACCCCGATATTTATTATAGCATTATTAACAATAGCTAAATTATGAAAGCAACCCAAGTGACCAATAATAGATGGATCAGTAAAGAAGATACATATAATTATTGCATATACAACGGAATTTTTTTCAGCCATAAAACAACAAGGAAATCTTGCCATTTGCAAAAACATGGATGGATCTACAGAATATAAAGCTAAGTGAAATAAACCAGTCAAAGAAAGACAAGTACTGTAAGATTTCACTCATATGTGGAATTGAAAAAACAAACCAAGTGAACAAAGGAAAACAAAAGAGACAAACCAAAAAAATAGATGCTAAACTACAGAGAACAAATGGTTACCAGAGGGACGGCGGGTGGGGACGGGTGAAATAGGTGAAGTGAAATAGGAACGCACTTGTCTTGATGAGCACCGAGTAAGGTGTGGGACTGTTGGGCCACTAAATTGTACACCTGAAAACAATACAGCACTGTTTGTTATCTACACTGGAATTAAAATATTAAAAAATACAAATGTGAGAATCTCACCTAAAATCTGCCAGTTTCTCTAAAATCTGTCAGAATTTTTTTTTTACTTCTTAATATGTCCTATGGTGGGCCTGTGTGATCTGCTAGCCACTTTGTCTCTTTGCCTTTTATAGTCACCACTTTCTCCTACTTTCCTAAATACAAGTTCACCCCACTTCAGGATACTGACAAACACCTTTTGTTTTGGATGATCTACTCACCCTTTCTTCTTAAACTAGTTAATGTCTAGTTACTCTTTAAATACAAATCAATGTTAAAAAACTCAAGAGAAATTTAACTCTTGGACTAACTTATTTATTAACTAGGGTTCCAAAAAGATGTTTTGCTCTGCCCTGGGCTTTGGAAGTACAGGGTAAACAAGGTATAAAACATGCCTGTTCTCATGGAGGCTGTGAAGTAGGATTTTCTGCAGCTGTATATAACTAAAAACCCTACTAGAGTAGTGTAAGCATGTAATGAGTATTTTTTCTCATGTACATCAAGTCCAGAGAGGCAAACCTTGAATTAATACAATAGGTCACTAAATGACATCATCACTGATCAAGGTTCTTTCCATGTTTTTACCTCTTATCCTTAATGCTGAAGCTTTGTATATTCATACCTATCATTTTTTTTTGAGAGACAGAGAGAGACAGTGCGAGCAGGGGAGGGTTTGAGAGAGGGAGATACAGAATCCGAAGCAGGTTCCAGGCTCTGAGAATAGCTGTCAGCACAGAGCCTGATGCTGGGCTTGAACCCATGAACCGTGAGATCATGACCTGAGCCGAAGCCAGATGCCTAACTGACTGAGCCACCCAGGAGCCTCCCTATCATTTTTTTAAATATAATTTATTGTCAACTTAGCTAACATACAGTGTACACAGTGCTCTTCTGGTTTTGGGATAGATTCCCATGACTCATCACTTACATACAACATCCAGTATTCATTCCTATCATTCTTGGCCACAAGATGCTATTATTTAGACTCTAAGGAAGGGCTACAGGGATCAAGGGGTGATACTTCTTATCAGAGTAGTAAAATCTCTGCAAGAATTTCTCAGACTTTCCCTTATAACTTATTTGCCAGAACAGTGCCACACTATGCCTCTGTACTACAGTGGAGGTCAGAATATTGGAATTTATTAGCTGAGCAATTGCCACAGAGTAAAACCAAATGTGTAATTAAAAAAGAACAGAAGAGTGGATACAGAGTTTACTACATGAAATTTATAGATTGGGGAAAGGAAATAAACACTGTGGTGAGCAGAATAATGGCCCCCCAAGAACTCCCACATCTTGCTCCTCAAATCTGTAACTATGTAAGTTACATGGTGAAGGAGACTTAAGGTAGCTAATTCTCTGACCTTAAAATAAGATTTTCCTGGATCATTAGGGGAAACCCAATAAAAGAGCCCTTAAATGTGAAAGAGACAACCAGAGAGATAGTCATATGAGAAGAACTTGCTCAATGTGGTTTTAAAGACTGAGGAAAGAAGGCACAAACCAGGGAAAGCAGGCAGCTCTAGAAGTGGGAAAGGCAAGAAAATGTATCTCCCCTAGAATTTACAGGAGGAATGCACCTGGCCAACACCTTGATCTTAGCTCCGTGAGATTCATGTGGAACTTCTGACCTACAGAACTATAAAATAAAAATCCTCAGTTGTTTGAAAGCCACTAAGCATGAAGTAATTTGTCACAGCTGCAATAGAAAATACGGACACTAAACAAAATAATCACTTCAATAGCTGGTTAACTACAACTCTGGTAAGTGTCATAAGCAGAGTGCTATAAGACTATCTAAAAAACAATTTGACAATAAAATAGTATGAAAAAAGAAAAAAAAAAGACTATTTAATAGGGGTATGGAATATAGACTGGGAATAAATGCCCAAAGGCCTACATTTAGCACTTAAGAACCTTTAAAATGTAGACTTCCCATGCCGGTCTGACTGCTGCTTCAGTTCTCACTGCCTTTCTTTAAATTCAACCACCACTTTCCAGGTTAAGCCTTGGGTACTGAGAATACCACCCAACACCTATGAAGATCTTCATGAATTAATTAACTGATTAATTATCAATTAATTAATGGATATCTAAGTGGTTGGTATTTTTATATGTAAACCTAAAACACATATAGATTTGTGACTTGTAAAATGTCTAGGCATTAGCTGTTCTGATAATAAAATTCAAAAAGACCAGGGAGATTACAGAAAGGAAAAGAAGAGTCAAAACAGAATCTCAGGAACTATCAACATTTAAAATGTAATGGATAGGGGAGCCTGGATGGCTCAGTCAGTTAAGTGTCTGACTTCAGCTCAGGTCATGATTTCATGGTTCATGAGTTCCAGCCCCGCGTCAGGCTCTGTGCTGACAGCTCAGAGCCTGGAGCCTGCTTCAGATTCTGTGTCTCCCTCTCTCTTTCTCTGCTCCTCCCCTACTTGCTCTCTCTCTCTCTCTCTCTCAAAAATAAATAAACAATTTTTAAAATTTAAGAAGTTATGGATGGTTATATATAATGTTAACATCAGAAAAAGACCCTTTGGTATTTCATGAAATCAAGATTTCAAAAACTTAAATGGATAACACTGTATGTTAACTACACTTGAATTAAAAAAGAATAAATGTAAATGGTTTGATTAGGCTAATGGAAAACACATAATCACAAATACATATGAACACACACATAGTGCCTGGGAGGAAATTGATCAAACTGTTAACTAGCTGTGTTTGGACAGTGTATATATTGGTTACACTGCATTGTGACACTAAAGAATATTGCTTTATTCTTTCTATACTCCAATTTTATGAAATACAATACACTCATCTTTAAAAAATGTTTCATGATCTCTTTTAAAATGACTCAAAGAGTTTCTTCTTTTTAATGTCCAAAGGGAAACCTCGCATCTTCTTCCCTTGATGGCAGAGCACCTTCACCTTGACTTTGGATGGTATCTTCCACCACTGTTCTTGCACACCATCATCCTCTCTGTTCACACACTTGGATCTGGATATTCTAGCCCAAATACAAATCCCATTCCTCACTCCTTTTCCAGGAAGCACTGCAAATTTTTGTCCAAAATTTCAGTGTTCTCCTTGTTCCACATAGAAAAAGTCAATCTAGGTCAGTTCTGAACAAGAAGCCCAAGATTTTTATATTTAAACTTGGGTACAAGAACTGCATTTACATATCACCAATTCCTGAGAGCTGTGAGGCCTGCCTGCTGTTCACACTAGCATTGCCAAAGCTGTCAATCAAACCCCCGTCACTAGGCACTTTAGGAACCAGACAAGAGACATAACAGCTAAGAAAATAACTGAACCTATTCAACTACGAACTCAGAGGATCAATATAAACTGAAAATAGTCATGGAGACATTTTCAAATCCAGAGATTAGTGGACAATAATCCTTATAAAATGGTCACTGTATAGGCCTGGCACAAGGTATCATTATGATAAAGACTAAATTGAAGGTCATTTTTAACTACTGATACTGCTTTGAATGGATGGATGCAGTAACAAATAAATGAAAATTTATTTTTACCTTTCTCTACCATTTCATGTCTTAACTTCCATACAGTAAAGAATGATTGTAATACCCCTGTTACATTATGTACATCAAGATATCTTCTAGACAACTATGGCTACATAACATGTGACACTGAGGCATGAAATTGAATATACCTTGAATAAAATAAACTTCAACTGAACTGCTTCTTCTATGTTATGGGTAAGTGTAGTTGAGTTTCATTTTAGAAACTGGGTGCCTGGGTGGCTCAGTCTGTTAGGCCTCTGACTCTTGATTTCGGTTCAGGCCATGATCTCATGTTTGTGGGTTTGAGCGCCATCAGTCTCTGCATTTACAACACAGAGCCTTCTTCAGATTCTCTGTCTCCCTCTTTCTGCCCCTCTGTCTCTCCTTCTCTCTCTCTCTCAAAAATAAAGGTTTAAATTTTTTTTAAAGAAAATGATATCAGTATTAAAGTATTCAGTATAAATGTTTCTAAAATGTTTTTGTTTGGATATTTATCTGAAGGAAAAGTCAAGCCTGCAGTTTCTATTATACATTCAAAGAGTTAGATTATTTGGGTTGGGTGGTAAACCACATTTTTAAATATTTGGGATTTAATCTTTTCTGGGATGAAAAAGCCTGGTATGAATAAATACCAATACTACTGCTATATTAGGTAAAAGCATTTGGTTATGTTGTTGGACAGGAAGAGCAGAACCCTCCTTAAAGATATTATTCAACTATGTAAAAACAGTGATCCCTCTGGTTTTCCAGAACTCTCTAGTGTACAATGCTAAGATTCTGTCACATATTTCTCTCCCACTCCCACCCACATCTCTTTTTTGGCTTAAGTCTCTCTTGATACTTTGTTTTCCACTGACATATATAAAGTCTTTAGGTCTTGTTCCTATTCACAGTAATATCTTTCACAAATGTATCACCCACTGTGTAGTGCTTTCTTGTCATTTGTTATGGGTTGAATTATGACCCCCTAAAATCTGTGTATTGAAGCCTAACTCCCATTATCTCAAATAAAACCTTATTTGGAAACCAGTTCATTGCAGACATAAAGAAGAGGAGGTATCATGGTGGGATCTAATCCAAATATGACTGGTGTCCTCATAAAATTTAAAAAAAAGAAAGAGGAAATTCAGACACGGAGACAGACATGCATAGAGGCAATAAAATGTGAAGAGATATAGGAGTAAGTGGACTAGAAGAAATTCTTTTCTCACAACCCTTAGAAGGACTCAATCTTGCTCACACCTTGATCTTGGACTTCCAACCTCTAGAACTGTCAGACAACCTGGGTTGTTTAAATCACCCAATGTATGTGCTTTGTTATGGCATCCCTAGAAACTAACACACCATTTTAAGCATCATACAGTTTTTAAATTAAATCTGGAATTCTAGAACTTCACTCAAGCCATATTATATTCAGCATTCAAGTAATTTTCCAGATGAAAGATTTCATCTTTTTAAAATGTCTTCTTATAGAAATCTCTTTCTCTCCTCAGTGTTTCAGATTCCCAACCCTAATTTGAAATGCCCATTTCTGAACATTTTTTGCCTTCATTTTCTTTAGAAACAGTATCCAGAACTAATTGTAGAAGCCTTGATTCAATGATCAATCTCTGAGCCTCAGTTTCCTCACTCCCAAAATGCATTAAAAGTCACCACACAGGATTGCTTTGAGGACTAAATAAAATATCGTGCATGAAAATGTTTCAACTGCTACTGATGTTTCTGTGTCCTTTGCAATATCTTAACAATTCACAGAATTATAGTAACTGTTTTTGTCACCACAGACTTCAGGTAGAAGTTTCCAGAAACAGAAGATAAATAACAACACTCAAATCTTTATCCTGTGTCATCACTGATGCTGAACGGTCACCATCATATGCTATGATTTATACCTTCTTTTCCTATTCTACAACATTCACATATCCGTGGGTAAAGTTCATCTTCATGTCCTGACCTCATACACAAGCAGGAAAGATTTTTCTGCAGTTTATCCTTATCAGCCTGACATTTAATTACCCAGAGAAGCTTAGTGTCATCTGTGAACTTGAAGATTTTACTGGGTACTTCATCTTCCCAAACACTATAAGAACCTTAAATGAAGTCAGTCCCGGCAATAATCCCTAAAGCAGAGCCTCTAAATCTGAGTGCTGGGAATGGGTTACAGAAGTGCTGAGGTGCAGAGTCTCACAAGCAGCCTCTGTCATGTATGTGAGTAGACAATGACAACATTATCATTTTCTATAGGTGTTGTGTAAGAAAATTTGGGAAGTGACACCTTGAAGATAGCTTCTGTTAAGATCATTTTATTCACAAAGGTAGTTGTTCTTCCTTTGCCTTTTTCTCTTTCAATAAACTAGGTGGTTAGCCATGAAACTATATTTTCCTTAATTTCTATGCAATTTGTTGAGTGTGTATCTTTTGTGTCTATTTTTAGTAGACTATAGCATAGATGATTTTCTAATGTCTTGCAGTCATGATAACTGAAAATCACAGGAGAGATGGAACTCAAAGTGATGCGCAGAATCAGTCACAAGAATAAATAAATCAGAAATGAAGGTCAAAGCACTCATATGACGTATCACTGTCAGAATCAACAGATGAAAACATCCTATGTTCATCATGTGGGACTATATCATTATGGAGTCTACATACATTCAGAAGCCTTGTAAATGTTACCTTTTTTTATATCTACTGAATATTCCTTGGGCCATTCCAAAAGGTCATCTCAGTTGAATGTTGTTTGTTTTACATAAGCCTGGCCAAAGCAAAGCTTTCTGAAAAGATAAGGAGTGGCTGTGCAGATAACAACTCTTCTCTCAGAAGATAAAGAAGCTGGAGGTAGGGGCAGTCCGTTAGTGTAAGGATAGGAATTCCCAGAGTAAAAGTTAAGAGGGAACAAACACAAGCAAGGCTGGACATGTGGTAGAAATC
>NC_043704.1:117002270-117082114 GCF_006229205.1 Suricata suricatta
CAGGAGGGGTTCAGTAAACAAATATAAATAAATAAATAAATAAATAAATAAATAAATAAATAAATAAATAAATAATAAATGGCAATAGTGAGAGAAAGGGGAAAAGAAAAATGAGTGCAAGAATAAAAGTAAGACATGGGGGGGGGGGACCTTGGTGAAATAACCCAGTTCATGTCTTGTAGTAACATCTGTTGCTATGTGAAGACAGCTCCTGTATATGCCAGTACCAAAACTCAGTTTGAAACTTAAAAACTGTGTGTGTGTGTGTGTGTGTGTGTGTGTGTGTGTGTGTGTGTGTGTAACCTCAATATTTTAGGTAGGTATCCTGTGTCTAGAGAAGACAATTTAAGAATTATTTGGAAAGCCAATGCATATTATGCTGTCACAATCATTGTGCTTTTGCAGGTATCAGAAGCAACAAAACTGAGGATATGACTTCTCCCCTGGGGTGGGATCCTGGGGAGGTGAAGAGAAAAGGTAGTATTGAGCAACTTGTGAAATGACGTCCCTGTCCTATGAGACTGGCATATGTGCCAACCAAATTTTTTCACTACTTGGCTTTGTGGGAGTCTTTGAGATTCTCTCTCTGCCACTTCCTACTATAATACCAGTAATACATAGGATGCCTGCATCACTTTCAGCCTCAGAACCCACGGACAAGCCCTTGCTGGGCTATGTCATGCCAGAATTATTTTGAATGGATTTCCTTTTAAAATGGTTCTACTCGGGTTCCCTCCAAGTGGGTGGATTGCGACATTCCTCTAAAACTCTTCCCACTGTAAGGTGTGAAAGGAATCTGTTCTCCTGCCCCCATAATAGAAAGGAGAACCCACAGCAAGCTCATAGTTTCTCAAAAGAAGATTTCCTTCATTCATTTTCTACCTCTATGCTTTTCTGGTTGGAGGTGAGTGATCACTAGCATGACAGAACCAATTTAACCATCTTTTAACCATATGAGTCTGGCTCCCTTCTTTGAAACTTGTGGGATACCTGACATCGACTGCATCATTCCTGGACTTGAGGGCCTCAACCAAAAACAAAACACAAGGAGTTCTTGTTAATTTAATTTTAAATGGCCATATTTGAGCTTAAATATGTTCTATTTAGGTAATTTCATATATTTCAACATAATGAACATCTTGTGTGTCAGTTTTCCCCTGTCCTACTCTTACCATCTAATTTTGTCAAAATAGGACTTATTAGACAGCTCTCTCTGTCAACCTGAATTTTTTAAGAGAGACCCAAGAGAAATATATATACTAAATTCAACTCTTTCCCATTCCTCCAATAGTGGCTCTTCAAATGAACAAAACACATGTCAGGCCATGTTCTCAAAGTTCCAATCTTCTAAGTTGTCCTTGATTGTAAAATAAAAGAACAAATTGTTACTCACTGCCCAACTTGGAAGGATGACCAGATGCACTATGAGGAAATATGTTTTCCTATTACTTACAAAGAAATGTGGCTTTTCTGTCTGACTAAAGGAACTTGGCTTAGAGAAGCCCTGTGGTACTAAGTCAGATGCAGGTTATGGAGTTATGAAGCCACTTAATGATGATGCTCACAAGAGCTGGTCTATGACTTCTACCTAAGCCCAACAATTTTCAAAATATGTCTCCACTTCTGTGATCTTCTATAACTTTTATTATTTGTACCTCTCATTTTTAGTAAATTAGTATATGTGTAGTAAACATATAAATACATTACTTGTTTTCTTTTTTGACTTATATTGCAATTAAATTTTATGTTTATTTCTAATCCTCTAATTTCTGTAGACTCTGTGCTCTTTGCATAGGGCAACCTGTAACCCACTGCAGTACATACAGTTCTCTGTTCCCCCTTATGCCTCTCTGGCCTTTATATGGTGGAAAAACTCAAGTACATATTGAGTGAGCTAATGAAGGCTACTGCTCTTGAATGCTGAATTTCCAATGTCTGCATTATTCTATTTAGCTGTAGTATCAATTTTTGAGATTATTCAAATCAACCTATCACAGTAGCTGGAAAAAGTTACCTTTTTATATCGCTGGGAGAATAATATGCACTGTGTTTAAGTTTAGGAGTTCTTTGATTCATTGTTCTGACCTTTTAATTCCTGGCAAAAATGAGTTCCTTTAGATATACTCATCTTAATCTAAAACTAGTAAGAGAATTTGGCTAAATGTTTAGCTCAGAGAAAATAGAAGTATTCTGTGAAGAGTGGTATGGTCTCACCTCATGATATATAAGAAGTTGAATAATCATATCAGAATGACAAATAAAATAAGCACAGGATTGTATCACAGCTCTTGCAAGATAAACTATTCCAAGAAAAAGGATAAACTATTGTTTGTTCTCTCTAACTGTTATAAAAGGAACAATTTAAAGAGCAAATACTGTATTGTTAAATTCCAAAAGTTTATCTCATACTTAAAATAATTTGTATGTTCATTTAGAATCAAACTACAGATTTTCCCAAAATGAATGTCTACAATTTAGAAATAGAGACAATCTTATAAAAAGACTAGATTAAAAAACAAGATACTTTATTCATGATTGCTGGTTATTTTTCTAATAGATGTCCTTTTTCTTCTGTACCTCAAAGGAGAGTTAGTCAAATTGTTTCATCTGTATGGTTTTTAATGAAATTTACTGATTGAGTTGATGATTATATTTTCAGCAATCAATGGGTAGTAGATAATGTAGGCCTCTACAGCATCTTCTTTGCAAAAACTCCAGGGACTCTCACAATTCTTTACAGAACATCTGTGCTAAATGGAAACTGTGCAAGAGAAAAATGAAAGAAACTTAAGTATTCACAAACGGACAAATTTTTATAAATGGCAAATGTTTGGTAGGACTAGTAGAGCTTTGTTTATATTTATAAGGAAACATGCTATCAAAAAATTAAATACATGAAAATTTTCTTTATTATTCAAGCAATAACTGCTTTTATCGGTAAGTAGATGTTTAAAATGAGACAAGTCAGAAGAAGTTGTAAATAAGAGAGATTAAACTGGGGAGCCCCACTAACAAATCCACTCAGAGGAGATCAAGCAGAGATAACAATGTTACATAAAAGAAACAAATTCTTTCAGGTGCATAAATCCAATTATAATCAAACTGAAGTTGTGAGTATATTAAAAAAAATGATTGTCAGTCAAAATGGAGTTGCAATAGAAAATGAGAATCATGAAGGTAAACAACCAAAGTGAAAATTACATTTGCCAACTGCATTGAAGTATGCAAGGAAGATTGCCAAGAATATTCCTATCACTGTGTAACTAAATGAATTGGTATTAGCTATAAACCATTACACATTTAAGCCATTAACTAACTTTCCCTGTCTAATTCTATGATCACAAGGAAATCCACTTTATATTGTGGCTTCCCAGAATGAGCTGGTTCTGCTCTCCTCAATACTGTGGTCCATACTATCATTATTCACCTATTACAAACCAATCAATTGACATTCACAGTTTATTCACCAGTTTCAAGGACTCTGGTGGATTCACCAATATACTATGTTCTTTATGTTCTTTATGAAGCCTCTTGAAAGCCAGACAGAAGCATTCTCCCAGTTTTTATAAACTTTTCTAAAGTATTATGGAAAAGTGAGGCTTTTAGACATTTAAATTTTTATATTTGTATTATAGTCTAATCTATAAAATCCCACAATATGTTGCCTATCTAAAATGAAGAGTAAGCACAATTAATCATTTTAGTACTTCAAATTCAATTTAAGTTTTACTTTATAGCTCTTCTGAAAACTATCGTGTACCATTTTTAGAATTATAAAAACATGTTATCACAGGAAAACATTAATGAACTTAAATTTTATCAGTTTGTGAATATGTTTATAATTTGGGATAAAAAAGAATGCCAAGAGCAATTCAAATTCAAGTGTCCATTTGTTACACTTGAGCAAGCAGAACATGTAGGCAGACTCCCATGTGTAGGTTGTCCACAAAACATGTCTAAAGTTTAAGAATCATCTGAATATATTATGCCTTAGAATAGAAGTCTAGAAATGGTGAGGAGACTGTCAGGTATGTCTCCCACAAAACAAGAAGCTCTTAAAAGATGTTCATAAAGTAGAGCATTATTTTACTAAACATAAAATTTTGTACCTAGATTGAAAAAAAATTGGAGAAACTTAAAGTTAGATTTGTAGTACTTGGCATAATAACATAACATAATTGAAGAAGAAAAGCCTTCTTCTAATATTTGAACACTTTCAGCCTCTATTCAGTCCATATAAATTGTATATATTAGTAAAGACTACTGAAATCATGGCATGTTCTGACAAACCAGACACTTAAAACTGCCTGGGCCACGGATAAACCAGGATAGTCTGGATTATGCTACAGTTAACAAACAAGCTCAAAAATATCAGCCCAGGCAGAGTGCCTGGGTGGCTCAGTCAGTTAAGCATCCGACTTCAGCTTAGGTCATGATCTTGCAGTTCATGAGTCTGAGCCCTGTTTTGGGCTGTGTGTTGACAGCTAAAAGCCTGGAGCCTGCTACAGATTCTGTGTCTCCCTCTCTCTCTGCCCCTCCCCTGCTTACACCCTGTCTCTCTCAAAAATAAACAAACATTAAAAAGAATGTTTTAAAAAATGTCAGCACACATATATTTCTGAAGCTATACACCCACTACAAGTTGGTTAGGCTTCTGCTCTACACAATTGCCTTCGTTAGTCTATGGCTCAGGCTGACGAGCCACGCAGAAGAAAAGAAAACACAGCGAAGCATCTATTGGTGGGAAAGTGAGATCCTATCCTGTGCCCAGAAGGAGAAAAAAATCCCAAACAGCATTTGTTCACAGATCTAATGACAACGAAGGATAAAGAGTAATGATAACATATTACTTATGATTACATGTCACAATTTCAACAACAACAACAAAAATAAACTAAACAGGAAAAGCTGTAGGAAAAAAGAAAGGCCATTGGTGTGTAAATAGAAATTAAATGTGAGCAATATCTTTCTTGCAATGAAACAACTTTAGTGTTAAAATTTTTTACTAGGTGAAAGCAAAACATAAACAGGGCCAAATTTAAGGCTATTTATATTCCTTGCGCAGGCTTACACTAGGATTCTTGTAATCACAGTAAGATAGGACTTCTAGGACATCAAAGGACGGGGCATGGTCTCCTTCTCCCTTTATCCCTTACAACATGAAATGTCAACATTATTCTCCTCTCTGCCAAAAGCCCTCGCCCAGAGTGATACTCAACAATGTTCACAACTGCTAGGGCCCCAAGGCCCCAACTATGTGCCTTGTTCAGGGGCTGGAAACACATGGGGATATTGTCGAGGGCCCAACAAAAACCACTGCCAGGCTGGCCTTTCTAGCAATGGAGGGCCCCAGGTATTCTGACCCCTATTCTGATTTCTGCCAGAACAGAAATCATAAACAGTTTATAAGTGGCATGTGACCACATTTTATTTCTGCTTTTATTTGAGATACAAAGGGAAATGTGTGTTAATTTTCTGGGAGGAAAAAAAGCAAACAATCCAGTATAATTTCTAGACAAAAGGACTCTCTCAGTAAAAAATTTGGACGTGTTCTCCTCCCTCATACAAATATGTAACCTCTCTTAAGGAAAGAACACATAAACTTGACATACATACCTAGAATTATAGACAACACTCAGAGTCCATTTATCCCCTTTGCTTTTGAAAAACAAACTGCTAAAAAAGGAAATTTGTTTCATAATAATGGTGCCTCAAATTCCATTTATGGTATTTTACTAAGGATCTTCTTTAATGTAGGTCAGGCAAATACAATCAGCTGTAAGAAAAAGACCTTAGAAATGTTCAAAATGTTCAAAAAAAGTAGTGTTGATACTATCTATAAACAACTACAAGGTTCAGAAAATGAGATTTACCACTGAATTTTCCATATGGCACACAATAAAAGCATAAAGCCTTTGCCCTGAAACACCTTCCTACATCTGTAGAAGCATACACAATAAAAGCATGAACACCTTTGCATAAAACACCATCCTACACCTGTAAGTGCACGTATGTATGGATTTCTGGAGTATGTACCTAGGGAAGAACTTGGGAGTTACAGGTCGTCTATGCATATGTTCTACCCATAGTGCTTCAGGGTAGCAATATCACTATCTACTCCTTCTAGTAACGTATGAGCTTCCACAACAACATCTTCATGTACACTTTGTATTTTTATATGTACAATGGTCAAGAAGACCACTGTGATTTGTGACAAAATTGTAAGCTGGCCCCATAACCACAGTCCTATAATTTTGTTATACTACATTGTAAGAGGTATTTAGCAGATGTGATTAAGACTATTAATCAGTTGACCTTAAAATAAGGACATGATCCAGGTGGTCCTAAACTAATCACATAAATTTTTTAAAAGGAGAGCATTTCCTCTACGTGGCTACAAAAGAGGAATTCAGATTCAAAGTATGAGAAGGATTGAACAAGAGAGAGTGGCAGTGGCAGTGACAGTTCTTTGCTGTCGAAGAACTGAGAGTGGCCTCTGATCGACAGCCAGTAAGAACATGGGGACCTCAGTCCTACAACAACAGTGAACTGAATTCTGCCAACAATCCGAGGAACCTTGGAAGCGGATTCTTCCCCTAGAACCTCCAGACAAGAGGCAGCCTGGCTGCCCCCTGGAATTGTGGCCTTTGAGACCGTTAGGGAATCCACCCATGCTTAAGAAACTTTTGACCAAACTGTGAGCTAATGAATGGGCTTTATTTTAAGATGCTAAGCCTGTGGTGATTTGTTATGCAGTGATAGAAAACTAATACACTGTCTGTGACTAAGTAGGTAGTCCCGAGGGTGGATAGGGTCAGGAGGTAGGACCCACCTGACCTAACCGACCTCTACTCCTGTCTAACTGATTGTTGTCGTAGGAATGTAGGTTTGCTGTTTCCCCATGTTCCACTTCTTATGAGATGTTTGAAATTCATATTTTATATTACATTTTCTAATACTTTTTGAAACTGGCTTGTAATTCAATTAAGCCAGAAAATAAAAAAGTCGCTGTGCAGGCCAGCTGAAATTCTGGTCTAGCAGTTCCTTTCAATTCCAGTGTTCCGTGATCTACTAAATGAATGTTAATAAAGCCTTTTCCTTTTTGTTTTAAATAATACATGTTATAAATGTTGTAACATTCTAAATGGCTTCTCACTTTTCTTCCAGATGAAAGATTTATAATTATTAATGCATTATTCTTCCTTTTCTATGAGATCTCTTCCTGTGCAGAGGATTACAGGAATTGAAGTTTATATTAAAGTTTTGCTCAGGATCCACTTAAAGAAGTTTCCATGTACCTAAGATGATATGATTGAACTCCTGGCTATAAACCACCATGAGTTAAAAATCTACCAAGTACATTTAAATCCTTGAGTTTATAATGATACAAAAACCAAAAATAAAAAGTAAAATCTAAAAAAAATAAATAATGAAAAAGATAAAGTTTTGCTAAAGCAAGCCATCAGACAAATAATTCAAAAATAAGAAATATTTGGGCACCTGGGTGGCTCAGTCTGTTGAATGTCTGACTTCAGCTCAGGTCATGATCTCATGGTTCATGAGTTTGAGCCCCATACCAGGCTCTGTGCTGACAGTTTGGAACCTGGAGCCTACCTAAGGTTCTGTATCTTCCTCCCTCTTTGCTCCTCCCCCATTCAGGCTCTGTCTCTATCTCCTTCAAAAATAAGAAATATTTACATTGACTTAAACCTCTTTTCTTTTAATAGATATGAAAATAATGTGTATCAAGAAGGAATCGCTGTTTTTCCATCCCATCCACAGAGGTGGTAGTTAGTGATCTTGGGCACATTCCTTAACCTGTGTCATATTTCTTGATATATCAAATGAACTTACAGTAATAGACAACTAATAGGGTTTGTGTAAGGATTATATGAGTATGTCTGACATATTTAGAATGTTGACCAGAACTTAATGTTCAACAAATATTAGTAACTTTCAAAGAGAGGCATGAGAGTTCTAAGTAGATAGGAGATCATGCCTTGGCCAGAGATATTCAGTAGCTTGATGGTGCTACCGTACTCCTTTATGTGACTTTCAACTTAGCTTTAGTCCACCTTTCCAGATCCCTTGTCTGTTTTAGTGCAAGCTATATAGTCCAAATCATCCAACTGCTCAACATTTCTTAACCTCATAATGTATCTTCTCTCTCACTTAGATCCCACAATATGGAATATCAAGAATCCTTTTTCCCTTTGTCCATTCTAGAAAGCAAACCTGTAGACAAGTCCTCCACAAAACGTGCCCAGATTTAGCAGTCAAGTCTGGTTAAACGTTTAACCTTCAGGTTAAAGTACATGGCTGATATCTTACATTACTCACTTACATATCAGTCTGTTTCATTTATGGATGATAAATTCCTTACAAAAAATTATATTTTATTTGTGTTCCTACAGATCTTAGTGTGAGGACTTCCAGCAGACAAGGGCTGCTAAGTTGGGTTAGCAGTGACTCAGTCATTTAAGCATCTGACTGGGGCTTAGGCGATAATCTCATAGTGAGTTTAAGCCCTACCTCAGGCTCGCTGCTATAATCACAGAGCCCACATGGAATCCTCTGTTCCCCCATCTATCTCTGCCTCTCCCACATTTGTGTGTGTGTACATGCAGATACTTGCTGGGATGAGCACTGGGTGTTATATGTAAGCAATGAATCATGGGAATATACTCCCAAAGCCAAGAGCACACTGTATACACTGTATGTTAGCTAATTTGACAATATCTAAAAAAAAAAAACCACATGTAACCACACACACACACACAATTTAATTTAAAAAAGCAGCTGCAGACCATTCAATAATGAACACAGGTAAAAGGAGAAAGAGATCATTCAATATTTATATATCATAAATTGAAACAGGTTTTGGTCCACCCATTTTTAGAACTTTGTGTTTGTGTTTGTTTTGCTGTATATTCATCTTTACAGGCCAAAAATTAAAATAACTACTGGGATGAGAAGCTTGAATGAAATGATTCCAAACAACATAATTATTTTTATATCCTCTCGAATTTAGCAATTTCCCATCCTTAAATAAGTAAGACTTCCATCACAGCACAATAGCCTTGTAGCAGCAACTACTTAACTTGGGATTCTAATGTGCTAACTTATTTGGCCAAAGCTGTTACTAAATTTCTGCCTCTCTGAGGTAATTACATGGCAGAAGAGTCTGCCAACTGAGACATGGATGGTTCTTCTACTGATTTTCTTTGCCCTCTAAAGACTGTAGATAAAAATACCAGATTTTTACTTCGTGGGCCTTACTTACAGCTAGGTTACAGATTTATAAGCAGTGCTGGTCAAGGGGACGTTGTTGTAAGTCTACTGGGGGTATCTTGAAAAGCTTTTCAACCACAATAAAAATAAATAAAAGACCTCTTTCTGCCTTATTTTTTAGCCACAAGAGGATATACCTGAAAACCAAAGCCAAGTCACCAAAAATATAAATCAGAAGGACAGGAAAACACCCTTGTCCTGAATAACACTGCTTTGCCAGAAATTAAAGCCCAAGACCTGTCAATTCTAGAGTTCTTTTTCTATTATATCATAAATCCTTATCGTCTGTCATTTTATTTAGTTTGTTTGCTCCAGATCTTACAATAACAATACCAAGTCTGGGGCGCCTGGGTGGCTCAGTCAGTTGAGCGTCCAATTCAGTTTTGGCTTAGGTCATAATCTCATGGGTCATGGGTTTGAGCCCCACATTGGGCTTAATGCTGACAGCATGGAGTCTGATTGGGATTTTCTCTCTTCTCTCTCTGCCTCTGCCCCACTCACACACCTGTGTGTGCATGTGTGCACATGTGCATTTGTGTACTCTCTCTCAAAATAAACAAACATTAAAAAAAAGAACAAGTATAAAGTGTTTCCCAAATGATGTAGTATTCATCACACTCACCACAGACTAAAACTTGTGTTTCTCAACTGGAATTTTTTTTGTTATAAAGTCCCAGTTAACAGTAATATTCAGTCATAATAAAAATGATGACTTAAGGGACATTTAAACTGAAATTATGTGACTGTCTTTATAAACTGTAATACATGGAAAGATAAAACTAATGGCAATCTTGTGCAGTTAAACATTAATATCTTGCTAATCCTGGACCTCCCTGGTGATTTACAGCTCACTGAATAGTGCTAATAAATATTCTAGTGCAATGCATGTCGATAATACTTACTGTGTGAGAGGACAGTATCAGCTTACCTTCAAATGAAACAGCAAGACATTTGAGCTAGAAAATTTTCAATTATTTTGTGACAAAGAAATTGAGAAAGTTCTATTTCAAAACTCAATTGATGTATACTGCTCAGTTTTGGTTTGTTTTCCCTGAGGACTTATTCTGCCAGTCTAGAAATATATAGGGCACCTTTTTTTTTTAAATCAAAACCCCAACTTTTATTTCATGTAATTAGACTTATACAGAAATTAGAAGATTAAGTAACAATTAGTTAATCACCTAATTTCACAGCTCTCTGAAGTGGCAATCGTTATATAGCAGCTTATCTATGATACATTCAAGATAAATGATACAATTTATTACTTGATATAGGGCACCTTTTTATGTAGACAGCCATGCCTATACAGTCTTGTTCACTTCAGGAAAATTAGCAAGGTTCCTAACTCTAACATTCCTATCCTCAAAGGCAGATATCACCTACCTGTACCAACACAAAGCAAGAAATCCTTTAAGATGTACAATTAGCAGTATCGGGATTTGCTGTTTGCACATTTACCTATGAAAAGACCTTACTTCATCCTTTTAAAATGAGAGTTGTATAAAATAACTGGTTACATAGAATGGGGGCAAATAGTGGCTAACTACACATTAAAGTATGCAGGCTTCACTTTTTCTTTTGGAAGAGAGGGATGATTAAAATGCTAATGACAGAAATTTCAACTTAGGCCAAGTTAAGCTAAAAAAATTAATTAATAAAGGAAACCTATTGGCTCAGGTATCTGAAGAAACTAGGCCAAGATTTTACTCAGTTTGATCCAAGAATGCACTCAGTATCATCTGAAGTTGGATTCTCTGAGTTTGCTCTCAGGCCTCCTATGACTCCAAATTCATATCCTCCTCAAGAGCAGGAGAGAAGCACCATGCCCTTCTTTCACTGGGTCCAGAAAAAGCCTCCTTAGATATTATTTCCTCTTGTTGGATCTTAGCCTATTCCTAAGTCAGTGACCAGAGCAATATAGTTCCAATGAGCCAGGAGACAAAAGCTCTGCAAAGATTTCTACAATGAATTATATGAATTATATGAAGTGAGACTAAAAGAGAGATTGTTCGTCAGAATCAAATTGTGGATTTATTACCAAGAGGAGAAACAGTAGTTGTTGGGTATCAAAGACAAAGATATCCATCATCATCTTTTCTTTTTAAAAAGATTTAAAATTAAACTACATTGACATATAGGCATACACTCTTTAGATACACAAGAAGTAGTTATTTAATTGTCAAGAGAAAAAAACACCACTTTAATTCTGATTAAAATTATTCATTATTCCCAAATTTGTCACTAGCAAATTAAATATGAAATATATTTCATATATATTAACATATTTACATTATTTTTACTAAACAATAAATCATTCACTGTGGTGAAGTCTCCCATGAGCACTGCAAAGGTGCCTTCATAGAGTTAGAGAAGAAAAGACATGACTCCAGATACCAGATTACCCTAATTGAGATGAAAAGACTTACTTACATGAAGTGATGTTGACCAATGGAAGACTCAGTGATAAAAAATTTTGTGTTCTTGCTGTGAAATAAGTGTGAAGGATATAGAAAATGTTCAAGATTGAGGCTTATATTGGATTCCTCAAGGAATTTTAAGATTTAATAATATGAGGCCAGATGATAGTCTAGGCAGAAGAAACAATAGCCACCCCCCAAACCACCAAAAATAAACAGGAAAACAGAACAGTGAAGAAAATAAAATTGCTTTTTAGTGAGACAGCAAGGATATCAGTGTTATAAAAACAGAAGAATAAGTAAGACACAAAATTCTACATCAGGAAATTGTGGAGTCCAGGTAAAGAATGACTGACAGAAAAAAAAAAAAAAACAATATGGTAAAAAAGTGGGTAATGGAATCATGCAGACCAGAGCTCAAATCCCAGGGCTGCCATTTAACAAGTGTGTGACCTTGAACCAATTATTGAGCCTCTATGTGCCTCATTGCTTTATCTGTTAATGAAGGTTAAAATCCATTTGAAAAGATTGTTGTGACTCAGTGAGAGAATGCATTTGATTTTAGCACAGTCCCTGGCATGTGTGATACATGTGACAATTGTCAGTAGTTGTTGTTATTATGTGAGTTAATGTGATGAAAAAAGCAAAGATCCAGTGTTTGGCTCTTTTAGGAGAAAAAAAACACAAACAAAAAACAGCCTTACACAAATCCTTTGGATAACTTGGAGTTGTTGTTTTTAAGGGGTAAACATAGAAAGGAAGACAATGCATGGCAAGGTCTCAAAAGAACCTAGGGACCATCAGAGAACAGAAACCATACTTGATCTGACTTCACAGTAACCAGACCACCATACCCCAGTGTGGTCCAGGCTCCAGGGCTCTGAGGAGACAAGACTTCAATGTTTCCTTCTCCTAACAACCTGATCACAATTTTCTGATGAATCCTTTTATGAAGATTCTCTGCTTTTCTCTACCTCTCAACTTCTCCTACCTCAACCGAACTGACTCTTCTCACATGGCCAGTCAAAACCCAGGAGAGAAGGTTGATTCAATAAGCCATTCTTTGGGTAAAGCATTTGCCCCCTCACCACTCTAGTTGCTAGCCTATAGATTGCCTGTCCTTGGACCAGATGTCCATCTAATTAGCAGTTGCCAGGTAACAGAGTGGCAGGTGGAGAGAAGGCAGTTGTCACATGGAGGAATTTGCAGAAGAAATCCCGCAGATGGGACTCTGCACCGAAACTGGGATATAAGACTTAGTAGATTGTATGAGGCCTGGCCTATCCAAGACAGATCAAATTTTAAAAATTTAGCTATGGGGCACCAGGGTGGTTCAGTCAATTAAGCATCCAACTCTTGATTTTGGCTCCTAATATTTCCCTTTGTGAGACTGGGCCCTGTGTTGGGCTCTGTACTGACAGAGCAGAGCCTGCTTAGAATTCTCTTTCCTTCTCTACTGCTCCCCCGCTCACTCTCATTCTCTCTCTTTCTCAAAATAAATAAATAAACATTAAAAAAATTAGCTAAGGAAGTGATAATAAAAGTAATCATTTAGGGACACCGGGGTGGCTCAATCAATTAAGCATCCGACTTCGACTCAGGTCATGATCACACGGTTACTGAGTTCAAGCCCCATATCAGGCTGTGTGCTAACAGCTCAGAGCCTGGAACCTGCTTCTAATTCTGTGTCTCCCGCTCCAGGGCTGGGCAGCCCCCCAGTGGACTTCTTCCCTCCAGTACCCTCCAATGGGACATGGAAGGTTGTTGGATTTTTTAATACATATAAATGGACCAACAGACACACACAGAGACAGAGAGAACCCGCTCTGTCTGCCCCTCCCTGCTTGTGCTCTGTTTCTCTCTCTCAAAAATTAATGGATATTAAAAAAAATTTTAAGTGATCATTTACAACAATTATTCAGGTATCAATTTGCTGAATGCATCAAAGGAAGGGTGTTTGGGTAAGGCAGGTCAGTGAGGAAGTGGTTACATTTATCCCTGTATGATGTGTAAAGACCTGATCCAGAACCATAGGAATAGAAATGCAGAGGACAAGTTGACCTGAAATACCTCAACAACAATACTATGACCTGATAACTGATTGGTTAAGTGGTGAAAGGCTTTAGCAGAGTGGTTAAGGGCCTAAACTCAGTGCTTTTAGAGTCTGAACAACATTGTTTAATGTTCATATTTTGTCATTTATTAGCTGTGACTCTAATTGTTGTGCCTCTACCTCATTTTCTTCACCTGTAAACCAGGGTAATTCACAACAGCAGCTGTACAGTGTCAGTGTGTGAAGTGAATGAGATCAAGCAGGTGAAGTGCTGAACACAGAATGTCATTTAGTAAATGCTCCATTCATGTTACCTGTTTTCAGTAACTCTCTAAGAAGAGAAGGAGCCTGTGGACTTGAAGAGACTTAGATTGAATCCATGGAAGAGTCAGAGCCCTCAGGAGGAAAACAGATCTTAATGCAGCAGGGATTGGGTTCTGCTTTGGATATACTGGCTCTAGCTGAAAAGGCCAGGAGGACACTGAACACACATAGAAGGTCATTAACTTAGAAGAGACAGAACAAGATAATGATACTAGGAGAAAAAGAGGATGACGTTGAAAGACTCCAGGTAAGCTCCCTAGAGAAAAAAGCAGAGAGATGAGAGAGAAGAGCCCTGTTCCTTCTCCCAGCTAGAGGTTTAAGACGAGACATGCCAGGAAAGAGAACAGAGACGGCTCCAGGGAAGAGGGTCTCAAGATTCATTTATAGGAATATGTAATTTAAATAATTTGAACTATGCTTAAAATTATGTGTTTGTTGTTGGCCTTTTATCTCATTGCAAGAATATAATACTCCATAATTAACTAGAAAGTTCAATAAAATCATTTTAATTTATATGAAGTGTTCTGTGAACACTTTCCTTCAAAAGAAAATTATACAGAACTAATGTTCCTTAAGTACTGCACTACATATAAAAATATTTAGGAGATTATAATACAATAATACATATTTTGAATTTGCTTACTTCTGTATGTTGTGTCATTTCATGCCATAACAGAAAATAGAATTCATTCTCATTGGAATCTACCAATAATTTTGTAATATTTGCTAAAGAACACTGCCTTTACACCTATTTCTCAAGCCATAAACTTGGTAAGAATTTCTTTTCTTTTTTTCTCAATGATGCTACCCAACACACACACATACACTTACAATCACCAAGACTCATTGCTTCCATAGTTTAATTGCCTGTCAGAACATCTACATTTCTGCATTGCCACTGCCAGTGCCCTAATCCAAGCCAAGCAGCCATCTTCCCTTATGAGGACCACTGGCTATGTTATGGTACATCATCCAGTACTGCCACTTACAGTCTTGTTCTTTTCCAATTCTTCTTAATGTCATTACCTAGAGATACCTTGTGAAACACAAATATAATCACAAATATCCACTACTTACAACCCAACAAGTTCCTTCCCTAGGATGGAACTCAAATGTCTTTGATACAACCTATATGGCCTTTCACATCTAGCTCCCATCTACTTCTAAAGCTCCATCTTTCACCACTCTCTGATTGGCACTCTAGGCCCAAGTCATACTTGACTCTTTCTAGTTTGTGTCTCATCCCTAATTATCTCTCTCAACTCCTGGCATTAGATACACCTAAAAGAACTCTAACTATTCCACTTAGGTAGTCTTCAAGTCTAAACTTGTATTTCTATTTATCCAGTTAGCTCTGACTCCTAAATAAGGATAGGTCTACAACACTATCCAGTCTATTTTTGCTTTTCATGACACCGGTCACACTCATAACTACTTGTTTATAATCCTTCTTATTAAGCTGCACACTTACTGAAGGCTGGGACCATATCAGTTTTGTTTGTAGCCAAAGCTGGAGTAATAGAATCTATTGTTTATAAGGAACACAATAAATATTTACTAGCTAAATTGAATTTTTGGAAGAATCCTATTAAACGAAATGGTAGTAAACATTTATATTGTTGCTGAGTAATTCTATTAATCATTTCAGTTATTTGTAGAGTCCATTTATATCATACGATATATATACAACAAAATATAAACTAAAGGGCATACATATATATGCACATTTCAAACAGATAATATTCACATTTTTAAACTGAATATATATTTTTAAGATTGTGATTTTGCATGAACATTGGTTTCATGACCACTTACATGATTTTATAAATATGTAAAACTGTTTTCTATAAATATATCCTCTTTGTTACTAATTTCTTGGACAAAAAGAAACTTGGTAGAATTTCTTCTGGATTCCTTACCCCAAACTTCTATGATTCAAATACTCTCTTTACAATCATAAATTACTATGATGTCTCCACTATAGGTGTAATTTCTTAAGAGGGAGAATAAACTATGTGATTAGTGCTTGGCTATTTCCACTTATGCCAGTAAAACAGAAACAGCAGGGAAATGTCACAAATGAAAATGGTGCTTTATTGTCAAGTGTGACCTGTCTGGTATGACAAGTATAAATGTTTGAAGCTGAGAGATACAAGGATTTCCTAGGAAATACATGCCCAAGATATTCAAAGGTTATTACAATTGAATCCTAAAATAATGGAGCCTCAATTATTAAACAGAATCTGTCTCAGACACCCAGAATTAGACCAGAAGTCAATTAGGCATTTAATACTATTGGGTATCATGAACTAATTCTTCCAAACTCTAGGGACAAGTTTCATTCTAATGCCGACCTAAAAATAAAACGCCAGAAACAGTCTCAGAATATTTTATTTTGTCTCAGCTTATAAATTGACTTGATTCCTGCCCTTGTGTGGGGGTGAGAGCAGTAGGATACAGGGTCTTATACGGTACAAGAGCCCTTTAAAATTAATGATTTTCATGTGGCAGTCAATGGGAGGTGTTCCTTTCTTCCAAACATTCACTTCAAAAATTAAAGCTCAGTAAATTTTCATAGTTGGTATTTTAAAAAAAAATAGAAATACCATTTCTATTAACTCCAGTTAATGACCACTGGTACCATGGATCAGGAGCAAGAGTCCAGCAAGGCCCAAACTTCCTGGTCACCCAGATTTTCCGGTTATGCAAGTTATTTAGGTTTAGATGAGAGTGAGTGAAACTTTGAGACTGAATTCAAGATGAAAGCTGAACCTTCAGGACAGTGCAGAAGAAAGTCAACATCAGAGAATGGAGGACCTATTTAATCTTTACCCCATAGTTTTGGACTCATCTTAGGAAAGAGATCAGAGTCCTCCCTTTGCTCATTGGGAATACGACAGACAAATGAAAAAGTGATCATTCTAAACACTCTCCTCTAATTTATGCAGATGTCAACTTTTCCTGTTACCAGCTTACGGTGCCAGTTGCCAGGGCCTCTCACGCCTCCTCATTGTGACTCAACATGACGTGTTTTAATGTCATAAGTTAACTCTGCCATAATGTTAGCTCGGCCTATGGGAGACGTTGATACACATGTTCATCTCACCTTCCAGTCCCTCCATTCCACTTCTATCTGGAAGCAATTACATTTTCCTTAAGAACATGTTTCTAATTTACTTGGTTCAGTTGGCAATTTCACATGAATACTGAACACTGGCTTCCTAACCCCTCCAGTGATTTTAGAAGTATATAAAACTGGCATCTTCTTCTAAAATAGGGAGTCCCTGATGGGCCAGAGATTCAAGAAAAACCATCCTCTCTGTGCCAGAGAAACTGTCCTGACCAAGGCTGCCAACGATCCCCCAAAATCAAAATGAAAATCTTCTGGGATTTCAGTTTTCCATAATATATCACTGCTGACCAATACTTTCCCCCTGGAATTCTTTCCTCTGGTCTCCAGGTCCACTCACTCTCTTGGTGCTGCTCTAACTCACCAAATAGTGGACCATTTATTCTCAGTCACATGTGAAAGTTCTTTCTTTTCTGTCTAACCCATAAATGACCCTGAAGCATTACACTGGCTCATCTTCTGTTTTTATCCAACATGCTGTCTTTACGCATAGGTTGTCAGTTACCTAGAAAATCTAGACTTCCTCATCCCTATTTTCAGCTCCAATATCCTTCTAGAACCCCATGCTTTTATATCAAAGTGTCTATTGTCTATTAATATTTTGCTCAACTGTGTAACAGAAAATTCAATGTCAATATATTCAAAACACTTCCTTTCCCCATTTCTGCACTCCCCATCTTCTGAACGGCAACACTTTCTACCATCCAATCATTAAAGGCAGAGGTATGGCAGATTTCAGGGTCTTATCTTTCCTTTTAATCAAATGCCATTCATTTGACCTTCTTAAATAGTATTTGTAACTTCTTCATCTCTCTCTTCCCTTCCTGATATTTCATATGGACATGTCTTCATGGTCTCTTGATCATGTGATCTTAAATGATCTCCCTGCTCATTTTATCTTCTTCTAATCAAATCTTCCCTCAAATAATCTTTAAAAACACAGATCTGAACTTCTAACCAGCTTAATGCCATTTGGGGACTCTCTGTGCCCAGTGGTTTTCAAACTTTAGCATCCACTGATCACCTAGAAGTCATGTTGAAACAGATTATTGGGCTCTACCCACAGAATTTCTGAATAAGAAGATTGGGGTGGGCCAGAAAATGGACATCTCTGACAAGTTTCCAGGTGGTGGTGTTAATTACAGACTTGGAGATCACGGTATATCACGCTTTGAGATAACTACTGTATAGCTTATACTATACATTCTAGATGTCACAGCACGGTATGCAGGGCTTTGTTAACCCATCACTACAGCCATATCTCCTTACCACCATTATATTGATCTGATAGATGAGCTCCAGATTTGTAAAAGTGCCTCACTGCTTCTTGCCTCTTTGCCTTTGCTTAGCTATCCCCTCTTCCTCCTTTCCTTTCCCCCTGCCTGCCTATTTAACATCCACTCATCTTCCAAGATCGAGCTCAAGTGTCATCATGTCACTAAAATAATTCCCAGTCTCCCTGCCCCCACTAGACATACACACACACACACACACACACACACACGTAAAACTGGCTCCTCCCTTCCTTGGGCCTCATTTATGAGTTGAACCTCCTCTTGTCACAGAATATGTAAGTACTTTATCATACTTAACTGCCTGTCTTCCTCTTTAAACTCTAAGCCCTTATAGGCAGAAACTCTCTTAATAGTATGAATACATCCAGTACATAGCAGACCATCTATAAAATTGTAGAAATGCAACATTTGATGATTGTATTAAAACAGATAAATATATAGAAGTTAAACAATTATATTTTTTAAGTTTTTTTCTTGAGTGAGTGCACAAGTGGGGGTTGGGCAGAGAAAGAAGAAGAGAGAGAGAACCTCAAGCAGGCTCTGCACTGTCACTGTGGAACCCGACAGGGGGCTTGTACTCACAAACCAGCGAGATCATGACCTGAGTCAAAATCAAGAGCTGTTTGCGCAATCGACTGAGTCACCCAGATGTCCCAATTAAACAATTTTAAAAGTCTATGCATGTTCCCACAAAGATTACTCTGTATCTTTATTTAAGGAAAACTTATAAATTGGAAAAAATATCCAAGAGTAGTTTATATTTTTAGTATAAGACTAATGTGGGAAAGAGAAGCAGAGCAGATTAAACCTTCTTGCTTCTATTTAATGAATATAGACACTAAGAATCATTTGGCTAATGGAATATTAGGCCATACAACTGACTACACAGCAATTCCACAAGCATAAAAAGACTACAGTGATTCTATTGTATTCTTGGCTCTACTGAGTAAGGCCAGAATTAATTTATGATGCATTCAGCATGCTTAAATAAAAGGATCTAGACCATCTTTACAATGAAGAAAAACAATTCATTTTAAACAGGGCATGGGGTGGGTGGAAAGATTGGTTCAGACTATAAATTACTGAATGGCCAACCAAAAAGAAATCTTTATGTTCCTACTGGGTCATTGGCATAAGTTCCTGAATGTTTTATAACACACTACACAAATATTTTGACTAGTTCATTTATTTATACATTTATAATTTTTAAAATATAACACAAAATATAATAGCCAATAACTAGAGTGTAAAATATTGTGCTAAGTACAATGGAAGATTCAAAGAAAGGTCAAAATCACCCCAACCCTATATCTCAACAGGGGCATGCATGGTATTTTGGACAGGACAATTCTTTATTGTGTGGGATAGTTCAATGCATTCCTGGATGGTTAGGACTCTTGTTATTCATCTACTAAAATATCGATATCATCCCCCAGTAATGTAACCAAAGGCCCCCATGCGTTCTCAGACACTTTCTGGGGGGTGGTATCCGCTACAGTTGAGATTTACTAGACTAGAGGTATCCTGCCAAGGTGGCCTTTTGTGAAAAGTTGTGACACTTTCACTCTCTGGCTGTCGCACCCCATTTTGAAGAGAATAAAAAGCAAATGATGAATACTTTAAATTTTCTAATTTTTTGTTACAATTAACAGTCATTTTACTCCTGTAACTCAGTAATTAACAAGCTAAAATGTGAATGGTAATTGTAATGTCTAATAATTAGTTACCAAAGGAATAAATATTTCTTGCCTGATGCCAGCTATTATAAATTGTACAATAATTATCATCTGGTCTGGACTCTATAGTTGTCTATTTTCAGACAACTATCACACATCAGATAAATCATATGTTTTTCAAGTAAATACCACAATAAATTTCAAAAGGTAGAAACACTGGATAAAATGTGCTCTGAACAAAATTAAGCAATCAATAATAAATAGCTGACAAATCAAAATTGAAAAATTAAAAAGCATACTTATTACTTAGAAAAATTACAGTTCAAAGAAGAAATCAAAAGAAAAATTAGAAAATGTTTTGAAATGAATAATGAAAATAAATATCAAAATTTGTGGGATGCAGCTAAACAGAGGAAAATGTATAGCTTTAAATGTGTACATTGAAAAAGTAGATTAAAAATCAATACCTAAGTTTCTATCTTAAGAAGCTAATAAAAAATGGAGCAAATTATGAAGAAAAACAATCATAAGAGAGCAGAAATCAATCAAATATAAAATTGAGAAAATGGACTATATTAAAAAGAATGCCCCCTGCCCCCAAAGATGTCTATGCCCTAATCCCTGAAACCTGTGAATGCGTCACCTTATGTAGCAAAAGGAATTTTGCAGGTGAGATTAAGATTGTGAACTTTAAAATAGGGATATAATCCTGGGCTATCCAGGTGGGTCCATGTGTATTTCATGAGCCCTTAAAGCAGAGAACTTCCTCCAATGACAGTCAGAGAAATGTGACCGTGGAAAAGTCAGATCCTGGAAGCCTGAGAAGCCTGACATGTCACTGCTGATCTGAAAGAAAGAGGGTAATGTTAAAGAAAGTCAGGCACCCTTAGGAGCTGAAAGAGGCCCCCACTAACAGCCCACAAAGAAACAAGAGCACCTCAGCTGTACCAAGGACCTAACTCTGCAAAAGGCCTGAATGACCTTGGGAGTGGATTCTTCCCCAGGGCCTCTAGAGAGGAGCGTGGTCCTCCAGCACCTAAATTCTGTCCTTGTGAGACCAAGCTGAGAACCAGTGGAGGCATACTATACCCAGAATCCCAACACATAAATACTGTGAGAAAATAAACGGGTGCTGTTCAAGCTCCTGTGTGATAATTTGTTATGACAGCAGCAGAAAATTCATACAATTGACGAATACAAAAGCTGGTTTTTTGAATGATTAATACAATTGACAAATACCTAGGTAGATCAATCAAGATAAACAAGAGAAAGCACACAGTGCCAATAGGAAAAATGAAAGAGGGGGCATTACTACAAATTATGTAACATTAAAGGGTCAACAAGTTAATTTTATGTAAAATACTATGCCAAAAATTTAAAAACTTAGATTTAAAAAATGTCTTGAAATGCACAACTTGACAAAACTGATATGAAATATATATGAGTGGGGATTTTTTCATATTATATGTAAATAATATATTGATATATAATAATGTATATCCCTATATTTAACAAAGAAAGTGAATTTGTAGTTAAAACTCTTCCAATAAACAAACTCTAAATCCTGCTAGTTTCACTGGTGAATTATATTAAACATCTGAGAAACAAGTAATAATAATCTTACTTGAACTCTTTCAGAATATAAAGGGTGTAACCTTCTCAGATTCATCTTAGAAGACAAGCATCAACCTATAGCCAAAGGCTGACAAAAATAAATACTAGAAAAATTATTTACCTATAATTTTGCACATAGATGAAAAAAAGTCTTAAGAAAATGATAGCAAAAGAAAGCCAGAAACACAAATAAATAATATACATAATAATGAGGTGGGACTTTACCCAGGAACAGAAGACTCAATAAGTAATTCACCATATTAACATCATTTTAAGAAAAGAAAAGCCATATTATCTTCATAGATGCAGGAAAAACATTTAAGAAAAAAATACATATTCATAATAAAAATCTAAACAATTAGAAACAGAAGAGAACTTCTTCAAACTGATAAAAAGCATCCTTTACCTACATCTAACATTCATATTTATTTGGCCAATAACAACACTCTTTCCCTAAGATTGGAAACAAGGCAAGGATACCTACTGTCACCACTTCTTCAACATGGGACTAATTCTCCAGCTTGTTTTTATTCATAAATAACATGACTATGTAAAAAAAAGAAAACCTCAATAATCAAAGAAAAAGATATCACTAGGTGAATTTAGTACAGTGGTAGTGCGAAAAGGTCAACTTAGAAAAACCAATTATATTTTTATATACGAACTTCAAATAGAAATGAAATTAAACAAACAGTACCATTTACAATAACATTAAAAAGCAAAAGCCTAGAAATAAATTTAACAAGGAACAGGTAATATCTTCACACCAAGAACTGTAAACAATTGGCTGAAACAAATTTTAAAATACTTAAATGAATGTAGAGTTCTACCATGTTCACACCTCAGAGGAGTCAATATTGTTTGGATCATTTCTCTCCAAACTAACCTGCAGATGTAATGCGATCCAAACAAAATTCCAATGAGTTTTTAGCTGAAATCTGTAAACAGTATATGCAAGTCAAAGGATTTGGAATATCAAAAACAAAACAAAACAAATGCTGAAAAATAATAATAAAGTTGGAGGGGGTGTTGGTTGTTTTGTTCTGCTTTTCTTTTTTTTTTTTTACTATCAGGTCTCAATACTTGCTATAAAACTACTAAGAAAGTACAATCTGGGCATAGAAATAGACAAATAGATCAATGGCACAGAAAAGAAGCCAGAGGTCAACTCATATATACATAGTTAATTGATATTTAACAAGGATACCAAGGCAATTCAGAGAAGTAAAGAAAGGTTTTCTCCTTTTTTTTTTAACAAATGAAGGTCATACTAGCTATCTGTATGAGGGGAAAACTCTCCCCTAATGTCATACCGTATCCCAAAATGATGTCCAGATGATCATTGGCATGATGAGCAATCTCAACCCAAAAACCTACAGCATAAAATATAAACTTTTTGAATCACTATGTTGTACACCTGAGACTAATGTAATGTATGTCAACTATACTCCAATTTTTAAAATGCCAAAATTATAAAGCTTAAAAAGGAAAATAGAATATTTTCATAATCCTGAAGTAGGCAAAGACTTCTTGGGGAGGATCAAAAACACTAAAGCAATGTGAAAAATGTATTGTCTGAATTTCATCAAATTAAAAACTGCTTATCAAATGGCACTCTTAACAAAGATAAAAATGCACAAACTGGGAGAAATATTCTCAATACTGTGTCCAAGTACTTGCATCCAGAATGCCATATAGGACACTTACAATTGAAAAATAAAACACAATTTAAACATGGGTAGACTTGAACAGATACTTCACAAAAATAAGGTATATAATGTTCAGTAAGCACATGAAAAGATGTTAAATCATTAGGAAAACAGAAATTAAATTCACAGTGATAATCTGGTTTGCACACCATCAACACCAAATATCGGCAAAGATGTGAAGCAAGAGGAACTCTACTACATGCAAGCAGGAGTGCGACACGATTCAACTGATTTGGAAAACTGTCAATGTCTTATACGGTTAAACATATACCTAACATATAACTCCATAATTCTAAGTGTTTATACCAAAGGATTTTCAAAAGAACCTTCATGTAGCTTTATTCACAATAGTGAAAAACAGGAAACAATCCAAAAGTCCATCAACAGGAACAGAAGAAACAAATTATGGTATATTTATTCAACAGAATGTTACCCAGTAATAAGAATTAGCTAATGATATATGCAAAACATTCTCAAATCTCACAAATAGGTAGTATACAAAATAGACAGAAGAATGATTGTATGTTTCCATTTATACAACATTCAAGGGCAAGCAAAAAATATGTATACCTATAGAAATCATATGTGAATGCCTATGAAAGTAAAGATTAATTAGAAGTTGGGGGAAGAGGAATGCCCTGGTGGCTCAGCTGGTTCAGCATCTGACTCTTGGTTTTGGTTCAGGTCATGACCTCATGGTTTGTGGGTTAGAGCCCCACATCCGGCTCAGAGCTGCTGGCACAGAGCCTGTTTGGGATTCATTCATTCATTCACTCATTCTCTCTCTCAAAATAAACTTAAAGAAGTTGGGGAAAGAATTTTCTGGTTGAGATGGTGGTTACGTGGGTTTAGACATTTGTCAGAACTCATTAAATTATATATGTAAGATCTGTATATTATAAAAAATTTGCCTCAATAAAAATATATTGCTTTTGAAAATCCAAAAAAAAGGGAAGGAGGAGTAATCCAGTGAAATGTAGCAGAGTTGAGAGACAATGTTTAAGGTCTGTTTGAACATAAAGACCATAAACTTTTAGCTATAACCCAAAAGGAATAATGATTCGGGAATACCAATGTAAGTTTCACTGTGCCTACTTAGCACATTAACATTTCAGCTGATTCTTCAAATAAAATATAGTAGCTTGTTAAAAACGCTTAAATTATTGTGACTGGCATCCCATGGTTTCTAAATTCATATATAAGTCAACAAATAATGTAGAGTATTTCCTTGACTTAACTTAGTAGTCTGTAATGTAAGAGTCTGGAATAAGAGGGACACCTGGGTGGCTCAGTCAGTTAAGTGTCTGACTTCGGCTCAGGTCGTGATCTCACAGTCCGTGGGTTCAAGCCCTGTGTCGGGCTCTGTGCTGACAGCTCAGAGCCTAGAGCCTGCTTCAGATTCTGTGTCTCACTCTCACTCTATCCCTCCCTTGCTCACTTTCTGTCTCCCTCTCTCAAAATAAAATAAAGACATAAAATTTTAAACAGAGTCTGGAATAAGAGATTAATCCTCAAAACTGGAATGTGACATTCTCCTCTAACAAATATACTTCTAAGGTTTAAATCTACTATTGGTATTAATGTGCATCTATAGAAATCTGGGTGAATGAGACCATGTAGAAATTCATAAAATATAATTTATGTTTTAAGATGTTATCATGTGATCCAGTTTGCAATGAGAGGACATTCTGAATGAAGCACGGGTTGTGAAGAAGGAGCTAAATAGTGTTATTTATTTCAGTGTGGAAGAACTTGAGATTTTCTATTTCTTAATATGGAAGGTTAAAAATAATCTTGAGGGATATATGAATTAAGACCTGCCTCCTGATCTATAAAAGAAACCTTCTAGGTGTGGATTTCTTTGGCATATATAAAAGAGTGAAAATAGCTATACCTGAAATAGTTACTCACGCGAAAGATACTATTGCAGTTTTTAAAGGGATAAATACATGAAACAAATGGGAGAGGGATAAGGAAGAAATAAAGAAGGCGGCCATGGCAGGACTCTAGAAGAACGGCAGTTCCATGGCCACAGATAGAAACCTTGGAACTGAGAAGGGTCAACAATGGAGAGGGTCTTCTTACAGAATCAAGCAACAAGTCCTAAAATTAGACAACTAACCCCTGGCCTCAGAGATAATACTTCAGTGAAATGTCCTTTCCCAGTGTTATCAGGCTGAGAATATTTGGGAGAATTTTCATCTGTGTCATCAGATGCTCTAGCATCAGAATCAGAAAATCAGCTTAGCTGGCTGGCAGATGCCCGTTAGGGGTCAATCTCAACGATGCTCCCTATGGAAAGGACACTGATGCTGGAATAATGAAACAGACATGAATAAATCACCTGATAAGGAGAGAGAATAGGTGGGCAGGCTCAAGTTCTACTTTAAAGGTATGTCCTTCAGAAGTCTGTCCAATGTGCAATATCATTTTTATCACATGGTATTACATTGGTAGAACTGTAGGGGAGCTACATAAAAAAAAGTTTTTCCCATAATCCTCCATAGATAATGCTTGTCTTTTCCTCCTCAGAAATTCATATTCTGGTAAATTTCTGGTTTAGGTATTTGCAGCCTATCAAAGATAATGATTTCATCCTTTGAACTCTAGGCTTACTTTCTTCTGTAAGTCATGAGGATATTAATTTTCTTTTGGGAAGAGCAAGGAAATTGAGGCAATCTTATGGTCCCTTGCAAGTGATACCTATTCTCTGGGGTGCCTGGGTGGCTCAGTCGGTTAAGCATTTGGCTTCGGCTCAGATCATGATCTCATGGTTTGTGGGTTCAAGCCCCGCATTAGGCTCTGTGCTGAAAGCTAGCTCAGAGCCTGGAGCCTGCTTCAGATTCTGTATCTCCCTCTCTCTCTGACCCTCCCCTGCTCACACTGTCTCTCTCTGTCTCTCAAAAATAAATAAAAAACTTTTAAAAAATTAAAAAAAAAAGAAAGTGATACCTATTCTCCAGCAAAGATGCCGGTTTCTGTGTTGTTCGAGCAAGTAACTTACATAATCTGGGTTTGATTTTTCTCACTTGAGAACGAATATCATTAGAATCCAATAGCATTTTTCAAGGTAGGTGTGTAGATGCTAGCCCTGTGTGGTGCTGAATAACCAACTGCATTGTCAGAGTTTTTTTAAAGATGTTGCTATTTATAAGACCTGTATTATAGAGGATAAAGGGGGAGCACATTTTTTTACCAAATACTGGAGACTCCTCATTCCAGTTTCTCTCCGCACCAGAACCAGGACCGCTTGTGTGTATGAGTGCAACCTCAACCCGCACCCCCGGCCAGCTGTCAGCAGGGCACTCTTCTCTCAGCAGGAGAGGGAAAGGCTGACCTTGTAATCACGTCAGCAGCTTAGAAAAGGCTTTTTGTTAGTTGAGATTTTCATGTTTTGAATACGTGACATAAAGTTCTTCTTTGGAAACCACTTATCATTTTAGTGATTCTTTATGTGTAAAGGGTCAGGTTCAAAGAACACCGGTAAACAATACTTCCTGCCTTGAAGAGTGTACTTTAGCCAACGAAAGGCTCTCTGCAAACCGTCTTGAACTCTGTGCTTCCCAAACACGTTTAACCACACAAACCATCACACGTACTTGCCTAACATGGAAATAGCCTCCTTAGAACTACCTTTGGGAAACATTTACCTCAAATGATTTCTAAGATCAGATAGATACATATTCCGAAAAGAGGCTAAACCTGAGTAGCCTTTGATATGCAGCCTTCTAAACTAGTGCAAAAATAACTGAACTGCATTTGAATGGTTTCTGATATTTTTAAGATTTCATCTCTCAAATATCTTTTCATTGATCTCCGCAGCTCCACTAAATGGGTTTTATTTTAAAATTGGAAAAAAAAATAAATAAAAATAAAATTGACTTTTACCATTCCAACTTGATGCCAGGAAACCACAACACTCCAAAGACTTCTGCACATGATTTCAGTGGAAAATCATCTGACATCAGAACAATAGTGACAATGGCTCAGTTTGCAAGACCATCTCTGGCTAGAGCCACACCACCCTTCCAAGTCCCCACGATGTAAACTCCTTGAAAATTGCCACCCAAAATCTCCCCCTCCTTCCTACATAGGCATGTGCGATAATTGTCCTTGTGCTCCAAAGGACTCCTGCTTCCCTCACTCCCTCAAGAGTTGGAGAAGTGCTATACAATGGGAAGAACAGTAGTTAGAATTAGGAACTCCTGGGAGCCAACCTTACTCTGTAAATCATCAACCTGAGGACTTTGTTAGTTTCTTTTTGTAATTTCATGTACTCTTCTGAAAAAGAGAAATAGGACATTTATGCCTCCCAGGGACAACAGTGTCTTGATAAAAAATAGAGATATTCAGTAGCCTGATTTTCCCTTCACCACCACCACCCTCATTTTCTTACACCATAATCAGAATTGCAAACAACTGAAAATAAAGATGGCACTGATATTCATTATAATAAAACCTTTATCTTGGAAAATAAGGGTGACTAGCTTAAGAAGAAGAGGCGACACCTCCACAGCACCATTACCCGCAGACCTTTCTGTAAATGTAATCTTCACTATAGGACAAAAGCAGTATTTTCCAAGACTCTGTAGGGTTTTTGTGACTATACTGGCAAAGAGGGCTTAGCAATGGACTCCCATTACTCAGACAGAGAGGCCTTTGGACTGTACTTAGAAAGGAGTTGGTAAGTGAAAAAAAGCCAAAAATCATACCACTTCAGTGAACCTCAGGAGCACTGTGTGGTGCTATGTTGAAAAACAAAGGGCATTCATTCATTCATTCATCCATAGAATATATACTGACCACTTATCAGGAGTCAGAGTAAAGGAAATTGTGGTTCGTCCATCTATTTCCTCAATTGCTGCCAGCTCAGGGGCTTGTCTTCCTATGTGCCAGGGAGCAATGGGGCAGCCAACACGAGCGTGAACAATGGCTCATGAGGGCACTGGAACAGTAGAGGGGCATGTGGACTGGCATGGACCACCTCCCTTCTTACTGAATAAGCCAAGAGGTTAATTATTCTCCCTCAAGGAGGAGCTTAAAATTCAAAAGGATTTTTAAAGAATGAGTCTGGGTGATTGATTTTCTTTGTAGGAGAAATTCCAGAAAGTTAAGATTCACATACTGTGTATTATTTAGCAAAACATGGCCACTTCATGATCATTACTACTGGATGTATATTACACTTAAAATTAACTATTTCCTAGGAAAATTCTGTGGCATAACACTAAATGCTAGGTGTCTGAGAAGTGAAATTATCTGCTTTATTTATGTCAAACATATTTGTCACAAAAACTAAATCTGAAATAAAAGATTTTCAGTTCTTTCTTTTGATGTTGCATAGAAGGAAACCTCCCCCAAATTACTGGCGGCTTAGTGTGTAGGCAGCACAGTCATGAGTGTTTAGTTAATGTATGGTTTGTTTTGCAAAGACTTTTGAGCATTTAAAAGGAATGCTCATGAATTTCCAAATGCTATGTTTGCTGTAGCAAGACACTCAGAGTAATCATTACCTCCAGCTGTGATTTCCATCTTCCCCACCGCTTCTCCCCCGTGTGCTTCTTTTCTGTTTGACAGACATTCTGCATTTTTAGTCTCCCTGAAGATAATTATGTCGTTGGTGAGCAGCAACCATTAAGTTTAGGTGCATTTAGTTCCTACCTAGCCCCAATTATATGATCACGAAGCACTTCATGAGATAACACAAAGTCAAGCATTATGACAATGTAAAACTAGGAATTTAAATGAAAAAGGAGAGGAAAAAAGCTATTTTGAGTGAGCTAAAAGAAAAAATACGTCTTTTCATGCAGGTTCTTTTTTAATAGAAGTTACCTTAGAACAAATTATTTGAACATGATTTATGAAATTACCATTCGATCACATGCATAAGCTATGGCAAAATGTGGATGAGATTTTTGACTTTGGAATCTTTCTTAAATATTAAAACATTTTAACAATATTGTCCCCAAAAAGTTACTACCTAGTAACTCTAGAGTTTATCTTGTTTTTTGGTTTTCTTGGGGGAGACTTTCACAGTGCTTATTATCCATTTTAAGATCTATGCCACAACTCCTTCATAGCAGTTTAGGAATAAAACACAATACAATTTAGATGTAATTCTATATTAATTTCCTTGTAATATGCAAATAAATCCATAACCTTATATAGCAATGTCTTCAGCAGGCATATTAGGTGTAACTGTGTGCGCGTGTGTGTGTATTTTAGCTTACGCTCTTGGGAGCTAGACATAGCTGGTCCTAGTAATGATTATATCCTTACTTTTCATTGTTTTCTTTTAATAGAAATGTTGTTAAGGAAACTCTTATTAAGAAAAACAACAGGTAGTATTTTTTTTAATCCACCAAATTCCAAATTAACTTAGGAAGTTGTGAGAATGTATATGATATACACACACACAGACTCTTCCTCAGAAAAACATTAGACCTACCATTCATATGTCAAATGAGACAGGGGACCTAAAGTATTTCTCATTAGTCCCTAAGTTAAACAATTTGGAATTTGGGGGATAAATACTACCTGTTGTTTTTCTTTTTTTAAGTTTATTTACTTATTTTGAGAGAGAGAGCAAGCATAAAAGGGACAGAGAAAGGGAGAGACAAAATCCCAAGTAGGCTCCGCACTGAGAGTGTGGGCAGCACAGGGCTTGAACTCACAAACTGTGATATCAGAACCTGAGTCGGCATATCAAGAGTCAGATGCTTAAAGGACTGAGCCACCCGGGTGCCATGATACTTGTTGTTTTTCTTATTAAGAATTTTCACTGAGCCTGGGTGGCTCAGTAAGTTAAGCATCTGACTTCAGCTCAAGTCATGATCTTGTGGTTTGTGAGTTTGAGCCCGAGCCCAGCAGCAGCCTCTGTGCTGACAGCTCAGAGCCTGGAGCTGCTTGGGATTCTGTGTCTCCCTCTCTCTGCCTTTCCCCTGCTTGCTCTCATGGGTGCTCACACTCTCTCTCTCTTTTTCTCTTAAAGATAAATAAACATTTTAAAAAATTTTTAAAGAGTTTTCATTGAAATAGTTCTACCAAAAAAAAAAAAATGCAGAACAAACAAGGAAATAATCATTACTACTATCAGGGATGTCTAGTTCCCAAAAATGTATGCTCAGAAGTCTGATTCTATTCTGTAGCTCTTGGTTACATAGAAGTCAGATATTAATCAGATAGAATGGAAAAACCTATATACATATCTTATTCTCTAGATAATAGGAATACAAAGACACAACTTTGAAAACAAAAGGATGGAAAATAAGAAATAATATCTTGGTATATTGAAGTTCAAAACTGTAAGGAAATTTCATGGAAATAAATATGCTCTAGAATTGTATGTTTCTATTAATTTTTCTATATATAATTTATTAATTTCTACATATAATATAATTGTATATTTCTAATAATTTCTATATATTCTTTATATTATATATATTTTTTATATTCTAACCTGTCTTCTAATTCCAAATATTTTGGGATTTGGAATTAGAAGACAGGTCAGATCACAAAACAGAGAAAGGCCTTTTGCCTCTCCTTTGCCACATTAGTAATTTTTTTTTAATTTTTAAAATTTACTTTTGAGAGACAGAGACAGCGCAAGTGGGGGAGGGGCAGAGAGAGGGAGACAGAGACTCTGGAGCCTGGGGAGACAGAGACTCTGAAGCAGGCTCCAGGCTCTCAGCTGTCAGCACAGAGTCCGATGCGGGGCTCAAACCCACAAACCGTGAGATCATGACCTGAGCCAAAGCCAGACGCTTAACAGACTGAGCCACCCAGGCGCCCCCACATTAGTATTTTATATAGGAAGTACCTGAACTTGGCAATGACTATCTTTGCAAATAAATGAAATAAAAAATACATTATTCAGTCAAGATATTGCAATATATAAGAAATCTGGGGCTTCTGTACCAAAATTCTTATTATTTACTGGGCATCTTTCTGTCCATAACGCAGTAAAATTATCTTCTTTTGTTTGGGTCCCTTCTTAATGGCAATAGGAAATTGGCTGAGTAGAAAATAGTGGGAAAAGCCAAAGTGAGATGAGATCCAAGAAATCATTACTGAACCATTTTCTAATGGGAGTTAACATGTAACCCCTAATAACTTTATCCTTAATTTACATTGATGATCTCTTTAGGTTAACCATCTCTACCATTCTTTATTATGTTTATATGTATTTATAACTTTTCTAGAATTTAATTATGGTTGACCTGTGCTCCTTTTTAGATATGGTGAGTTCCACTTATTAGTCCCACTGTCTTTCTATTGTAATCTCAAATGTAGGAATAATTCCTTCATGAGCAGTAAGAGTCACAATTCAAAGCACTTAAGTTAATCTCTTATCTCCTATAGTTATAATGCTATTTGGGGGATTCACTCTTGGAAGCTTACTTGACACCAAAAATTACCAAAACTAATTACCAAGATGAATAGAGAGAAAAGAGGTTAGAAATTTGAGGTCAAAACCTTTTTTTAAATATATAAATTGACCACAGTACAATGAAATCCGGCTCAGGGTGCTTCCCCCACCCCTTTAAATCTCCCTATAGGAAATATCACAGCTTTTTCTTATTCCAATATACATTCAAATTTAGAGCCATCCATCTTAAAATTTCTATTGCTGATATACATTAAAAAACAGAAAATGTCTGAATGTAAAACTGCAGCATTAGTTTATGTGATGTCCTTCATACTGCTAAGCATGAATGTATCACCAAGAGGTTGGTGGTGGACATCACTGGGGAAAGAAAGGCCATTACAACGAAAAGCCTCGAAATCGATATCCACAAGTCAAATTGCCGCAAGTCTGTAGAGGTGGTTTTAAAGTATACTTCATGGTCCACTATATGGCCCAAATATATTTTGCAACTCCTCAGAAAAAACTTACGGCTGGGAATTCAAAACTGGCTAAAATGTTAATTTTCTCTAAAATGCATGTATGATGTCCAAGGAGAGTTCCACTCAATAGGTGTGAGTCAGGGGTCTATGTTTCTCACTGCGGTCACTGGGAGTACCTCACCTCGCCATTCCAAGAGAAGGTCACTGAAGAGAAATCATCACCAACGGGGCTAAAGGATAACCTGATCTCTTCGGTCTCCCTTGGACTTTGATGTCTACATTGGAGCTCTATCCTTCTTCCTCATCTTAGAGAAGGGCATATTCAGTGAGAACTTCCACCTGAAATCAAGCCTTTAACCCTGGGCTAGTATTAAAACCACACCTGACTCCTCCTTGGAAAATACGTGTTAGAGTCAAGGAGAGACATGTATTCAGTAACAGACTCAGTTCCACTCAAATTTCTCTCTGGACTAGCAGAAACGTAAAAGTGCCATTTTTTTGAGGGTTGCCATGATTTTGTTACTCATGCATTTTAATTTTTCTATAACATTTTATTGAAGGTTTAAATTTGCCCTTTTTCTGACAGAAAACAAGCAGCTATGTTGTTTAAATACAAACTTTAGTTAAAGCTCAATATTTAATAATCCAAATAAAGGGAAGTTTCCTAAAAACATTTACCAGTGGGATATAGATTTTGATTCCTTCAATTTCAGAATGGAAATTCTTACTTTTAATAAAGTACTGCAGACCACGTAGCAGTATCTTGTACTTTAAATCTCTTAACCAGGCTTCTAGAGAAATAATGGATCTGAAAGCTGTGTCTTATCAGTAAAATACATTTCATGGTAAATTCAGAAAGCAAGCATTGAGTGGAACAGATGTACGGTCTTTAAGGGCCATTTATTATACCAATCCTATTAGAAATCATAATAATGCAGTTTCTCTCTCTTAATAATATTTTGATCCTTGTCCTTTTGCTACACATAATACCATAAGTTAATACTTTACATGAAAATCCATTTCCAGCACAATCTTATTGGGCTGCTGTACCACAGTAAACTCTAATCTCTGGGAGAGAGGGAAATTGCCAGAAGGGATAACAAGGTCTACCCTTTAAATATAGGCTGCTGTTTTCTTTTGCATTTAGAAGAGGAGAAGAAGGAATAAAAGGGCCACCTTTCAAAAAACTTATTAGGGTACCAAATAAAAGACTAAAAATAAAGATAACCCCCCAAATAGAAGACCAAACCACCCAAGCCTGAAATAATGACAATAGATGTCATTTTATTCCACTGAGTAAATGAATTCTAAACAGGAATATGGCACACAATGAAAGATGACATTATAGCCTTAAAGAACCTTTCAATACAATAAAAATTTGGGTATATATATTCAGGCAGTGCAATGTTTGTCAAATTTTTTTTTTACAAATAGTTGTGCAGTCAGACATTCCACAACCACCTGGCTCTCCAGACCCTCTCCCACTCCTGTATTCTCCCCATCCATCCCCCACTTCCTCCCAACATAGGCCCCAAGACAGTTGCCCTAATTTTTTGTGTTCTACAGATAGTCCTCCAAAAATAAGCAGATAACATCATTCTAGGAAAAATTCAATCGACTGCAGCTCCTGGTTCCTCAAATCAGTAACACAGGTTTGTAAAGCTGAAGTTTCATCTGAGACATTAGATTGAATAGACATCAGACACCAAAAGCAAAATACAAGACCAACAAATAAATTTTCCAAGGAAATTGGCAAGTATGGTATAAATTCAAAATGGTTTTGTACTTAAATCCAAATTAGGAATATGAATGAGTCAAGTGAGGAATTGGGGTGGGGGAGCATATACAGGAAAAAATTGTATAGCAAGAGGGATCCTACAGAAACCATGTACCTCAGAAGGAGAGAGTGAAGACATTCCTCTTCAACTCAAGTCAACAGGGAGGAGGTTCAAAGGGACCTCTCTTCACAGTGAAGGTGACCCAGTAAACTAGTATCTGCCTTCCACCTAAGACGCTTAGTTAGCAGAGAGATGGGCCAGGGAGCTGCTTTGATGGTACAAAATATTCTATATTGGGATTGGTCTGTCCTTCCAGAATTTTTATGGGCAAAAAGTATACAAGGGTTTTCTTTGACCAGAAGTGGTCCTTATAAAAGAGAGCACAAACCATTAGAACCTAGGGGGACAACAGAAAACAAGAAGAAAGCAGCACTCACAGCAGAAGTACCATCCTGTGTGCCTGGCAAGGGCAGCATTGGGGGGGCGTGCTCTGGGAACCAAGGAAAGCACCCTTCCGAGAGTCAACTCTATAGATAGCCAACAAGCTACCAGGGTGAAATGCCAGTGTGTGACACTACAAATCAAGAAAACCTCCTACACAACCTCTTCCTCTTTCTTGAGCCTTCAGGATGAGGAACGAAACAGAGCAAAAGAAGAAAAGGAGGAATCAGTGTGAAGCCTGGAATAAGGATGCCAAGGGGAAAATATTCAAAACCTGGGGAACAGGGCAAAAGAAAGACTGCTTCCCCTTTCAGTGTCACACTGGAGCAGTGGCTAACACGCTTCCCTAAGGAGAATCATTGTGTCACTTACTACTTCGACTGATTAGGGCCCAGACTCTAGAACTGAACATCCACTTACAGATTTCTGTCCACGAGAAAATACAACCCAAAAGGTACAGTTCTAGAACAACCTGTTAGGAATTTAGGAAACTTAATTCAGTTTTCTTCTCCTTAGTGACCATATGTGTTCCAGAAATACTCTTAACCATTTCTACCATCCTGCTCATTTTCTCATTAATGAGTTACATAAATTTTTGACATGTGCTCATTTTATAATTGCATGAGAGTCTTGTTTTAAACTCTTAAAAATATTTTGCTGGAGACGGGTGTCTGGGTGGCTCTCTTAGTCAGGCATCCGACTCTTGGTTTTGGCTCAGGTCATGATCTTGCAGTTTGTGAGTTCGAGCCCCATACTAGGTTCTATGCTGACAGTGCAGAACCTGCTTGGGATTCTCTCTCTCTGCCCCTCCCCTGTTCCTGCTCATTCTCTCTCTCTGTCTCTCAAAAGAAATAATAAATAAACTTAAAAAAAATACTTTGCTGGAGAGACAACCTTTCTCTGTTTCTCATTGCCGACCACAGCCTGCTGCAGAATTCCAGCCAACAAAGGAGAGAATATTTAACTATAATTCAGCTCCAAAGTTTTCATTAGTACATTTGACTGTTCCTCCTGGTTTCTGAGCTGAAGCCATATTAACAATACAAAGTGACTTTACGAGTTTTAGAAACCTGAAAGTGATCATAAATGTCACATACTGTCAAAATGACCTTTCCAATGATAGAAGAATGGGGCCTTCAATATTTTTTAAAGTAAAGCAATAACATAAAATAAAAATGCTGTCTTTGATAAAAATCTCACAAGTTCTATTTGTTCTGCTTACCTTAAGCTATACTATATTGTAGTCTTCTAAAACCACAGAAGGATGATAGAGAGGTTCATGTGGCCCACTAGGAGGAAATAAGAATATATATTTCTTCATTGTTTTCTCTAACCATGATGTCTCATTTTTGGTTAAAAAACAGTTTTATATAAAATTGACGTATATTTCTTTTTAAGTACACAGAGCATATTGATTTTTTATCTTTTATAAAGTTTATTTATTTTTATTTTGAGAGAGAGAGAGGGAGAGAAAGAGAGAGAGAGAGAGAGCAAACACTAGCAGGGGAGGGAGAGAAAGAGAAGGAGAGATAGAATCCCAAGCAGACTCTGCAATGTGAGGCTCGAATTCACAAACTCTAAGATATAATCTAATCCGAGATCAAGAGTCAGATGCTTAAACGACTGAGACACCAAGGCATTCCCCCCTCTTTTTTTTTTTTATCTTTTTAATGCTTATTCGTTTGAGAGAGAGAGAGAGAGAGAAAGAGGGAAAGAGAGAGAACCCATGTGACTGAGTGGGGGAGGGAGGCCCAGAGAGAGAGGGGCTGAGGATCCGAAGCAGGCTCTATGCTGACAGCAGAGAGCCCTACTCGGGGCTTGAACTCAGGAACTGTGGGATCATCACCGCAGTTGGAGTCAGGTCACTTAACCAACCGAGCCACCCAGGTGCCCCTACAGATAGCATGTTTAAATTCAAAAGCACTATATGTGCTAGAAAATATATTGTACTGAATCAGGTATTCATAAGAATATAAAAAGCAAGCTCCAAAAGTAATAATTTTCATCAGGACAATTTCATTTGAATTCCACTTCATCCAAATGATACCAATAATGTATTTTCTTGGGCAATTATAAAAGCAGATGGAATCTTATTATAGAATTTTTCATAGCAACAGTAAGATTTACTATAACCAAAGTTGAGATGACCTACAAAATTCGGCACAGCCTTTGCTATACAAGATTTTAACATTTTAACACTCCAAACACAGACATTCACATGAAATAAAATGCATAACTATGAATAAATAAATAAAATTTGTTAAAACACACTTTAATTAAATATAACCTTTTATCATACAAAAAATTAATATGCCTAATTCAATGAGTAGCAATGTATAGTAACTTCATAGTATGCATAACTTACAGCTCGGAGAAGACTATGACCCCTTGAATCAAGTGTGAAATTTTGGGTCTGTAGAGATTCCAGATAAAGTGTCAAGGCCTAAAACTCCTTCTCCCAGGCTATAGAATTTGGGGAGAAAAGTCACTAGGCTATTTTCGCGCTCATTTCATCATAATGCCTACTGCAAAGTGTTTTGAGTACTAACTCTAACAAAAACAAGTTATGTGAATTACTCCATACACTTCTAAATCCTGTGTGTGTGTTCATTTATTGGTAGAGTTTCTGTTTAGTACGTATATGCTCTTCTGGGGGAAGGAGTACCATTATAAGGTAAAGGTTCATCCTGAACCCTAATAGATTATAGGGAGAAGACGTAATGTGCCATGGTTGAAAGCTCCAATACAATTCACCGAGACTCTGAACTTGAGAAATGAAGAAGGAAATGGAAGCCTTTCTGCTGCTGCCGCTTCTGAACAGCTTCTGCTCATTTCTGCCAGTCAGTGAGAAGGCAGGGAACACATTACTCTCAGTGCATGCAACAGAGAGCCAAGTGCCTCAGCTTTTATCAACCATGGGCAATGGTTCCCGGAGAGCAGAGCTCCCAGCAAGACTCTTGGGTCTGAAGCCAGGCAGGCACTCCAGAGTTCTGGACTGCAAAGAAAGCCCTTCTCCCCTCCCGTTCTTAAAAATTAATTAATTATATTTTTATTGCCCAAGATCCACTATGGGACAGCACCAGAGCAGCAGAAATATAGGAGTTGAAGACCCAGCATTCCACAAGCCTGACATTGCTGAAGGGGAAAGAGGAGCCTGCATCAGTATTTAGCTGTGCAGTAACTGATAGAAAACTGGATAACATCTTACTTTTCCAAACTGCAGCACAATACAGACAATAGACAGAGAAAGAAATTAAAACTCAGGGAAAGATATGCTAATGAATACAAGTTTCCTCCTATTTTAGAAAAATATCTTGTTCTGAGGCACCTGGATAGCTCATTGATTACGGGTCCAACTTAGGCCTCTGTCATGATCTCGCTCTTCCTGAGTTCAATCCCTGCCTCAGGCTCTGTGCTGTCAGCTCAGAGCCTGGAGCCTGCTTCCGATTCTGTGTCTCCCCCTCTCTCTCTGCCCCTCCCCCACTCACACTCTGTCTCTTTTTCTCTCAAAAATAAATAAACTCTAAAAAAAAAATTTTTTTAATAATAAAAGAAAATAACTTGTTCTCTGGAGCTACAAAGAAAAAAATGGAAAAAAATTAAAATGATTTTGAATCAAATTATTCCATTGCATCAGAAGCTATGCTGTAGCTTCTGGAGTAAAAACTGATAAAACAACAAAAGGGAATAGACATTTAAGAGTACTTATAAGTAGCAAATGGTAACTTTGGACTATTAAATAAGGTAATGTGTTAAACTAGTTTTTCCTGTACTTTCTTGTGCAGTTTAGAGAAACAGAATATCCTGAAAGGTAAACGCTAAGTAATGCAGCAGATGATAATCACACTGCAGATTCATAACTACTGCTTATAACTTTGGAAAACAGTAGATGTTGCCACTTACTCAGTGGGTCATGTTGTTCAAGAGGAGACCTCTATATACAACTAGCTTTTCAGCTTTGCATAACAGCTACTCTTTAAATGATCTGTGTAGCCACTCAACAGTTTAAGAAAAAGTGTACACATCGAATCTCGCAGTTTCTATGTTTTTGGTATTAAACAAGGTCATATGAAAGTGATACATTCCAGCCTGCAGCTGCTGTGCTAATAAAGTTGCCAGTGAGTCAAGTTCCATCTAAATATATGCACATGTATTTTTATTACAATTACATTCACCCATACGACATCAATTATCTTGAGAGTTAAAGGGCATTTCTTCACACCCCTATACAAAAAAATTACTCATAGTAAATTATGCTTTCGGCAAATCCCCAAACGTATTCAATATGCTATAGGATAACATTCAGATTTCATTTAAAAGGATAACTCCTGGACCCTAAGTTGAATGTTCCCTCCCATTACAACTGAGAAAATAATGGTTTTTACTGTGCAATACTATTAGTATGAGATTTTTATCTCTTGTGATTTCGGTGATCAATGCTGAAAGGAAATGACATTTTTGAACCAACATCTGTTCACAACTGTATCCATAGACCTAAGGAAAATACAGTCATTTTCCTTAATACTTTTTCAAAATAAGGATACTACTGGGTGGCTTCATCAGTTAAGTTTCTGACTTCAGCTCAGGTCATGATCTCGCCATTCCCAAGTCTGAGCGCTGTGTGGGGCTCTGTGCTGACAGCTCAGAGCCTGGAGCCTGGTTCAGATTCTGTGTCTCTTCTCAGCCCCTACCCCACTAATGCTCTGTCTTTCTCCCTCAAAAATAAATAAGCATTAAAAATAAATAAATAAATAAGGATACTAGTCATAATCTCTTCTTTCTGTGTGGGTAGATATCATAAATCTGAATTAATAAAATAAAATAAATAAAAATTAAAAAAATAAATAAATAAGGATACCTAGTCATAATCTCTTCTTTCTGCATGGGTAGATATCATAAATATGAATTAAAAATAGAGAATCCAGAAAATTATTATTTTCGTTGACCCCAGGAGAGTCCTGACGACAACTATAAGAAAATAGCCACAGAATGCAGGAACCGCGATGCCACCACCCAGCTCTGCCCATGAGGAATGGCCTGACCCACTTGTGACACGTGGTGTGTGGAGCTTCCACTGACCGGCCTCGAATCTGAAAAGGTGAAGCAAGGTCATTTCAAAAGTCCTCTTAGTTTGAAAACCCTAAATTTGGGTACAGACGATGTTGAGTTACATTACAACTTGCAAAGGTAGCAACAGCCACCTCCTGCAAAAATAACAACTTTTATGATTCCTTTCCTCTCTCCCAGTTAACTCACATTCAAACATAGAAAGGCCATACATACACCTGAAAAAATAAAAACTGTCCTTTGTACATGAACTTCTAGCACATGCATAAGCACAATTTTAAAACTATGTTAATCCTATGCAATAATTTCACATATGCATGTATAATTTATTATTTATGTGTATATACACTACATATAACCTTCCCATTCTGTGTTCATTTCTCCTAGGTATAAACCAAGAGTCAGATGTTGAATTGAATGCATGTTGATATAGTAAATAATAGAAGGCTGCCAGCCATATGTTTCATGTTACAGAATATAGTATCCACATGGTGATCCACTACTATTTCAAAAACATTTTCTATTCAGACACGAGACAAACACCTCCACTTGTTTACAGGACCTACAATCTGATTATGAGTTATAAACTTGGAACATTTCATGTTTAAGCCGCCTGCATCTAAATGTATAGCACAATCTGAATAGCATAGTGCATCAACCATATTAATTTGCAGTTCTGGTAGGAACTATAAATTCAGAGGAAAGTAATCAATTCACCAAGAAAATAATGTTGATCTCTTAGCCTTATATCATATTCATCCTGGAATTATTCCATGGCCATTTATCAGAAAGAGATATATAGCAGATGAAGCAGCAGAAACCATCAACCATTCTTAAGTGGAAGCAATCTTTACACATGATTTTCTAGAAATAATGTACTAAACAGGTTGTAAACAGCAAGAAAACACTGAGTCACTCTACTTCTCAGTTCAGGGAATGAAATGAAAGATTTTTCTTGTATTCACTCTCCTCCCAATTGGCGACAAGAGAAAAGAAAGGTGGGGTACCTGGGTGGCTCAGTTGGTTAAACACTCAACTGGATATGGGCTCAGGTCATGATCTCACAGCTTGTGAGTTCGAGCCCCACATTGGGCTCTGTTCTGACAACATAGAGCCTGCTTGGGATTTCCCTTTCTTTCTCACTCTCTCTCACCCTCACCTGCTCTCTTTCCCTCTGCCCTTCCCCTGCTCACTTGCTCGCGCACTCTCTCTCTCTCAGAAATAAGTAAATAAACACTTTAAAAAAATAAAGAAGAAAGGTTAGTGGGATACTCTGTAAGCTACTAAAAGAGATAATATCCTTTGTTCATGAAATGGTATTAAGGACTTATCTGGTGGCCACAACACCCTCTCCTCTATTACTCAGACCATCAATGGCCTGTGGTTTTAGTTTTCTCATTTTCTAACTTACACAGATACTGTGCTTAGCACATGTGAAGTAGGTGTATTGCCAGAGAAAATCATTAGCATTGAGGTATGACAGAATCCAGAGTAATAATGTATCCAGAAGATTTCCACAGCCTCGCCATGAGAAGTAGGAGAGGAATTAGCCTCATCCAACCCCTCTTTCAGAATGTGCCTTGTGAGGATTTCTCTGAATGACAGCTTTCAAGGTGCCCTTCTACATTGCTTTTAATCTGTATCATCTTTTTCAGAAATCTGGAAATGTTATTCTCAAAAAGTACTGAAGGAGCTGGGTTGTTCTTCAGGCAAACCAAGATAATACTCAAAACGAAATTTAATGGTCAGTAAATAGGCCTTGCAGAAAAGTCTAAGATACAGACTACTGATTGAAAAGGAGCAAAGATGCAGAAGTTATGAAAGCCATTTCTGAATGCTTGACTCATTTAAGAAGATGAAGGTGGAAACCAGATAACTTGATATTTATACTTAGCTATATTATTAAAAAGACATAAAAGTTGCTGGATACTTCTATAGCTGGTACAAAACTATCGTCACTTTACTTGGAATTTATCAGGCAAAGGCCAAATAATCTTATATAATGAAGACTTAGAATAGGATAAAAATGAATTTGATTGGATTTTTATTAACTACTCACCTGTTTTCAATTTTCCCAATTCAGTTAATATGAGAGGAGAGAGAATCGTGACTTAACATGGGCTTTGGGGTATTGCTGTTATCATTGTTTGCTTTTTGCTGTTGTTTTGGTTTTGTTTTGTTTTGTTTTGTTGCCATTCAATCAATGTTCAGTAAACTAGAAACTGGAAAGATGTGCTCATTTTAAACTTAAGGTTTGTGAAAGATTGGGGAAGACTAGATCCTACAAAACTCACGGCTACCTGAAGCAATGTCATTCCTCAGTATGTATCTGAGCGGGAGGCCCCCAAGAGACGTTTCCTCCAGCATAGCTATCAGTAATGATCCAATCCATTAATGAAAGGGCTGCCCAGAAGCAATTAGGGAATGAAATCAATCTTCTTTGGCTTAAGATTCAGGCTTTCTCTTTTTTTCTCTTTTCATTGTGCCAGTTGCTTCCTGTCACCATTTATGCATGAAACTGGTACAAGGATTAGACTAGAGGCTAGAGGTTAGTGTTTTGATTCAGGTTCAGGACAGCATTCAGGAACTTGCTTTACACCATGTTGATTCTGGTACCTACAAGTGCCTAGAGGACATTAGTCTAGTATTTCAAAACCTAATTCCTGATCTTCCCAAAACACAGACCTTCTTCTCAGCCTATCATGAGAGTTTCCCCATTACGCTGCCTTCCAACCCCAAAACACTGGAGTTTTCCTGTCTCCCTCTAGAACCTGTGTATCCTTAAGTCCTGTTGATAATTTGCCTAAATACCTCTTAGTCAAATCTCCACCACTAGTCTTCCTGACCTCATTCCTGACAATGCACAGTATCCACAACTGTTAAATAAGCTTTTCTTTTCTTATTCAATTTATTCCACACATGACCAATGGATAAAAGGCATTTATATCACTATTTTGCTCTTGAATGCCTCCTACACCCTTGCTGTTTTTGAGTTAGAGTTAAATCTCACCTGGTTTTGAAGGCCCTTTACTCTGTGCGTCTCCCCTACCAAAGCTACAAATGCTCCCACGTGTCCTTGTAGCTGCAAAGCCATAGTTGGCTCAGGAAGAGAACTCCTATTATAGCATAATCACAACCATGTTGACATGTGTGTTCTACTCTTGCCACACTCCAAGCTGGAAGGCTCAGTCTTCTCTCCTCTGCTGAGAGACAGCCAATTCACCTTTCTAGCCTCAACTTAAGTCACCTTGCGTCCACCCTATCTCCTTAGATGATCTTAACCTCTTATAATCTTTTTATTAGGATCTTGCTACAGTTTACAACCTATACCTCCCCACTTAACCTTTTTAAGCTGTGGTCTTACTCTCACTGTTCCTGTATATTGACATCCCACAGCAGCTTAGTTCAATATGTAAAAGCTGTTCAATACATGCTTAAATCATCAAACTATTAGTACCAAAAGTGCTCTAGTATACACTAATATAGAGGCATGAGGTACAGATAACACTGGAGATTGAGTGTTGACAAAAGTGAAGCTATTTGGGGGCAACAAAGAACATTGTCATTTTTCCAATTCTACTTTGAGTATCTGGTTGGTACAGAAACGCACTGTGTAAAAGGTCATCTCTAAATAGTGCATCTTATTTAAACCCACCAATCACCTTGCTAGTTAGACAACTGACTGTATTCATCTGATGGCAAAGAAACTGATTTTAGGAGAGGCTCTCTGACTTGCCCAAGACTCTCCACCTGGCAAAATCAAGAGCGTCTCCAGGTTTGTCTGACCCTAAATCTGGTGTTATTTTCCCTGCCTCATAAAACAGAGTTTAAAGACATAAAAATAGAGTGGACTTTTAAAATGGAGAATATATTTAAGAATTAAGGCATGAAATACTAGCCTCTTTTATCCTCTGTGTGTGAAAGGCAACTAGCCATGATCTTTCCCAGGCACAGACTTTCACCCTGTCACCTCCCACTCTGTGATTTATGCCTGAACAAAAGAGGGTGCACTGCCCAGCCCGTGAACACCCCTCTGGGAGAGCAGCAGCAGTGCTTGGAGAAGTATCTATATGTGAAGATGGTATCTCTGGTATTTCTTTTTTTTTTTTCTTAATTTAATGTTTATTTTGTTTTTGAGAGAGAGAGAGAGAGAGAGCGCGCGAGCGAGCGAGCATGGGAGGGGCAGAGAGAGAGGGAGATACACAATCCAAACCAGGCTCCATGTTCTCAGCTGTAATCCCAGAGCTCGATGTGGGGCTTGAACCCACGAACTGGGAGATTATGAACTGAGCCGAACTCAGATGCTTAACTGAGCCACCCAGGCGTCCCTCTGGTATTTCTAAATCAATACACCTTCTACAAAGATGTACATGGCCAAGACAGTTTTCTTTTTGAGAATTCCTTATAATTCTTAACAGAAAAAGTCCAAACGTGAATGAAGAATACCCCATTTCTAACATTCTATGCCATCTACCTTGTACTCATAGGCGCAGGGGCAGGGTAGGGAATGCTACAGAGATGCTAAAGAGGTGGAACCGAACAAGAGATCATCTGTGATCCCTTAAGCCCAGGCTGAGGAGTCTGGAATTCGTCTAATAGGCAACCAGGAGGCACTGAATTTACTGTACAGGAGGGTGAAATTACCTAAGGGGATGCCACAAACGCCTCCAAGCAGCCATGAATAAAAATACGTAATCTGTCCTTGTTGCAAACTCATATTACAGTTGAATAGCAAATTGAATCAAAATGTTTAATTTAAAAAGCATCCGATTTAATACTATCTATTTGACCTTGGGCAAGACTCTTAAGATGCTGGCGTTCTAGTTTCTTTATCTTGAGCACACACAAATGATAAAGCCTATCTCCCATTCCCTAGGGGTATCATAGAAAAAGCAAAATAAGGTATGTGAAAACAAACATAAAACACAGTTATAATCAGGGAGGGCCTACAAAAAGGCAAGAATTTTGTACATTTTTATAATGAATTAAATGGAAAGACAGAATCAAACCAGTAAAATAAAACCTCAAATATTCAGGATTGAGATTCACTCTCTTTGACACTCAAAGATATCCAAAGAATGTTTATTACTTGTCATGATTAGGAGCATTTTCTTTATGTCTAGCCAGATTCCTAATTCCATGGTTTTTATCCACTTTCTAATGATCTCACTTCTGTCAAGTGGCAAATGCTTATCATCTTCTATATAATCAGCTCTCCCATTCTTGAATAATTTTTAATGACCTTGTGCCTTTGTAGTCTAAATCAGTCTCATTTCTTTAGCCTTTTCTCCCAATACACATTCTGCTGCCTTTATAATTTGCCTAATCCAGAATCAGGAAGGAAAAATTTCTGGTTCCCTGACCATTATTAAACTGTGGTGATCTCTCTAAAGCACGTGTATTTTGATTAAATGAAGAGAGGAATCCTATGCTGCTTTTTCAGATTAACAATAATGAACAGAATCAAGATATTCCACCAAGATTTTATATAACCAGGAAACATCTTCATATTCCACGTGGGCTCTTTAAGGGCTGCGGTGACGGAAGGAGGGAGGCTGGCAGCCCTGACGGGACCGAGCCCCCCGAGTTGGAGCCAGCAGTGTTTTCTGCTGAAGCTGCACACACTGCCAGGACAACAGCCTCCGTCACAGGATGCGGTGCAGAATCTGTAACAAGCTTCATCTACTTTTCAACCAAATTTTTAATTTGCTTGTGCCTGAGGGATAACGGGTCTGCTTCTCTTTTAGGTTTTGCTCTCTGTTACTCTGTTCTTCTGCCTCTGAATTCTGCCTTTGGCTTTGAAATTTAAATTATTTGCCCACAGATGTGTTCATGATTTTGTCCTAAATTTCCGTCTTCTGTGTGCGTCACATTGCTCTCCATTTTTAATATCAGTAACTGCTTTGAAGCTTAAAATAGGAGTGTCATTAATTCCTGTCCAGAGTCAGGGAGTCTGAGCTCAAGCAAGTGATCTTTCCCCAAGTGCAGGATGGAAGGATGCCCCGTCTCCACTCCCCAGAAGAAGCCAGGACTCCACTTTATTTTTCTTAGATTTACTGGTGCCCTGGAATCTGCTCAGTGATAACCAGAGAAGGACTGGGCCTATTCTTTTTTTTATTTTTTAATGTTTATTCATTTTTGAGAGACAGAAAGAGATAGAACATGAGAGGGGTAGGAGGAGAGAGAGAGGGAGACACAGAATCTGGAGCAGGCTCCAGACTCTGAGCTGTCAGCACAGAGCCCAACGCAGGGCTTGAACCAATGAACTCATGACCTGAGCCAAACTCAGACGCTTAACTGACTGAGCCACCCAGGTGCCCCTTGGGGCTGGGTCTATTCTTAAGCCACACATGAAGTATGCTTGTGAAAATAGCCCAGACTCTTCTACTGGCCTAGTCTAGCTCTTGACTCTGCAGCTCTTCCCACCAAGTGGCCTCTATGCCCCCACCCACTGAATCTGAGTTGGCCTTCTGAGTTACTTTGGACAACAGAATGGGGCAGAACTGACAACGTAATAAATAGGAATTTGGGACTCAAGAGGCGTTGTGCATTTCCACTCTCTATGATGCCTTCTACCACCATGACAACAAGCACCCACTAGCCTGCTAGAAGGTGAGAAACCACATAGATTCATCCCAGCTGAGGGCATCTAGACCACCAATCCTTCAGCTGACCTACCAGCTCACTGCAAGTGCAGGAGGGAGCCCAGCAGAATACCCAAGCCCAGCCAACCCCTAGGATCATGAGAAATCATGAATGGCATTTGTTTTTTTTTTTTTAATGTTTTATTTTATTTTTTGATACAGGGAGAGACAGAGCATGAGAGGGGGAGGGGCAGAGAGAGAAGGAGACACAGAACCAGAAGCAGGCTCCAGGCTCTGAGCTAGCTGTCAGCACAGAGCCTGACGTGGGGCTCGAACCCACGAATGTGAGATCTGACCTGAGCCGAAGTCGGAGGCTTAGCCGACTGAGCCACCCAGGTGCCCCTGGCATTTGTTTTTAAATCACCAAGTTTTGGAATGATTTGTTACATAGCGTTATTACAGCAATAGTTAACTAATATAGCATGGATGGGCATCCTTCCTGCTGAGAAGCAAGTGAGGTGCAAGATGACAAAGTACTAATCCTTTATGAATGATGATAGGAAAAAGATTGGCATGGGTTTGGGGCTCAGACTACGAAAGGCGTTTGTGAGGGCTAGGGAAATCCAAGAGTTATGACTCAGTCCCACTAAGCCACAGGGAACTTGAACAATGCCATTCAGGACTTTACTTCCTAGAGCTCATCAACCTGACTGTCTTTTGGGGCCCCTTCCCTATCTTAGAACGTCTCTCAAAAACAGCTCCCAGGATCCCCAGGCTCTCATAGTTAATCCCTCCTTCCTGTGAGCTCTCTTTAGAAAATTATTTTTCTTTTCCTGAGAAAGCAGTTCTTTCTTTTCCCTTCTCAGAGCTATTCTTTTCTAGGTCTTTCACAGCAGGAATCAATGACCCAATAATCCCAGATCCCAAATCACTGAGAACTCAAAAGGGCAGGAAGGTTTAATCTTCAGATGTTGGGGCTCTACCTAGTGCAACAAAGAAAGAACGGGAAAAGAGAAAAGACTTTATATTCAAGATTTAATGTTCATATCCTGCCATTTGGTGTTAAAAGCTGATTCCCAGAAAATACTTTAGATGACTCTAAGATAATGTCACCAACACCAGCTTTCTTAATTTTGCTTGGTGCACATATGCCTTTAGTATGGTTTATCACATTCCTTCTGGGTAAAGCAAAACCACACGAAAAACACTGAATTTTCACTGTGACTCTATGACTCTTGGATTATACTTCTATTGTACTCCTATCTTCCTATATCACAATTATAAACTTCAGTTTATTCCTTTCAAGTCATTAAACAGGACATTTTTGATTCATTTTGGATCTCTTTGCTGTTCAGCATAGTACCTAGAATACATAGGTATATTTTATTTTTTCTAACTGTCCTCTTCCATTCTTGACTTGCATGATACTGCACCCATTTTCTTCATAACTTCTCATAACTTGATTTCTTTACTTTTCCCGAGTACTTTCTATTAGACTTAACTTTTCCATTTGATCATCCCTACTAACTCATGAATGGAGTTAGGCTAAAAGCATTTTGTATAGCATCTTTTAAAAAATAATAAAAGTTTATTTATTTTGAGAGAGAGAGAGAGAGAGAGAGAGAAAACCCACAAGCAGGGGAAGGGCAGAGGGAGAGGGAGAGAGAGAAACTCAAGCAGGCCCCGTGCTGTTAGATCAGAGCCCAACACCAGGCTTGAGCTCACAAACCCTAAGAGCAGAAGTAATCAAGAGTTGGATACTTAAAAAAAAAAAAAAGAAAAAAAGAACTGGATACTTAAGCAACTGAGCCACCCAGGCCCTGTGATTTTGTATAACATCTTACATACCTACTGGGTCCAGGAAATAGCCGTTGGTGGCTATATTAATATTGCTTTTTAAAAACACTGATCAAATGGCTTTGTCCTAAGACTTTATCGATCCTTTAATTAGATTCACACTCTGATCCTTCAAAAGGAGATCACAGCACATACAATTTTCCAATTGTATTAAGAAGAGAACTTCTGTAATAGAACAGCTCATCAACTTGCCTTCTCTGGAATACAGTCTGAGTTGCACTGCTCTCAACTCCTATTTTATCCATTGTTCTAAAGTTAGATTCAGGACTCACACAACAACGACTTCATTTCCACAAATGCAATACCGGACAACATAGTCTCCCAGTAAGTTTTTAAGCAGTTTTTTAAATTTATACTGAAGGCTTGTCATTAACATTTTAACATCTCATTTAAAAATGGGCACCTGGGTGGCTCAGTGGTTTAAGCGGCTGTTTCAGCTCAGATCATGAGTTCTTGGTTCATGACTTAGAGTGCCATATTAGGCAATGTGGAGCCTGCTTGGGATTCTCTCTCTCCTCTCTCTCTCTCTGCCCCTCCCACTCTCTCTCTCAAAAATAAAAAATAAATAAGTCAGTGACTATAAAAAAAGATTGATTATCAAATTACTAGAAAACTTTCAAAACCTTTTGCTGAAATGGAGGTACTCTGCATACTTCCATAGTTTATAATGATTAGTTAGTTATTGGTATTCTTTCTCTCTTTATTCTTCCTTGTATAACATGCGGCTTTGTATTTTTAACTGACTGAATTCATGAATGGCAGTAATTTTACAGTAACATTACAAATAAAGCAGAGACCTGTATTCACGTATGCTTGCTGACACAGCTATATAAATTTGAAAACTTGGTCTCTGAGATAGTTCATATCTGTGATGGCAAGTGTTAAGGGCTGAATCGCATACCCCAAACTTAATATGTTGAAGCCTTAACCTCAGCGCACCCTAGAATGTGACCAGATTTGGAAATAAGACCTTTAAAAGGATAATTAAGGTTAAATGATATCATAAGGTGGGGTCTGATCAAATATAACTGGTGACCTTATAAGAAAAAGAGAGGACCAGAGATGGGCACACACAGGGAAAGACCACGTGAGGATACAGTGATAGAGTGACCAACTACAAGAAACACCTATGGAGAAACCAAACCTGCTGACACCTTGATCTTGGACTTTCAGCCTCCAGAGCTGTGAGAACATAAATGGCTGTTAAGCCACCTACTCTTTGGCATTTTGTTACGGCAGCCCTAGAAGTAAGTAACCGACCAACTGCCCAAACATCCAGGTAATAACTTGGATTTGTTGCCTTTTACTCAGATACTGATAAAATTGTAGAAACTACAATAAGACTGCAGGTTTTAAGGTAGAATATTACCAGCTGTATGACCCTGAGTAAGCTATTTAAACTCTCCAAGTCTCAGGGCACCTGGGTGGCTCAGTTGGTTAAACATCTGACTTCGGCTCAGGTCATGATCTCACGATTCATGGGTTCAAGCCCCACATCCGGCTCTGTGCTGACAGCTCAGAGCCTGGGACCTGCTTCAAACTCTTTTTCTCCATTTCACTCTGCCCCTCACCTGCTCATGCATTCTCTCTCTCTCTCTCTCTCTCTCTCTCTCTCTCAAAAATAAATAAACATTTAAAAAAATCTTCAAGTCTCATCAGTAACAGTGGATTGATAAGAATACAATTTCAAAGTGTTATTGTAAAGAGTAGATGAACTAATAAATGCTTCAAAGTGTTTATTAAGCACAGTCCCCAAAAGCATAGAACAACTCAATACATGTTACCTATTATCATTATTGTTGTTTTCATGTTAGTATGACTTAATAAAACCAGAAAATTCAATTCCTCTATGCAGATTCCTATCTTTGTAAAACTTTGAAAACACAAAGGGACAGAGAAAGTGTCAGCCTTAGACTGTATTTTCTGTTATGAAACTAAAAGGACATTTATTAAAATAAATTTATAGGATTTTAGAACTCCTCTGAGCAATGGTGGGTGCTGAGGGGCTGGTAACATTTTCCAAGCCTTTTTGTAAGTTGGTCTATGACTTTTGCAGTTGTACACCAATAAATAGTTAACAACTGTTTGTATGTTTCTATGATCAATGATCAAACAGCCTGGTAACATTTTAAGTATAGACTGAGAGTACTCCCCTAGAAATCTGCTACACCTTTCCTTCAGAATAGAGCTTTGCAATAGCTCACCTACACATTTCCTGTTTTGTCATCTGTGTGTCACTCTCACAGTGAAAGCAGAAGGGTCAATATAGCTAACCAATGGTCAGAACCTGAAATGTTAGAATTCTGAGAGCAAATAGGAGGCCACCAGAATACAAAATGAGAAACAAGAGAAAGGAAGAATCTATTCATGACAAAAGCTTTGCCCAGGCATCCTGGAATTCAGAGCAGGACCTGTTCAATGCTAGGGGAATTGGTTTCAAAATAATGCCCTAATTTACATAAAAGAAATAAAGCGGAAAAACAAGAGCACATAAATATAAAGGTAAACCTGTACAGCATCTCATGGACTTAAATAAGGGCACTTTCTGGATTTGTTTCAGAGACAACGATTTCCTCACTTCCTCCAATAGCTTAAGAACCTCGGCCTGCAGCTCTGGGTACCACCATCCCAGCCCTGCCTCTGCTATATTGTGAATCCCCAATTTGGGATGTGGATTCGCTGGGGGTTGAAATAACCAACCATCATTCACTAGCTGTATGGCATTGGGCAAAGCTTTCAATCCTTCAGCACTCAGTGTACTCACCCATGAAATGGGCCTACGTCTTGCGCTGTTATAATAGTTACCTAATAGTGCCGCATCTGTGTTAAGTATTGAGGACACTGACCAAATGAAAAGAGCTTAATGAACATTAGGGATTATTATTGTTGTCCAGAAATCTTCACACCCAAATCCCTATCTTTGATCCTGTGACTTTATATGTATATATCTTCTATGCACAGAATCCTTTTCCTGAACATGTCTTTGACTCTCCCTACCCTTTGGATTTCAATATATGGTCTGATATTAGGAGGAAAATTCATATTGACATGTGGTCATTGTGACTATTAGCACTAATTATCCAAAGTGCTTAAAGAATAAAGTATTTTAGTTAATTATGTAGTTAACCTAGTACCAACTATATCTGAATGATTAGAATTTAGTAAAACAAGGGGTGCCTGGGTGGCTCAGTTGGTTAAGCATCTGACTTGGGCTCAGGGCATGATCTCCCAGTTTGTGAGTTCGAGCCCTATGTTGGGCTCTGTGCTGACAGCTCAGAGCCTGGAGCCTGTCTTCAGATTCTGTGTCTCCTTTTCTCTCTGCCTCTCCCCTTGCTCGAACTATCTCTCTTTCTTTCTCAAAAACAAATAAAACATTAAAAAATTAAAACAAAAAAGAATTTAGTAAAACAAAAAAACAATGAAGCCATTAATTCCTGAATCCTGATTCAAGGATTTAGAAGATACTTCAGTATTTTAAAGTATTTGGGAGAACAGAACAGAAAAAATTCATTGAATAAGATGAAAATAAAGTGGAGCTTTCTAAGATTTAGGATCACTTGCAACTAAGGTCATTTGGATTTTTAATAAATTATTCTCATACCATCCTTCACTGTATCTATTTTCCTGAATAAAATTCTTTCCCCCATTGGTACACCTTATATAGAGGTAAAACGTCTGCCATCAGCTTTTTTCTCCTGCCGACATATTGTCTAACTCTCCTACTAATGAACGTAGCGTGGCACAGTCTACCTTGTCAGAATCTGCAGGGACGGACAGCAGCTATTTCTGAAGATTATCATTTATTTTCAAGAAACTCATGACAAACATCTAGAAAGAGTGGCATTTTGCAAATAACATATCATCCTCCTTAATATAGAAATGACCTCTCTATATTCTCATGGGTCCCAGCTCTTCAAATGGGCTTCTCTCTGTTCACGAGAGCTGAGTATTTGATCAAGTTAACCAAGAAAGCAGTTTAATCTATGTTTGAACTGACTTCAAATGTTTATTAGCCAGCTCGTTTTTATTTTTAAATATCTGAAAGATCCTTATTATTCCCTTTTTCCTCAGAGCATGACTGACGCTTCCCAATCCTGTGCATTTGCAAGGAATGACTTTTACATAACACCTATAGTTCTAAACATTCCATTAAAAGATTCACTAAGGTCTAATAATTTAAAAAGTCATAACTGGTTATTTCTGATTATAAAATTTCATAATAGGCTTCAATTTTTCAGATAGCTTGACGGGTGCCATTAGATGCAATATATAAAACCTTTCATACAATTAAAATGGATTCTGGTGTTACTGTGTTGGCCTCAGTGCCTGTCATTAACTGTCTGAATTTTTGCCTCATACCAATAATGCACAAACTACCTTAGGATAACTTAATGGATGTCAATGATTTTTTTGAATCCTGACTTCATCTTGGTTTTATTACACAAAAATCCTTCCCTCTTGCCACACTATCTTTAACTTGTTTTATTCTTCAGTCACACTTTCGTGACTATTCTCATCAACCTTAAAATTCTTGGAGGTTACTCTATGTGGTTAACAGCCTCAGAGGCAAGTGCACTTCACCCAACCATTAAAGTGTAAAATAGCCAGTAGGAGCGGTTCACAAAAGAACAAAAGGAGCGACCTCACAGACCCGTGGGAAGCCTGGAGACAACATTCAGGAACAGTTCTACAAGGCAGTCACTTTTGCTCCCAGTCAGGTGAGTAGAGGTTTTACCATGATCTGGAGAGAATACCCTCATACTCGGTCTAATGCCTCTGAAAATTCTCCTTCAGCTCCTTCAGAATCTCAAGACTTTGTGGTAACATTTTAAAGGAAAAACTTCATCAATCCAGCAATGTCTCTACGCCAATAAGATGAGTCACTCTGAATTACATGAAAGTAATTTAAGAAAGCCTTGCTGGTATCTCAGTAACAGAAATAAAAGCATTTTTTTGTTTTGGGGCTGGTGGGGAGGGGGTTCCAATCTCTACAAGCAGACTAATTTCATCAGGAAAGTTGCGGGACTGAAAATATTCTGAAAAACAAAAATCAACAAAAAGACCCTCTGATTAGGAATCTGAGGCTGTCTTTTTGTGACAGGTTGTGAGGTGTGGGGGAGGGGAGTAGTGGCAAAGAGGGGTTGCCTAGGATACAGAATACACAATGCAAAGAAAAGTAAGACTGCCTTCTGTAAAGCAATTGAGAAAGAAAAAAGAGACTCAATATTTTCACATAACAGCCCTTAAAATGCTAAGCAATACCGGCATTAAAACTAGCAGTAAAATTCAAGATTGGCTTGGAGATAGCAGATATTGAGGTACTCAAACTTTCTTCTCCAGATAAGAGCATCAGGGGCACTGTCTGGAATGCTATGGGTGAGGGTCACGAGACAGAACAGAATTAATGCTAAAGGAGGAGAGGAGACAAGATCAATGCTCTGATAAGGCAGGAGAATGATATGAATAGCATAAAGTGACCTGACCCCTGACCCATGCCTGGGATACTTTTCATGCACAAAAATTATCGAGATTAGGAAGGGCCCCTCCCCACACCTTTCTGCCTTCTCAGTGTATTAATTGGTTAAAAGTAATACAGCCTTTTTAGATGATAAACGGGCCTTTCTCTCTCCTGAGTCCTGAGGGTATGGTAAAGACATTACTTTTAGAAACACGGTAAAGCGGCCCCCCCAATTCACCATGAGAATCTCAATAGTTTAGAGTTTAGAAGGCTGATCTTGCCTTGCTCTTCCTGTTTCCCTGATCCCTCAGATCTTATCTACATTATCTGACCTATTCTTAATCTTTCCTCTTATACAGAAGCACATACTAACACCAGTTACATAATCCTATACATGTGTGTAGACCAGGTGTGTTTTGTGCTTCACATAAGATGGCCGTGAGGTCCAGAAGCCCTTATTCATACAGTATTCATACAACAGGATATTGGTGCTGATCACCATCTGGGAGCTCAGCTGGAGCCGAAAGGCAGAGCCTCTGGTTTTCCTCCATGTGAACCTATCTACATGGCTACTCAGGCTTCCTCAGAGCATGGCCACTGGGTTCCAAACAGGAGGAAACAGGAAGCTCCCAGTCCACTTAAGGCTTGGACCCAGATGACCTAGAATGCCACTTATGCCACATTTTATCAGACGGCCAGCACAGAATTACAGAGAGAAGAAGTATATTCTACTTTTGGATGGAGGGGCCTCAAGTATGTATGGAGACAGAAGAAACTGATAAGGCCATCTTTGGAGACCATCACACAGACTTAATTACATTCCATTTCTGAAAAGGTTACAGCAGAACATGTTTGCAGAGTCTCTCTATATTATGATAGTTCTGTAAATTTCAAATCAACACAACAAACCTACTCTTACTGTAATGTGTTTTATCTAAGATTTTTTCATTTAGTCCTTAAAGCTAAAGAGCACTGTACATTTTAATTGGATTAATTGTATTATTTTGAAGCAAGTAAAGCATTTAAAACACTACTAAGTAAAAAGTTAGTTCCTATTCTTTTTCTAGTGTTATGATATCCACCAATAATTTGTTGAGCAGAAATAATTTTCAAGGAATTCTGCTGAGAATTAATGAAACTTTAAAGGCAACAGACTCTGAAAAGGTGACTTTACAAGAGAAACATACAGAACGATAGCAACCAAATAATTATGAAGAATAGCAGCTAAATATTTAACATTTTAATCATGCTTTGAGAAAGACAAAATCCCTTTGAACATAATGCAGTTAAAAAGGAAAAAAAAAGATGAGAAAGAAGAAAATTACCAAGCAAAAGGCTAGCAGGAAAAAAAAAGTGAGACTAAAACTGGTAAAATATAGCATTTCAGAGAGAATCTTAGTATCAAAAAATAATTGAAAAATGCTTATTTATTAGAAGATCACTGCTTTACTCAAAATGAAATATGGATATAACATATGTCAACCCCCAGTTCTGTTAAATTAAATATGCCCAGAAATCCACTTAAGAAATTAAAAGGATTCTGAACTATTTGTCTTATTTATTAGTATTATGGTCTGACACCATCATCTCCAACTGGAAGAAAACTAAAACCCACATACCAAGGTGCCAGACAGAGAAACATACGGCACTTTCCAATAACCAAAGCCTGGCTATTTGTAGGTGGTAGAAATCTATTTAGGGATCCCTTTACAGCTTGATGAGAAAAACATCATATGTTTACTTTTAGGAGTTTCAGTAAGAAGAAATTTTAGGTTTATTTACAGCAAAGAGGGAAAGGTATTACCTGTATTCATGAAATGTAGGCATCTTATAGAGACTGGAGGGAATTCTTTTAATACATTTCTTTAGAAAAGGATGGCAGCTCAGAGAAAAAAACTTTGTGGGGTTTTTAAATATTTAATGTCCCACTGCTGCTTTGCAGCCTGAGAAAAACTTGTGGTTCTTTATTGGCAAATATTTCAGAACTTATCTCCAATTGTATGAAATTTAAAAAAGGGTTTAATATTTCTAAACCATAAAGCTAGATGAAAAAAACAACAGTTAGGGCAACAAGGTAATTCTTTGCAAAATTAAAACCTGAACATTAAATCATCACTTTTTCACAGCTAGATAAAAATGTTCTTGTTGTCAGGGTTTTAATTCATTATCTTTGCATTAATATTTGTTAGTTGTCTATTGTACATGAATTATTTGATTAAAGAATTTGAATGACTCAAATAATCATGTGGCCTCTATTCTTAACAGTGAATAATTTAGTAATGGACACATTTATCAGACAAAAGGTAGTGATGAGCCTTAGAGTCTTGGGCAGATTCAGTATTATATGAGGGTGGAGACAAAGCTAATTATACTAGGATAATTGTTGAAATATTTTTTTAGAAACTGCTGTAAAGTCTCTCTTAATAGACTTACTCCAGATCTTGAACTTCATATATTATTAACTTCATAAAGTTAGGTCACTAATAAAATAATGTGTACTGACTGAAAGACAAAGCATATTATTTATATTTGAATTTTATATACATACATATTAAATTATGGAACCCCTGTCTACTGTCAGAATTGTCAAGTGGTGATAAAAAGCATAATATATGGAAATTCCTAAGCTATAATGTATTTTTTTAAGCTAAGTATTCCAATCTGTAATTGAATAGTGGCAATGGTTAGTAGGAGCAGTTCTATACCAGAGTATTGGCCTTTAATCCTTCTACCATTGAACAGCAGGGCCTTTGGCAACTTAATTAAACTCACCATGCTTCAAATCCCTCATCCTTATAGTCGGGATATGCCACATTTTATCTAAGATGTCTTTCATTGTAAGACGCACCACTATTTGATACACTACTACAAAAGAAAAACACCCAAAGCAGATAGCTGAAAGGAAGATCCGTGTAAAGTGGATATATCGAAGGGTTAGGACCTCAATGTGAGGAAAATGAGGAAAAGACGTAACAGAGAGAAAAGTACCAGAAAACCTGCACACCTCCACTTTGACATAGAGTGCAAAGGGAAGAAATGTGTTCCCCGTAATATAAACAAGAAGCCTGTGTCCATGCAGGTTGAATTCACACTAGCCTTCTGGTCCAAAAAACCTCAAAAAAGAATTTAATTGAAAGGGACCTTAGGTTGATCATGCTCCAGGTGACAGGCAGAAGCAAACACAAATTATCTCTGGAAGAATTTGAGGGAAACCTAGGCTGATGCCAGCAATGATTATAAGACCAATTTCAGAGATGATATAATGCAGAAAAAAAAACAGCATGTTGCAGTTCAGTTGTAAATATGGCACCAATTCTTTCCTTCCCTCAAACCACATCTTCTGCAGCTTCTCCCATCAAGAAGTCTATTTCACTAACACCTGAAGCTCTGCTTGCTTTATGACCTGTTTGGGCCAATACAATATGACAGACATATGAGGTGTCTATTTGTGAACTGATGCTCAAAAAGCCTTGCATGCTTCCACTTGGTCCTGGAACTCTGCTATTACTAGAAAAATTACTCACCCCTACTTGCTAGGAAGCTGAGAGATCATGTGGAATAAAGCCAATTCATTCTACCCAATGTCTTGCTAGATTACTCAGCATCCAACCTACCCACCAGTTAACCACAGATGCATGAGCAAGCTTTTGGAAAACAATCTGAGCCTACCCAGATCCACAAAAACATTCTACAGGTTCGTGAGCAAGAGTATTGATTATCTTAGACCATTACATTTGGGGGAGTTTTATTATACAGCAACAGCTAACTGAACAAGGTAGATCTTACAATGAAATATGGTATAGTAGCAACCTTATGGGGCTACGGTAAGAAATTAAGTGATTCACTACCTGCAAGACACTTAGTATAATGCTTCCTACATGGGAAGTCTAAAGAAATGCCATCTACATTATTGAGGTGTTAGCATATTCCGCAACTTTATTTATATATAAAATAGGAATTCTGATTTACATAATATGAAGACCAAATAGAAGTAGAAACATTTTTAACTACAAGATACAAAATAAAATGTAATTAACAACTACAACTACACATAAATGAAGAGCTAGAATACAATGATTTATATACCCAAAAAGGTATAAACATGTGTTAAGCCAATACAAAAAAAAAAAAAAAAGATGAATTTTGTCTGGGAGACTCAGGGATGACTTTATAGAGGAGGGAGGTATTCGAATCAAATACAAAAGATTAGGAAGGATTTGGTAAGGTAAAGGGTTGTTACAAAGCAAAGAGAAGAAGGCATTCTAGGTTAAAAAACCTACATGTGCAACGAGCCAAAGACACAAAAGCATCTATTATATGGCAGTCCTGCCTAACTGTCGGACTAGGAGTACCCAGTATAAGAATAAAAATGGTCAGATAATAAGGCCAGGAAGATAGTTTAAAAAGCTAGTCATTATCTGGTTAAGCAAAAATGACTTTCTTCTTTAAGCATAAATATCACCAGAGATTTCTAAGAAGACCAGTAATATGATAAAATCTATTTTAGAATTTCTAATCTTGTAGCCATAGAGAGGAAAGATTGGTGGGAGGGAAGTAAACACAGTACCAAGGTAAAAAAATGATCAGGGTCTGATCTAAGGTCTGTTGAACTGAAAGAACTGAACCACATTTGAAGACAAAAAATCTCCTCACTGACTCAGGGCTTGAACTCACAACCCTGAGATCAAGAGTAAGAGGTTTAACTAACTGAGCCGCCCACACACCCCAACACCATTAAAATTCTTAAGTGGCCTAATCTGTAGCAAACTCCTGGCACACACATTACTGATGTAATTCGTCTGAGTGCTTTATGTATGCATATGAAGCTCAAACAGCACACTGTCCCTGATACACCACCAGAGATGAAACTACAGAAGAATTACTGGGGAATGCTTCACTGTAAAAAGAGAAAGAAGAGCATGCAGACAATCTTCAAAATATGTGAAGAGATGCACCAATTCAATGGGCAGGAGTCACATTGAGTTGCTTCAGAATTTGGAACCAGGAATAATCAGTAGAAATTAGAGGTGGTGTAGCTTTTAACTTAGTAAAGGAAAACATTTTCTATTATCTAGAGTTTACTCGTGGAGTTCCAGTCCCTAACTCTGGAAATATCCAAACATTATTCATGCAAAAATTTTAATCGAGCAATTAAAATTTGCCAAAATCCACGCTAGACATTCCGGAACAACTGTGAACAAGATAATCTCTCAGGAGTGGCTGCAGAAAGGGATTCTGCATTGTTTTATTTATGTAATTCTGACTACATTCTAGGCACTGTTTGAAATTCTTAACAAATATTAATTTCTTTTATACTCAAAGCAACCTTACACAAGGGAAACTGAGGCAAAAAGAGGCAACACAAATAGTGTCAGCACTGTGATTCAAATCCAGATGGTCTGGCTTTGGGGTCTACGCTCTTGGCCACCATGATGGCTGCCTTCACCCCTGCCCCACTGGGTGGAGCTGTGCTACCAGGCTGAGAAGGTCCTTCCACTGCCCCCTACTCCCAGAAGACTCGGAAAGCACCTATAAACTTGTGCAAGACACTGAAGCCATTTTTTTGTGTGTGACAAAGTCAACATGTTCCCAGTGACTAGACCTGATAAGGTTTTGGTGCTTTTTTTCTTTTAAATATGGGCACTCACATCCACAAAAGCCACATACATACCCCTATTCAGAATGTTTTTCTGTTTTACTCACACCTTAACTATAAGGAAATCTATGGGAGAGAAAGTTTGGAAATTGATTTTGTTATACAGAATTTTAAAGAATCTATAAACTTAAAAATAACTCCTGGGTATGTGATAGGGAAGATGAGCAAAATAGAAAAGGGATTTTACATTTCAGAATTCTGTACTATTTATTTTTTTCATGAGCATGCTTTATTTTCCTAATTAAAAACTTACAGGAGACTTGTTTGAGTCCAAGTTTATCATAAAATAATAAGAATGTCTCTCATTTTCTGCTCATCTAGAAATGAAAGCAAGAATTTGGAATTGTGGACAATTAGCACATAATTAGAAAATGTTGGAGTGAGTAGCATGAAAACTACCGATCATCCAACCACTTTATTTTACAGGTGAAGAACTTGAGGCCAAGGAAGGGATGATGTCAGAAAGCAAACTGATTATACTGAAATGCATATAAAAAGGTCATTAAGCCCAGAAAGCACTGTAGGGACAGTAGTAGTGGCTCTATCACACTGTTGTTCTAAAGATTAAATGAGAAAAGTCATGTAGAGCATACAGCCTGGAATATAGTTACCACAAATGTTATTAACATTTATTATTGCTGCCACTGTTACTATTGTTACCAGATCACCTTACAGGAGCTGCAAAGTAATCTTCTTTTTTACAGTATCCTGCTGACTGCATGTGATGGACTCAAGGAGTTGAGGGCAATGATGGACTTTGAAATGAGATCTGAGCACAAATACCAGCACTGTCAATTATGAAACTGAGAGATTTTGAACAAACTATTTAAATTTCTAACATTCACTTTCCTCCTTGGAGAATACAGTGATACCTGCATGGCATGTGGTGAGGTACAAGGGTGAAAGCACAGAAGCATTAGGCTACTCCTGGCACTTATTAAAACCTTCTATAAATTATAGCAATCCTAATTATTATTATAAGTTGTGAAGGCCTGTGGTATACACAAACTTTACAGTGTGGACTAATCAGCAAGATTATTGTACCTGGGTAACAGGTTTGCTTAATTTTCTTTCCCTACATGTGCTTTTCTACTTCTCTATTCACCTATAGCCACGTGTTTAAGTATAGATGCAGGAAAAAAGAAACAAACAAGATAAATAAAAAATCCAATACCCTTCCCTTAGGAAAGATGAAGGTGTAGACCCATCCAGGATTCCAGCCCGTTCATTTGCCAATTCTAATCCATGTGCTGTACTTCAGAGGAGGAAATCGAAAATAACCAGATGTCTTATATCCACTATTTTGTGTAATATAAAAGGGTAAAAATATTGGATTTTGATTTTAAGGAGAGTTTTTGGGTCAACCCAAGATAGTTCTTCAGAAAACAATCATCCAGAAGACAGGGACACAGTGGGAGCCCAATTATGGAGCCAAAAGGGGTCTGTGAGTGCATGTTGAAGGGCTAGAGAAAGAACCTGTGAAGGGCTAGGGAGATTATGGCTGAGGATGGGTAGGCTTCAATGTTTTCCTGTATGCAAGATCATGGATGCCACTAGCCATTTAAAGAGATGAGATTAAATGGATAGAAAAAAAATAAAATCCATGGCATAGAAAAGCAAGGGATTAAGAGAGAAAAATGCATTCAACACTACATTTGAATTAGAGCAGTGGTTTCCAGACTGTGGTGTCCAGATCCATAGTATCAGCTTACCCGGGGACTTGATAGAAATACAAACTCTCCCTCCCATTCCAGGTTACTAGGCCAGAAACTCCAGGAGTAAAAGGGCTGGGGGGGGGGGGGGGAAGGCAACAATCTGTATTTGAACAAGCCTCCTGGTTGTTCTGCTGTATGTGTAATTTAGAGGAACGTGATCTTCCTTCCTACTTTTTATTCCAATTTACAATGTCTTCTTCTTAAATCCTCATCTGAACCAAAACATAAGGAAACGGAGAGGGGTGTAAAGGTTAGGAGAATAGAGCAGGCCTATTTAAGTCATTTGCAAATACAAGATTTGCAAATTATTATTTATAGCAAAAGTGAAGGTTAACAATTTTTAATCACAGTCAAACATTTTCATGCCATGCATGACTTTCACAAAAGAATAGACATAGTGGTCCAATGGAAGAAAGAAGATTCGAACAATAGAGAACAGTATTTGTTAAGTGGAGAGGAAATGGCACTTGATGGGTTGCACAATGAACTGGGAATCAGATGTCCTAGATAGAACCTTCCCTGTCACCAGAGCTCTTGCCAGACCATTTCCGCCCACATCACTGAGGGACAGTATTTGCTAAAGCCCAGTTGATCCTGTGCGAACAGGACAATGCTGCATAAGGACTGTTGAAGTTGTCACAGGCCTGATTACAGCAAAAGACTAGCGTTATCTGAAAAATTCTGTAGCGGAAATAAATCAAACATAAGCAAATAAAAGACTGGGGATTTATCTTGGAAGAAAAGGCATACATTACTGGAAGGGCACTGGAATAAATTTCCTGCACCTCTTGCCTCCTCCATTTCCTACCTGAAAAATCCTGCACTGCACCTTTTAGTAGTGTGAGTGTGAGGCTTGTCTTCATTCGCCTTAACCAGTAGCATGTTCTTTTATATGTTCCAATGCTAAGACAATCTACCTTAAACGTAGCCATTGAAAATGGGCACTTTTGACTTATTTTATATGCATTAATGAGCCTCTCATTTCATACCTTTATTAAAATCCTTGGTAAAGTACTAATGAAATGTGAGCACGGGCACCAAAAATTTCAAACCAGACTACATTCACTATGTATTCCATAAGGCCCGTGGGATCATCAGATTCAAGGAGATCAGAAAATACAGAGTAATACTGTTGCATTCTGATATTATAAGATATACTGCCTCTAATTCGCTTTTGTGTTACCTTTAAAAATTAGTCTATAAAATTTTCATGGCAGTTTCAAAGCATTAACGTGTAGGTAATGGAATAAAATGACTTCAAATGAGAAAAGTTACCGAGACTATGCTGGTGGCACAACTAAATTTTAGAGTGCAGAACAAAGAATCAAAGAAAACATTTGGGAAAATACTTTTTAAAAGTTGGAGGGCACTTAAGGGGAAGAGCACTGGGTGTTATATGGAAAACAATTTCACAATAAAATATTATGGGGGAAAAAAATAAATAAATTACAAATCTTAAAAAAAAAAAAAGTTGCTTTAACCACCTCATAAAGTGGATGTATAATGGCAGTGTGCAGGTGTTCTATTATGCATCGGGCCGTCCTGGTGTGCGCAGGCTAGGAGAGGGTGTATATAGGATTTTTCCCATGGTGACAATAGGAATCTCTGGAGGACCCTCTCTGTTTAGAAGTGGCTTGTGAGCTTCCTAGTCAAGATGGGGCTTACGTGGTACATGAGTTCCCACTACCTCTAGGGTAAGCTGGAACCCAGAGCAGACAGGTAGAAAGCTTGCAACGATGGGAGTGAAGTGATCAGTGCTGGGGCTGGAGCGGATCTGGTGCTGAGCGGAAGAGGATTAAAAACGCTGTGAGGGAGAAGTATGGGGAAGAAAAAGAGAACGGAAGGAAGCCATCTGGCTTCCAACAGTGCTAGAAGAGAAAGGGTTCATTGCTTTGCTTGTAAACTCTCTGGACCCCCTACCTGAATGGTAACCACAGGAACACAGCATCAAAAGAAATGGTTTATTTGATAGGAAGTAGAATCAGCAAACCCCAGAGCCACTGAAGTCTGTGTGGCTCCCAGATCCTCTCTGAAGCCCATGTTTGTTGCATGTATGTTGACTCTAGGGCAGCTGGTACCCACTTTGAAAGAGGAAGGTGGGGAGGCAGGGGAAAGGTCAGGATGTATTAGAATCAAAACTTCTTCCAGACTTTCATTTTTCTCAAACACAGTTTCCTTTGATGACATGAGGATACTCTGATATAGATTTTTCAGAGAAAAACCTTTGCTTTCTCAGAAGATTCCCACCACCTTTGTTTTAAAGATTCACTCCAGGGGCGCCCAGGTGGCTCAGTCGGTTGAGCCTCCCACTTCAGCTCAGGTCATGATCTCACAGTTCATGGGTTCAAGCCCCGTGTCGGGCTCTGTGCTGAACGCTAGCTCAGAGCCTGGAGCCTGCTTCAGATTCTGTGTCTCCCTCTCTCTCTGACCTTCCCCTGCTTGCACTGTCTCTCTCTGTCTCTCAAAAATAAATAAAAACATTAAAAAAATAATAAAAAAGATTCACTCCAACTCTTTAAAGCAAGGACAGAATGCCAATCTGTCATCTCTTGTAAACTTACTTTGCTAAGTGAATTAACCTCTTTAGCTCAGCTGTATGGCTTTAAAACTAGAAACAATATCATGCTCACAGTCCCGCAACTCTCCTTCAGCAACCAATCTACATAATCAACTGTCTCTTAGACATCACCACTTGGATGCTTTAGACAGCTCAAACCATTTTTCCTAACAGACCATCTTGCCCCCAAACCCGCTTTCCTCTCTCAATAGCTGGGGTCGCCATCATCCACTGGGCCTCCAAGCCAGAAGATAAAGCTTTTCTGGCTCTCTTCTCGTCATTCAGTTTAGACCTTCTGCTTGCTGGATGTTTCTCAAAACTACTTCCCTCCTATTCCTCCTGAGCCTGCCTTCATCAGTCTCATCACCCATCTGGGTAAACACAACCACAATTACTTCCTCACCAGCTGCCCTCCCCCCCGGGTCTTGGATTCTCCATTCCCTCTGCCCAGAGGGACAGCTTTATCCTCTTAATCTTAGGCAAGAGGAGGACAAGAAAGACCTGGAGAGAAGCAAGTAGAGGTGATTAGATATTGGAGGCTGGGGGTGGAAATTATTAAAATTGGTGTGGGATTTTTTTTCTTTCAGTTTCAATTCATTCTTCTATTCTCATGAATACCTCCAAATGAATGTCATTAGAAGTCAGTAAGAAACAAACAAAAACTTCCTTCCTTCTTCCCAAAACATACAACACTTTGCTTGGAATCATCAAGAACAGGAGTCATTCTTTTTTTGCCCAATTTTTAAAGCCCAGTTGTGCATAACATTTTTCTCTCACAGTTGTATGCCGGAACCTAGAAAAATTTAAAAACAACAAAAGCGCTTTCTATGTTGTAGAAAGAGGTGGTGAAGTGCAGTTTCTTCATTTTGTACCCTGCTGGCAGACATAGTAATCTCATAAACAAGTAGGTGACAATTCTGTTGTCTCAGTAAAGTAAGTTATGAGCTCACGAAAACTACCTGCCTCTGAACGGAAGGCTCAGCTCTTACACCTAAAGCACTAGAAATCTCCTGAGAATCGGTGCCCTAGAATAAGGGCCAAGGACAAATAGAAGCCTGATTTGGCCTAATTCTCCAAAAAGAAAATGAATAGTAATAGGTGATTTCTCAGTTCAGCAAGGAATGAGTGGATCCTGTACAGGGGAGGATCTGAAATATTGCAAACCTGGTTCCTAAAATAGAATCAGAAAACTTTGGAGCTAGAAAACACATAGAAAAGCAGCCTCCTTGATTTAATAGAAGAGCACACTGACACTCAGAAAGCTGAAGTGATCTGTGCTCACTGAGAGGGGCCAGATCTGAGCCTAGAACACTGGTTCCATATGCACAATACACATTTGCTTAATCCGCAAGTAGCAAATCTGAGAAGTCAACCCCTCGTCTAAGTCATGATAGGGAACTAAGAGATCTCAGCTTCCAAACGTGAACCACTCTGGAGGGAGCGAAGCACACTTGTGAAGACATAAAGATACTTCCCAGGGCATCTTGTCTCTGACAAAATCCTGTGTCCAGCGTCAGAAGGAGCAGAAGTGATGTGGTTCACCAGTCCAAAACAGAAGTCTGATCCTAAGACCAATACTCCTAAAGTTATACTACCAGTACCTTGAAGAAATCGTGTTGCCAGTCCCTATAATCAGTGCTTAGATACTGCTACTTCACATACCAGGTGTCTTCTGAGCCACAGATCCTTGACATGGAGTTACTTGTTCATATGACCGTCCACGGACTCACTCAAGTGTCCACTGAGCCAGGCATCATGGTAGATATGCAGCAAACCCAATATACATAGTCTCTACCTTTCTGAGACTTTCACTGTGGCACACCTTTTTATGATTTGCCTGCTGCTGATCTCCAAGCTCTATTTAAGGATTAAAAAATGCACTGATAAAACAAAAACTACTCATGTACGAAAAGACTCTAGAGAAACTAGCAAGTTACTTTTTCTCTGGAAAAGGACATCAAAGTCTATAAAAATAAATTTCCCTTTAAAAGCAATAGATTTTCTTAATCACCTAAAAATAAAAACTTGAAAAGAAAATTAAGTTAAAGGAGCAGAAGTGCTGTAGGTCACAGCACAGGGCATACTTAGCACAGCATAATGAGAAATTGAAGTAAAATCCAAATTTTAGGTTCCTGCTCTTCTCTAAATCAGATCCCTGGCTCGCAAATGACACAGCTACAATGTTTCACATCTCTTATTGCTTGCTTACTTCTTGTCGTAATTAAATAGACAGTCTAGTTCTTTGAGCTTTATTTCTTAACATTTAATTTCTCAGATTCCTGAAACCTGGTTACCTTTGCATTGATACACTGATCCAGGAAAGTGGCCAGATCCCAACATCCCTGTTCCGTTCTTCATAGTTTCATGATTTTTACTAAATGTAACACTTGTCCATGTGCCATTATTCTCAAAATCGCCTTCTCTCATCATTTTCTCTTCTTAGCCAGACCACCTGCTCTGGACACCTCTCTCTTCTTACCTTCCCTTTTTAATTTCGAACGTATAACCCATATTCTTCCAAAAACATTTAAACTTACAGCATGAATGTAAAATAATAGAGCAGATAGGAATAAAATGGCTTTAAGCATACCCGTGAAGTAAAAGGCAAGTAGTTTTTATCCTTTGCTTTTAAAAAAAAAATTAATGTTTATTTTTGAGAGAAAGAGAGAGCACAAACGGGAAGCACACAGAGAGAGCGGGAGATGCAGAATCCAAATCAGGCTCCAGACTCTGAGTTGTCAGCACAGAGCCCAATGCGGGGCTTGAACCCACAAACCGTGAGATCATGACCTAAGCCAAAGTCACATACTTAAGTGACTGAGCCACCCAGGCGCCTCTGTCCTTTGCTTGAAGTGAGAATTTGAGTTGGGCACGGAACCCAGCTTCCCATTTTCTGCCAGTCAAAACATAAAAGGGAACACGTAGAACTGCATTCTTTTCATTATCTGACAGGCAAAGTACACACATTTGTCTCTGCAATCGTGCTACTTCCTGGAACAAGCCTCAAGCAGGAATTTACAACATGGAACACATCACTTCAATTCTGTGATTATGAAAGGGTGTGATTACAAGAGTCCCACTCAGACCACCCTTTGTAAAAAACCGCAAGCATAAAGTTAAAGTAAAATTTAACGAAAGCATTTGGGAGCGAATGTGAATAAGGTCCTCCGGAGCCTCACATTCTCAGGATTTAAATTAAGATCGGGGATAATTTGAAAGTGTGAAATAGTGAACACGTCTATTAGATTCTCTCAACTACCAGACTCCTCAGGTAACACGGGCTGAGACAAGGTTGTTGTCAGTTCATGATTAAACTCTCACCAAAAAAACGCAGTGTAAATATTCTGAGTTGTCAGTTAACACAAAACCTCCTTGCTTTGGTGATTGCTTAAGATTTGTCATTTTTGTCAACAACCACATTTGTTCTCATCACAAACAAGAAGTCCATCAAGAGTAGAAATGTCAGCCTAGGAACAACTGTTTTTCTTATAATTGGCCTGGGAAAGGTTCTCTGGAAAGACTGTCATCTGGATCTTCTAACATAAGGAAAAGAATTTCACTATTTTTTTTAGCCCACATGATCTGTGTGTTCTTTTGTGATTGGTTTTTCCTATCCATGGAATAACCTCAGTGCATGCCTCTTAGAGATATGTATGCCTCTTAAATATTAAGAATAACACTCCCCAAAGGTCTCATCACTGTAACTGACTCAGAAAGTTACCCTTAATACAATTACCTGAACTCAGCCTGGTACGCGGATCAATCTTGATTAAATAGTAGGAAGAGTGCAACAAATTACTTCAATTTATATTTAATTGATGCTGAGTTGTTCCTTTATGTAGGAACCAGGTGATAGTCCAGATCTTAAGATCATTTCTGGATAAAGACAGTATAAGGAATGGAGCCCCTGAGGGGGCCAGCTGGTTAAATGTCCAACTCTTAATTTCGGCTCCGGTCATGATCTCACAGTCTATGAGACTGAGCCCTGAATTGGACTCTGTGCTGACAGCATGGAGCCCACTTAGGATTCATTCTCTCTCCCTCTCTCTCTTCCTCTCTCTCTCTCTTTCTCTCCCTCTCTCTCTCCCTCTCTCTCTCCCTCCCGTTTGCTCTCTCTCTCTCTCTCTCTGCCTCAAAATAAATAAACATTAAAAATTCTTAAAAAGAGAGTACTATGATCAATCTAGAACTACGAGAAGCTTTTCGTCTTGTGTACCACCTAGAGCATGTACCTAGCTCTCCTAACAAGGTTCCAAATGGAATATTCATTTAAAAAAAACAAAAGAAGTAATATTAAGACATATAACTCATCTACATCTTGCTTTAAGTTCGTATCTGTTAGATTTCCACTTCTGGCCATAATGTAGTAATTTAAACCAACTTGCCTCCCCACCAAAAGCAACTAACAAATTAGAAAATCTATACAAAAAAATCCTTTATAGATATTGGACCATATACAAGGCAGGACTTGAGATCGCTGCGAGAAAAACAAATGAGAGGAGCCCTCCAATCACTCCAGGTTTCTGGCCGGCAGCGCTTTCTGGACGTGGACAGCTGTGGAGGGAAAGGGATTCCGCAAAATGCACAGCGGGAGTTCACCAGTTCATGGTAAATAGGAGTTCTAATATCTGTACTATTTTATACCAGCAGTTAAATTTTTAACTTATAATAAGATCTAGTGGGACCTTCACTAATTCAGATGATGTACTGTGGTAAAAAAAAATTTGAACTTAATGAAAGTTTTGAATACAAGTAGGTTTAAAATTAGAAAACCTGTTAGAGAAAATAGATCACTTAAAAAAAATAAAGCAATTGATCAGTTCAACAGGTATAGTTAGAGCACTTAAAAAATCCTTCACTAAGCCTTTTGTTTTAGCGAGACATCAGGAACTTAGGAAGTGGAAATGGGAAGTAATTATAGAGCATGATAAAGAACATCTAAAACCACTAGTCAATAACATACCAAATAATGGAAGTATTTTTTTGATTCTCAATGTCAATGAATACTAGAGATTTTCCCATTAAAAGCAAGTAATAAGACACAAGTGTTCCTCTTACTTTTGTTACATATTATTCTACGATTACAAAATCTATTCTAGGATTACAAAAATGTCTCACAACTTCTGGAATTCCTATGTTGTATACCTGGAACTAATGAAAACATTACGTGTCAACTACACATCTATAAAAAAAAGTCTAACAATAAGTGATTGCTTAGAAATGTATATTGTGTTATGTATAAAGTAACTATTAAAATAATGTTGCAGATAATTAAAAAGAAAATCTTTATATGACTTTTAATGGCTTTACAGTATCCAATTTTAAAGTACCACTGCTTGTATTATTAATTTATAATTATTAGACATTTCTAGAACATAAAAATTGATGAAATAAAATACAGAAACTTTTATCATTTCTGAGTAGTATATTTTTTAACTTACTAAGTTTTCTAAAAATCATGTTTTGGGGCACCTGGGTGGCTCAGTCGGTTAAGCCTCCGACTTCGGCTCAGGTCAGATCTCATGTTCGTGGGTTCGAGCCCCGTGTCAGGCTCTGTGCTAACAGCTAGCTCAGAGCCTGGAGCCTGCTTCTGGTTCTGTGTCTCCTTCTCTCTCTGACCTTCCCCCGCTCATGCTCTGTCTCTCTCTGTATCAAAAATAAATAAAACATTTTAAAAAAATAAAAATAAAAAATAAAAATCATGTTTTGTCATGATTACATTTAATAAAAAACATACATATGTGTACAAATGCTTGTCTGGACACACATCAAGCTATTAATCTTGGTTACCTTTTGAACTAGGGGCATTGTGAGCTTGTGAGCCAGGAGAATAAAGATCTCTATATTATCTGACATTATATATACATACTGCTTTTGTAGTTTCAAAAATCTAATAATATACATTCGTTTGCAGAACTACCATTAAAAAAAGGGCACATAGGGATAACTATTTCCCAAATGTGGTATATTGGTATTTTAAAAATATTAACAGTACAGATAACAATAAAAATATAAACAAACCACTACAGAATGGTAATAATGAAATGAAAGCAACTTATATGTATCTCTTCAAATCCCTTGTCTTGTTCATTATTCCTAAAAGCATATAAAAATCGGTCAATTGCATGTTTCAAAAAATATCAGACGAATTTGTCAACATTTTCCCAATTGACAAAAGCTCCAAAAAAGATACATGTTGCTGAAATGTAGTTGAGAACAACGGTCTCATAAAATGGTGAAATAGTGGAAAGCAAGAAATAATTGTTGGCAAAGATGTGGAGAACAAAGAATGCTCAGGCACTGCTGGTGGCAATGCAACTGGTACAGCCACGTGGAAACATGTGGAGGTTCCTCAAAAAGTTCAAAATGAAACAACCCTGTAAACCAGTAATTTCAGTACTGGGTATTTACCCAAAGAGTACAAAAACATGAATTTGAAAGGATATATGTACCCATATGTTTATTGCTTATTGCAGCATTATTTCCAATAGCCACATTATGGAAGCAGACCATCAAAAGATGAATGGATAAAGAAGATATATAACAATGGATATTATTCAGCCATTAAAAAGAATGAAATCTTGCCATTTGCAACAACATGGATCAAGCTCGAGAGGATAAGGCTAAGTGAAATATGTCTGTCAGAAAAAGACAAACATCATAGGATTTAACTCATATCTAGAATTTAAGAAACAAAACAAATAAAGAAAAAAAAGAGACAAATCAAGAAACAGACTCTTAACAGTCAAGACTGAACTGCTGGTTACCAGAAGGGAGTAGGTGGGGAGCTGGGTGAAATGGGTGATGGCGATTAAGAGTACATTTATCATGATGAGCACTGAGTAATGTAAGGAATTGTTAAATCACTATACTGTATGCCTGAAACTAATAAAACACTATATATTAATTATACTGGAATTACAATTTAATATTAAAATTTTTTTTAAATAAAGTAAAACAAGGTAACCAGGCTAGCCAGGGAAAAAAATAATTAAATAAATAATGTTAAAAAACCTAGTGTGAAAAGATAAATTGGAATTTTTTCTCAAGAATAATTTGAACATATATATACACATAGAGAGAGAGAGAGAGAGAGAGAAAGAGAGAGAGAGACCATTAATGTTTCCTTCTATTGACATCAGCAATTCCACTCAGAAAAATCTACCTAAAACAAATCATAGATCTAAAGAAAAATGTATGTTAAAAATGATTGTAGTACTATTTTTATGAAAATAATCTAAAATCCAACAATAGAAAGATGGCCTAATAAGTATAATATATTCAAGTTATAAAATATTATAGTCTACTGGTGGCTTAAACTAATTTCTATTTTTAGTGTTATCTGAAAATGTGACACCATAAAATGGCTTGCTACAAGTCCTTTTTTGACTTAGGGACCAGCTGGCTAAATTTCTGCTTTCCAGGCAAGTCCCACATCGCAGCTGAAAACTGACCATTGAACTCAGTCTATCTGTAAGGGAACCCCCTTCCTTTCCAAGGTCAGGAGATACTGCAGTTAAGGAACTTCGTATCTGATCTCACCTTCCCTCAACTTTAGATTGGATCGCTAAACCTGCATAAAGCTATAAAGCAATGCTCACACTTGTGTGTATGGGGATGCTCCTAGTGCATAGGCATAAGCCACCCAGCAAGCACTGCCAACCCCCTTCTCTTCCTGTCTCGCCCAAAGCCCCAGACAGGCTTAGGTCATGATTTCATGGTTCGTGAGTTCGAGCCCCACATCGGGATCTGTACTGACAGCTCAGAGCCCGGAGCTTGCTTCAGATTCTGTGCCTCCTTCTCTCACTCTGCCCTTCTCCTGCTTATGCTCTGTCTCTCTCTGTCTCTTAAATATAAATAAATGTTAAAAAAAATAAATTAAATTAAAATTAAATAAAATGCAAGTCTTTTTCAAACAAAAGTGATTTCAACTTCTCTGGCGTTTGGTTCTCCAGTCTTGTAATGTCTAGCTTCCGAGTCTTTCTACAGACTCCTCCTAGAGCTATAGCATTCTCTGCAGGTGGGTATAGATCTCACCAGCAAGAGTCAGTAGTGTCTTAGTTTTGTACTATACCCAATGTAAGATTTACACATTAGAATAAGATGCAATGACATTAAAAATGGGGGCAGGGATGGTTAAAAAAGCAGATACCACAAAGCCCAGTTTATAAGAAAATAATATCAAGCAATCATTGTGTTGATATAGCATCATGCCTAAAATGTATTTACCTAAAACTGTTTTGGGTTTTGCAGTCCAGATAAACATGGGTTTCAGATTTGACAACTAGGTCACCATTTCATTTATTAGGATTCATAGATGAAATCCTAAATTACTAAACAGAACTTACTCAAGTTTTACTGTAGTTTTATTGCAGGTGTACAACTGAGCAGTACTAATTAGAAAGACGAGCTCCATGGGACACACGTTTCTTGTACAAGAGGCCAGTAACCCTACAACTCAGTGTTTGGCTCATGCTATCTTGGTAGCCTCAAAAAATATATATGTAACATCATACAAAGGATTTAATTCTCTGGCATTTGAAAACTTTACTATTGATTATTATTTCTTCAATATGGAAAATCTACTTTTGTTCAGGAAACAGTTATTAAGTATTTACTTGGTTAGCACTGTATTGGAGACTAGACAATAATATTGTCCTCATTCTTGAATTGCTCATCATCTTATCTGCTTATACTCTGATGTTGATATAAACACTTAATACAAATATATCTTGGAAGTATGGAAGTAACAAGAAGTGCTTAAGTTTAACCTGCTCGCCTTTTTCCCCTACTAAGTCTTTAAGTTAACATGTATACAGTGTCTGAAATTATTAAAGCACTTGATAAAGTCTTTATCTTTGAAAAAAGGCTGGCAAAATGCCAAATATACTAATAAAAACTAAAGCACAAAGCATTTATCTTTGATTTTTTTTCTTTTTTATAAAGAAAAGGTGTACAGAGTTGAGTTAATCAGACTCCTTCCTTTCTAGCCTGCTATCATCTTTGTAAACTCCTCTCCTCCTTTATTTTAATGCATCTGTTTCCCTTTCATCCCCATCCCCAACCCTATTCTCTGCCTTGGTCACCAACTGCAATATATTTGCTTCACGTCCTTATTGTATATACATCTCCTGAAATATATAGTATTCTTGTGTGTGACACTTAATTTACATGAGTTAAACTGTACTATAAATTTCAACAGTTCTTTTCCAACTCAACACTACACTTTTAAAGCATATCCATGTGCTGGGTCTAATTCACCCTCCTATCTTCTTAAAATTTTTTAATATAACTTATTGTCAAATTGGCCTCCATACAGCACCCTTGCTCACCACCCACTTTCCCTTCTCTCGCATCCCTCATCAACCCACAGTGTGTTCTCTGTATCCTAGAGTCTCTTATGGTTTGCCTGCCTCCCTCTCTGTAACTTTTTTTTTCCTTTCCCCTCTCCCATGGTCTTCTGTTAAGTTTCTCAAGATCCACGAGTGGAAACATATGGTATCTGTCTTTCTCTGACTGACTTATTTCATTTAGCATAATGAAATTCCATCCACATTGCTGCAAATGGCCAGATTTCATTCTTTCTCATTGCCAAGTAGTATTCCATTGTATATATAAACTATATCTTCTTGATCCATTCATCAGTTGATGGACATTTAGGCTCTTTCCATAATTTGGCTATTGATGAGAATGCTGCTATAAACATTGGGTTACATGTGCCCCTATGCATCAGCACTTCTGTATCCCTTGGGTAAATTCCTAGCAGTGCTATTGCCAGGTCATAGGGGAGTTCTATTGTTAATATTTTGAGGAACCTCCACACTGTTTTCCAGAGCAACTGCACCAGTTTGCATTCCCACCAACAGAGTAAGAGGGTTCCTATTTCTCCACATCTTTGCCAGCATCTATAGTCTCCTGATTTGTTCATTTTATCCACTCTGGCTGGCATGAGGTGGTATCTCAGTGTGGCTTTGATTTGTATTTCCCTGATGATGAATGATGTTGAGCACCATTTCATGTGTCTGTCGGCCATCTGGATGTCTTCTTTGGAAAAATGTCTATTTAGTCTTCTGCCCATTTCTTCACTGGATTATTTGTTTTTCAAATGTGGAGTTTGGTGAGTTCTTTATAGATTTTGGATTCTAGCCCTTTATCTGGTATGTCATTAGCAAATATCATTTCCCATTCTGTTGGTTGCCTTTTAGTTTTGTTGATTGTTTCCTTTGCAGTGCAGAAGCTTTTTATCTTGAAGAGGTCTCAAGTTCCTTTTTGCTTTTGTTTGCCTTGCCTTTGGAGATGTGTTTTTGTTTTCCACATCCCTTGTGAGTAGGTCTAGACTGCCTCCAACTTTTGTTCCTACAGGCAATGCTATAATTAACATCTTTCTATATGTCCCCTCACTGACTAGTGAAAACTTTTCCCTGACAGATACATCCTAGAATAGGATTACTAGGGTTGGACAAGAGTATTTTAATTTTTCTAATTACTGCCAGATTGCTTTTTAGAATGATGTCAATAATTTTCCATCATACCACTGGGGCATGGAATTTCCCATTTCTTCCCATTTTCTCAAACATCTAATATCTAACTTCTAATTTTTGTGACTCTAATGGGATAAAAAGGAATTCACTGTTATGTTTTAACTTCTCTGAAATGTGAGGTTAAAGTAAAGTTGAATGTTTCTTTACATTACTGAGGCCCACTAGTGAGCTCCTGAATGAGTCTCACCCAAAAGAACATGCCTGCCAATACCCCCCTCCTGCCTTCCACCTCCAGAGGTCAACAGGAGGTCCCAGGTGTTCATTGTACCAGACTTCCTTTAGCCCTCTCCATCCCTTGGTGTGTCTATCCTAAACCTCATCTTTCAGGTTACACTATGACCCATGCATCTCTCACATGTGAAGGCTGGTATTTCTCCCCAGTCCTTGAATCCAATGTTTGGAGAAGGTATAAGTGTTTTCTCTGGCTCCTGTTTCAGGCCATTCTCTCCCTCACTTCCCTAAGAGCTCTGAATCCCATGTTGTCACAATGCATCACACACCACTGCTCATGGCTGATGTCCTCTGCCTGTGTCTGTTCTCCTCACTCCCAGAGAAAATGGGCTTACATCCTCTCCTCTCAAATTTCTAATATGTCTCTCACCATTTTCCCACATGATGGGCCTTGCTTTCTACTTTACCAAGAAAATTGAACTACTCAAATTTCACTCACCCTTTTCCACATCTACCCAGCACAGAGGAGCATATACTAACCTTCCCAAAAGTTAAGTTGATGAGTCACTGAACTCATGTCAAAGGTCAGGCCCTTCAGCAATACACTAGATGCCACTTCTTCCCTGCTCAAGGGCGCCGCTCTAACAATTCCCTCCTCTGTCACCTGTATTAGTAATCATCCCCACTTTACTGGATCATTCCTAAGCATACACTCGTATTATTATTTCTTCGATGTTAGATTATTCGAAGGAGGGAAGGAAGGAAGGAAGGAAGGAAGGAAGGAAGGAAGGAAGGAAGGAAGGAAGGAAGGAAGGAAGGAAGGAGAAAAAAGAAAAAACAACACTCCCTGTATGGCTTTTCTCTCCATCTGCTATCCTATTTCTCTATTTCTGGCTATAGCAAAACTCCTTGAAAGAGTTGTCTGTATTTGGAATCTAATTTATCTTCCCCCTCTTCTCCCTTAACTCATTCCAAGCAGATTTGTCCTACCATAACCTCACAGCTTCTCTTGTCAAGGTCACAATGATCCCTATGTTGTCAAATTTAATGGTCAAATTTTTGGTCCTCATCTTATTTGAACTATCAGCAATATCTTGCACAGTTAAACACTTCTTAAAACAATTTCCTTCTGTTGGATTTCAGGACATCATTCTTCCGGTTTCTCACTTATCTCAATATTCCTTTTCAGATTTTTAGCTGGGAGTCTTTTCCTAACACATCTGAATCACTGCAATTACTTAACCTCTCTGAGCCTCACTTTGTCATGTACCTCATATAGTTACCATGAGGATTCAATGAAACACTATATCAAGAACCAAACATTAAGCTTAGGACATAGATTTTCAATGAATGATCGCTATTACCATTAGCAGCAGCAAACAGGATATCATGGGACCATTAGAATTCCCAGATAAGGAATAATAAAAAAGATGCCTATAGTAATTCCCAGGTAGCTTTCCCTAGGAGTGCATAAAAACATAAAAGGTCACAACTTTAACCTTTAAAAGAAATATATGCCAATACAATAAAGACTAGTTTTATTTCTTAATATGAGAAGTCCTCATTATAACTCTTAAATATCAGGAAACTGAAATGAAAAAAAAAAGTCACTTTAAATAGGATCTTGTTAAAACACATATTTTAGGAACATGGGTTAACTTTTTAAAAATAAATTGTTAAAAATAATAAATGCTAACAAAAACAAACTCACTATCATTCTTTAAGATTTTTTTAATGTTTGTTTATTTTTTTATGTTTGTTTATTTTTGAGAGAAAGAAAGGCAAAGCACGAGTGGGGAAGGGAGAGAAAGGGAGACACAGAATCTGAAAGAGGCTCCAGGCTCTGAACTGTCAGCACAGAGTCCGACATGGGGCTCGAACTCAGAAACTGTGAGATCATGACCTGAGCCAAAGTTGGATGCTCAACCAACTGAGCCACCCAAACTCACTTGCCATCATTCTATTACACCAATATATAAGGCAAAAATTATAAAGGGCAATGATATACATTTTTTTAACCTTACAGTGCCCAATATGAAATCTTTAAGTTTAGATTAGAGAAAAAAAAATACGTTATTAGGAAAACGAAATTAGTCACAATGTTGCAGTTATATATATCCCCAGTAGCTTCCAACATAGGTTCGTGGGATCTTTTCCTCACCTACATCACATGTCATTACACATGGGGCTCTGCCTCATGCTGTGTTTCCTCTAAGACCAAGATTGATAGAGCAGCCGCCATCTACAACAGCACCTATCACTCTGATGGGTGAAAGATGTAGCAAGGAACACATTGGCTCTTAAAGCTGTCTTCTCTGAAGGGAAACACATCACTTTCTTCACATGTTAAAAGCCACAGCAAGTCGGCTGACTACACATGACTGTAACTGGGTGCAGTCATACAACCCTTCCACGTGCTTAGATGAGGAAAGAGAGCTTGATAATTTGCAACAGCCCTAGTAGCTACCACCACTGAGTTCAGTATTCAAAACTCAGAACCCAGCTCTTTGACTCCTTGGATGGAAAGAACCTCTTAACCCCCAAGAGTCTTTATAAAACAGGAAGGTAAGAACTTGTTCTAGAACTGCAAAATGTATAATACTTTCAGTAGCAAATCTGAACTTAAATGTACAGAAGAAAAAGGTTCCTTTAAGGTAGCAAGACTTGTTGATACAAGTACTAAACTAGGAATTGGTATTTCTGTTTAGGCTTTACAACTGATATCTTCTGTGGCCTGAGGCAAGTTGTTTAATAACACCATCCTTCAAGAAAATAAGGAGATATGATGACTGATTGACAGCGGAACATTTCTGAGCAGAGTAAGGAGGTGGTTGAGATTAACAGTGAAATCTTCCCATCAGATGGAAGCCTGAACTGCGCAGTGACTGACACTAAAGAAGCAAAATACTGACATGCAAAGTGCTTCAAATCCTACGTGATGGGCTGTCTATATTGTAAAGAGTTATTATATACGAGCATGTCATATTCCCTTCTCTGTTTCACTCTGTTGGAAAAAAAGAAACCCACAAGCTCAAATCTGGCTGTGAATTTTCCTTGCTAAATAGACATATTACCAGGAGCTAACTACATAGTATTATATTTATCACATATCCCAATGTGAGTGTCTGCATTGGCCTAGTGAAAAGTCCCAAGAGAAGGGAAAAATAATTTCTATAGAGACAAACTGTTTTCTATGCAAGGGTGCAAACAAAGGCAGGCTGGAAGCAGAAATTCTTGAAAATAACTTGTGATGCATTAAGTGATCACAATTCAAACACTACGAGACCAAAATATTTGAATAATTATATATAATTATATATTTTTTTAAATAAAGCATTTCAAAACACAGGCATTATGCCACACAGCACACTATATACTATAAATTTTATTTATCTTATTTTGTTTCTTAAATTATGTAAATTATGAGAATTTTCTCAGTGTAACAATTCAAACAGAAACAGAATATTTACTTGATCCTCACAGATAGTGGTAACGTCTAATGAAGTTTGATTAGCCTCATTTTATTTATATAATGCACACATACACACACCCCTCTTAAAGTTTTTGATGTGAATCAAATAAAAGTCTATATATTAAAATTTAATTTATTCTTTCCCTTAATAATATGACTTGCAGAGATTTCTATATAAACACATATAGCTTTATCTTGTCTTTGAATTATCTGCATAAATACAGGTATACTACATTTAGGTATACTATGTAACACTTCCATTGACAATTATGTGGGCCATTTCCAAATTTTTATTCCTAAAGATATGGTGAAATCTTTTAAAATATATGTTTGAAGTAGAATTTTAGTAATGGTCTTGCTGGGTCAATGGGATGCTTCTTTAAACTTTTAATAGATACTGTAAGATTGCCTTCCCAACAGATTCCCCCATTTTGACGCTCTGACCAGTGTGTAAGAGCACCTGCTTGCCTACAACCTCAATACCTTGTGTCCAGTGCAAGCTAATGTATGGAAAGAAGCTCATTTGTTAGCTTGTTTCTTCCCGATCAACAATATAGGTCAGCACATCTTCACTGCATTATTATGCTTCTGTGAACTGAAATTTATGTTTGGAGACATTTTTTTCAGCAGTGCAATTTTCATTTTTCTTACTAATTTGTAGAAACAGTTTAGCTATTCTAGATAACAACCTGTTGTCTGTTAAACATGTGGTAAATGGTTTTCTATTATAACACTAGGTTTTCTTAACATTATTTTTAGTACCATTTATTATGCAGTCTTTGTATCTTGCTTAGGAAGACCTTCCCTTCCCTAATTTAATCAGATTATTATCCTAGTCTTTCTTCAAATGCTATCTTTTAAAGCCAGGCTTATTGAAATATTATTTATAGGCAATAAAATTTATTTTACTTTTAGTGTGCAAGTTTTGACAAATGCATGAAGTCATGATACAAATACCACAACTAAGGGGCACCTGGGTGGCTCAGTTGGTTAAGCGTCTGACTTCAGCCAAGTCATGATCTCACCTTTGGCGGTTTCGAGCCCCACTTTGGGCTCTGCACTAACAGCTCAGAGCCTGGAGTCTGGTTCAGATTCCGTATCTCTCTCTCTCTCAGCCCTTCTCCCACTTGCACTGTCTCTCAAAAATAAATAAATGTTAAAATTAAAAAAAAAATACTACATCCAAGATACATAACAGTTTTGTCTCCCAAAGAAATTCTCTCATGCCTTGGCCCAATACCCAGACTCTGGCAACTACTGAGGTTTTTCCTGTTCCTATAGTTTCATCTTTTGCACAAAGTCCTATAAGTGGCATCTTATACTCGGTAGCCTTTTGAGTCTAGCATCTTCCACTTAGCATAATACACTTGGGAATCACCTCATGTAGTTGATGGTATCAGTACAAGGTCCCTTTGCACTGCCAGGTGGTGTTCTAGCATATGGATGCACCACATCTTATTTTACCACGTACCAGTTGAACATTTGGGTAGTCTTCGATTTGGGTGATGACAAAACCAGTAGGAATACACACTCTAAGACTCTGGGGTCAACACAAGTCTTTAAGCATCCTAGGTAAATTCCTAGAAGTGGAAATAAACTGGGTGTTACTTCAAAAGAAATTACTAAACTCTTTTCCAAAGGGACTATACTATGTTTGCATCCTCACCAGCAGCACGTGAGAGTTCCAGTTGCTCTTCACCTTCCTCAGCAGTTGGTATCATTGGGGTTTTTAACTGTTTTGTTTCCTTAGCCATTCTAATGAGTGTGTGATGATGCAACATGATGGTCTTAATTTCCATTTCCCATATAACAAATGACATGAAGCATCTTTTCACAGGTTTGACATTCTTACGTTTTCTTGAGTGAAGAACCTGTTCAAATCTTATCCCCATTTTTGATGATGTTGTTTTCTCATTATTGTCTTTCAAAAATTATTTATGTGGTCTAGAAACAAGTTCTTTATCAGATACATGTTTTTTCTCCCAGTCTGTGGCTTGTCTTTGTAATCTATAAACACTAGCTTTAAATGACCAGAGATTCTTGAGTTCTTTGTGTACCATCTTTCATTTATGCATGTGAGAGGGTTTTCTTTTCTTAATATTTTTACATTGTAGTACTTGTTTTCCTTGTTGGGGTGTTTGCTTATTTAATACATTCCATCAAGGACAGAAATTACATGCTGGTTTTTTTT
>NC_043704.1:117082214-117144016 GCF_006229205.1 Suricata suricatta
AAAAAAAATGACCAGAGATTCTTAATTTTGATGAGGCTCAGATGACCAATTTGTTCTTTAATTAATTATGTTTTTAGGGTCTTATCTAAGCAATCTTTGCCTGACTCAGGGTCATAAAGGTTCTCTTATATTGTATCCTAGAAGGTTTACAGTTCAGGTTTTCTATTTAAGTCTATGGCCTATTTTGAGTTATGAAGGATATTAGTTTGCATGGAGACTGTCAGAACAAAGCACCACAGACTGAGTGACTTAAACAACAGATATTCAGGTTCTCACAGTTCTGGAGGCTAGAAGTCCAAGATCAAGGCATCAGCAGGTTTTGTTTCTTCTGAGACCTCTGTCCTTATCTTGCAGATAGCCTTTCCTCTATGAGCATATATCCCTGGTCTCTCTCTGTATCTAATTTCTTCTTGGAAGCATACCAGTCAGATTGGATTAGGGGCTACCCTAATGGCCTCATTATAACTTAATCACCTCTTTCAAGGTCCTCTCTCCAGGCATAATCACATCCTAAAGTTCCAGAGATTAGGACTCCAACATATGAACTGGGGCTTGGGGAGTGTGATACAATTCAGTCCATAACATAAACCAAAATTCACTTTTTGTATATGGATATCCAATTGTCCCATTATCAGTTGTTGAAAAGACTATTCTTTCTCCTTAATGGTGAACCTGCTTTCCTTCTGTTCTATAAGTGAAATAGTTCTTACATCTGACTCCATGGAGAGGTCTTTCTCTCCTTAAATTTCTGGATGGTTAGTTGCCCTGAAACCTTATTTGCATCCTCTCATTCTTGAATTTTTTTATGTGTCCATGAAAAATTATGATTTTTTTCCTGTTAGGTTGGGAGAGACCATCCTTTCAAGATTTTACAATGTTATTTCAATTTTTCTATGTAAATCAGATTTCCTTTTAGGTCTCTCAGTACAGGTTCAAATTTTTGATAAAGTTATTAAATTTTATAAAGTTTATTTCTTGCTATTTATAATTGTAATTTGTGGGATGCCTGAATGGCTCAGTCAGTTAAGCGTCCAGCTTTGGCTCAGATCATGATCTCATGGTTTGTGGGTTCAAGCCCTACGTTGGGCTCTGTGCTGACAGATAGCTCAGAGCCTGGAGCCTGCTTCAGATTCTGTATCTCTCTCTCTCTCTGACCCTCCCCTGCTCATGCTTTCTCTTTCTCTCAAAATAAATAAAAAACACTTTTAAAAATTTATAATTGTAATTTGTTATTGTGCTGCTTTTAACAATATCATTTACTGTGTTATGTTTTGAACTATTATCACTGGTGTATAAGAAAATAAATGATTTTGTTAATTGATCTGGAAAATTTACTGAAACTTTTGAAAATTAAATCCAAGAGTTAATTGGTTGATTCTCTTGAATTTTTTAATCCATTTATTCTTGGCTTGTAGCTCCTAGAGCTATCCGACTGTCAAAACAATATTTTCCAGTGTCTAGACTATAGTTTCATCTTATTTTTATCCATACATCTGATCCTGTTTTCTCTTTCAGAAATTTATAGCTTGTGCATGACACAAGTTTCTTGTTTTCCTGTGTTCATATACATTTTTCTCAGTCTTTTTATAATTTCATGAAATACACTTGTTCTGTGGGGCAACTTGAGCTCCATGCCTGCTTGCTTTCAGACGGCCCCTTCCTGACTTGACTTTGTTCAACAGTAAACCTTGATGGCAAACCAGGTATATTTTGGAAAATATTTTCAGAAAATTAAATCATTTTAAATATAGTAGGTAAAATTAGCTTTTTATTTTAATTTTTTAACGTTTATTCATTTTTGAGCAAGAGAGAGATAGAGCATGAGTAGGGGAGGGGCAGAGAGAGAGGGAGAGACAGAATCTGAAGCAGGCTCCAGGCTCTGAGCTGCCAGCACAGAGCCTGATGTGGGGCTCAAACCAACGAACCACAAGATCATGACCTGAACCTAAGTCGAATGCTTAGCTACCTGACTGAGCCACCCAGGCACCCCTAAACTTAGCTTTTAATAGCCTCTTATAAACCTAGTAGTTGTCAAGTATAAACTCAAAATTACTAAATAAATAACACTATAATATCCTTTCTCTATTATTTTAGAGATTTTAGAATCTCTAGGTTTTAGAATCCAGATAACTCTTAGCTCATTCATTGGATCTGGAAGTCTCCTATTTTGTTAATTTCTAGAAATTTTTATCTAATATGGAAATTATATGGTCTTTGTAGGTTGTTAGACCTTTTCTGCAAAATTAATCTGCATTAGTGCCAAATACATGAAAAGATTTCAATCACTATTGCAAGTTTTTCAATAGCATTGGTCTATTGCTATGTTTTGGCTCTACTTGAGCTAATGTTAACTGTGAAAAAAAAAAAGCCTTATTTAATCTAGGTTTTCAAACTGCTTATATAAAGCTTTTCATAGAATTCTTTTGTAATTTTTAATTGCCTTAATTTCTCCAGTTATTTTTCATTTCTCGTGTTCTCTAATTTTCCATGAAACTTGTCAAAAGGATATCTTTCAATGGTTATTTTCAAAGCATTAGGTTCTGGATTTTAAAATCTTTCTGAAAGTTTTCCATCTTTTTAACTTTTCTATTTAGTAATTTCTCCTTTCCTTGAGTTTATTTTGCTGCACTAGCTTCTTGAGGTTAGCACATTTCATTTTCATAGTAAATGTATTTAAGAATCTAAAATCCCTGTACTTTCTCCTTGATGCTTCCCGCAGGCTTTAGGCTTCCGTTATCATTTCTTTTCAGCTTATTAGAGAACTGCTTTAATGGGACTAGGACCTAGATCTCCTTCCAGTACTGATGCTGCCACTGTGGCCCAGAGTCCTTGTCACATGTCACCTGGGCTACCTAGAACTTCATTTCCCAGCCAGTGGCCTCTCTTGCCAAAGCGGTGTTTACCTCCCTCCACCTTAACTGTCATGTCTTATTATCCTGACCCCAAAGAAAAGATGCCTTTTGTTCCCAACACACCACAGAGGTTTCGCATATAAAGATAGCTTGGTTGTGTTTTAGTTTACACACTAAACCCCTAGAATCAAGTGTGTTTACATGACCACTAGACTAGCATTACTCACTGTAATGTCATAGAGTCCCCTCTCTCATCTGATGGCAAAAACACAGCTACATATTAGATCTAGCCCATGTCCCCAGTCCTCTTCCCTGTAGGTGAGGTTTTTAGGTAAAGACTTTCCAATTCCTGAGGTAAAGAGACCCCTGACATCCACCCCTTATTCTTCTGCCAGTGGTGCTTATTTCTCAATCCAAACGGATATGCGGCACAGATAAACCAAGATCCTCCCTTCAAAATATAGACTACGTTTAATCTCCTGGAAAATTAGCAAAGAAAATATGTAATAAGTAATAATCCTATTTGATAGGCATTCGGTAGAAATTTACATAGAGCAGGACCTGATGGAGCACAAAGCAGTGATTCATTTGTGAGGCTGGCTGATGTCATAAACCAGAAGAGGCAAGTAGGGGAAGTTTATGGGCAGTAGCAGCTCCCTCCAAGTAAATTACGGCTGTGTATTCATTCTGGGACATTTACTACTTTCTCCCATAAATACAATTAATATGCTGAATTTATTTTCAAAGCACAAAGCAGAGTTATAACTTATCTTAAAGTTTTTCAGTAGAAAAGCATATAAAACAACTTCAAAGGAAATTCTTTGGGACTGGCTTATTGAAGAATTTAACCAACATCTTCATTTTCCTTTTGGAGACCGTAGCACACATAAGAATTTCCTTTCAGGATGTGGCACATTTTCAAAAGCAATAGACAGAAACTAGATGCTCAGTTACTGTTTTCTCTTAACTTGATCATTCCTGCCTTTCTCCAAAAACCTGAATTTGACTTAAACACAGTGCTTTTACTTTTTGTGAAAGAGCTTGTCATCATGAACAAAACATGCTTACAAGTAACCATAAGCCATCAAAATTCAGCCAAGTTCGTTTTCAATCATTTAAAAACATACAGTTAAAAGGCAACATTCAGAGAAGTTTACCTGAAACCCACAGGAATTTTCCGTATTCTTTTAAATCTTTAGATATCCACCAAAGTATGTAATTTGCACTATGTTGCATAGTCTTAAAAAAAAATTAAAACAGTGACTTTCATTGATGAAAAGCTAAAAATACAGTGAAGGGAATTTTTTACAGATCCCGTCTCCCTTTCCCAACACACATTCCCTTTGCTTTGTCTTTCACACAATCACAGTATTCATTCCACAACGTTCCATCAAGACGGGGAAACACAGTGCAGGTGGGGAATGGGTCCATCAGGCAGGCAATGGAGCATGCAAGAAGGCCACAGACCAAGTACTTAAGCATCCAGACAAAACCATATGGCCGTAAATTACTGTCACTACTTTCCAAAAGTTCCCCGGATTGTGCAGGATTGCCCATGCAATCATAATTACAAAGCAAGCTGTAGTAATCATTAAACAAACTCGGTGACTTCTGCAGTCTTAAGCAGAATGCTTGTTTTCCTATCTGGTGCTCATGTACAATACAGAATTACAGATGGGAGGCAATAGCTCACATTCGATCCTTGGGATTCCGAGAGAATTATGCTCTTTATAGGCGATCACTTCTCACCAACAATGACACTCTGCATGCTCATTTTTCACCAGAGTGTTGAAACAAGCAAGTAATCCAGGGAGCTTTGAAGACCATCTTGTGAAACTCCTCCAAATTTTCAGCAATAAATTCACAGATTTGAGTTACCATTGGATGAAGTGTTCCAGTTGGCACACCACTTACAGGTGATGTTTTACTTTCTTGATTTTCATGGAGGAAAGTCAAATTCAGAAACTGGCATTCATGAATGCTTATCATGTGGCAGGGTGCAAAGCTTTCATCTATTATCCCCTTTTAATATTCACAATAATCCTATATATAAAACGGTTTAATTGCCTCCATTTGTAAAGTGGGAAACTAAAGCTGAAAGCAGTGCAATTATTTGCCATTTTTTTCTATCACTGGTTCATGTCAGAACCATGATTCAATAGCAGGACTATCTGCGTTTGAAGGCAGCACCACTTCTACCACCCTGTATTGGTGACAGAAACGCTGGGAGAGCTTGTCTAAAGGAAATAAAATGCCATCCAACATGCTATCCAGCTTTTTTTTTTTTTTTTAAGATTTCACTTTAAAGGTGAGGCAGCTTGCACAGATCCAATAAAACTACAACTGTTACCACAAACGAAAGCCAATCAATCCACTGGGCCCTGGAAGAACCCAGGTGCCATTGTTTACCATAGGCAAAAGCAAAACTGAACTCTAAAAACATTTATTCACACAGCTTTTATTAAGCTCCAATTTGCAAAGCACTGTTAGACCTTGGTGAGACAAAGATGAATCTGCCAGGGCCCCTGCACTCTTTGAGCTGAGAGGATAGTTAGGAAGATAATTAAAGTACAAAAGGACCAATACAGAGGAAAAACTCAAGAAAAGTAACGGACTCCCCTAACCTTGGCCCCACCCCACCCCCGCTCCCTACTCCTGATTCCCAAGAGGCAGTTCCAGATTCATATGGTGGAGAAACCCAAAAAGCTGGGTCTTGCAAACCCCAGTTGGAGAAATAACTTTTGATTTTCCTGAAATATAAACATGGCCACTTTCAGCCCATGTAAGACCTCACTGCTCGATGATGCGGTTCCTACTTGCTTGGGGCAGACTCCCTCTCCCGAGTACTGTGTGCTTCCGCTCCCCGCAGTGCTGGACCTCTGCAGCTCCTGGAGAGCATGTACATGCTGCTCCCTCTACCTGCCTGCCCTCCCAGACTCTTCCTTTCCTGTCTCTGTTTAAAAATGCAGCTCAGGCATCTCCAGCTTTAACAAGACTCTTCTAATTCCTCCAAGAGGGTATAGGTGCCTCTGGGTGATTTCATTCAGGATTTTATTCAGAACACATTTATACACATGAGGATTCAGCCGTGTACAAGACAGACAGCTTCTGCGCTCAAAGAGTTTAGATTACAAATAAATGGGCAGGATAATTTCAGATAATGGTAAGTACTGGGAGAAAAATAAAATACGGAGGCATAACGGCAGATTAATAACACAGGAGCCCATAAGGGAGGGTAAGGGGCGGTGGCCGCCTGCTTCACCAGGAGCTCCACTCAGGGAACTGACAATCGAGCAGAGCTGTGAGCTACAGGGGACTTCCAAAACGAGAGGCGGCCACAGAGGCAGTTTCCAGGCAATAACAAAAACAAGTCTGAGTGCCCTATCACAGCATTTCCCAAACAATACTCAGACTGCCTCCAAGTTGCAGCATGAAATTTCGGAGGGCAAGATCCATGTCTCATTCAACTTTGTGTCACCAAAATATACCTTAGGACCTGGCAAATGGACATGCAGTAAATGCCTACTGAATCAAAGATGACAGAAGTATTTCTAGCCTCATGAAAAAATGTACATGGTGCCTTCATACACAGAACACTGAACAGCATAATGGACAAACCGTATTCTGACTCTGCAAATCCAATAGTGTGGTGTCTTGGCAGAGCAGGTATGGTAATGGCTTTGGGTGTGCCAAGTCAGACACACTCATCCTCCACTTCTCCAACTGTGGCTACTGACATGCATGGAGGGTTAGAAAACTTCCAAAGAGGGAGAAAGAGTCTTCCACAAGAAAACTTTCTGGAGGGAAAATAACAAGCCTTCCACTAATGTTTAGACACAGCCACCAGTCTAATGGACCAGAAGGGGCTGAACCTAAGCCAGACTGTAGACAAGGACTATGAAAGCATTGAAAGAAAACTTGCTCGAAGGAAGAAAGAAATCTGGCTCTCAGTCCCCAGCCAAGGCAGGCATGTCCAAGGGAAGTGGTGGTTTCTGGCCATGAAAACCTGTCTTCAGCCAACAACTCTAGAGACACTCAGGAGGAAGGGTTGTACACATGAGCTAAAAGTATTCTCTTAGTAAACTCTACATTTTGTGTCCAAAACACCAGACTGTGGCACACCCGAACAGCATACTATAGAAGGAGAAAGCTTTTCTTCTACATTTATGAAAGCGGACTAAATTGCTGTAGTATTGTAAAGACCAAGAGCAGCGCTGGGACACAATGACACCCCAGTGGAAGCAGAAGTAGCCTAATTACTGGGAACCCAGCTCCAGCCAGCCATTGTGGCAATTCTGCCGTGGCGACATTGGCTATAGGGACCTGGCTTTCTGGGTGTCATAATAATCCAAAAAGAGCCTTACATTTGTAAAGAGACACTGAGTGTCCTAAAGAATCCTAGACATTCTTAGAGGCGGAAACTGTACAAAGTACATATTTATATCCAAGTATGTAGATACTTGTGAATGTTGAAGATAATGTTAAATTATCGCTCTGTAAAGGAAGTTGATGGGAGCAGGATCCGTTTAACACAACGTAATTATTTTGAGACTATAACACAAACTAGGTATGTCTTGTGGTCTGGCTTATTATAGAGTTGAAATGTAAAGACTCTTCTAGTTCCAATGATTAATATTTCTTCAGCTAATATATCTCAGAATATAAGCATGTAAAAATAGATCTAAATCAGGGAATTTTCCAAATATTTCCCTAGTTCTCCCTCTGCTTATAGTACTCACCCTCTATGATTCCAATCTATCTCCCCTCCCAAAGAGCTCAGGTGGGATATATATCTTTTTTTGTAAAATCCCTCTAGATGATTAGAATTATACCTTCCCCTCACCCAAGGCCATCCATCTGCTGAACTGAAAACAGCCCTAATTGCTGTGTAATCAGACGTCTCAGCCTAGGCTTTGACTAAAACCATACATTACACCAGCATTAGTACTACTGGTAAGTCCACAAAAGACAGGTAAATGGACGATAATGTTTCTGGCCACAGGCAATAAAAAAAAAACAATGAAAAACACCTAACAATCCAAAAGGTATATATTATTGCACATACAAATAAATCTGAAGATGGGGAGGTTCTAGGGCAATATCATAAAGAATAAAGACTCTTCATCAACACACCCATAGCACATTAGCTTGTCCTCCGGTTTCAGGATGGCTGTGACAGTTCCGGTATCAAAGCAAACATAAAGCCATCCAGAGTTAGAAAAGGTGTTTCTTCTTGTAAACTTCTTTTGTGAAAGTGTAAGGAAAACTTTTCAACAAACCCTCAGCTACATCCGCCTTAGCGTCTCATTGCTGGCATTTATTCTATCACGAGCACACCGCCAGTCACTGGCACGTGGAAAACCCTGTGACTAGCTCAACAAATCCCAGCTGCTCCTTAGAAACAGAGGAAGCCCACCACCAGACGTCCTGTTTTAATTAAAGTAGGGTGGGGCCTGGACTCGGAGAGCTCTAAATTCCCCCTAGGTGATCCCAATTTGTAGTTAAGACTACATCAATCATGATTGACCCCTGGCACTGACACGTGTAATGCCTCAAACACCTGCCCACACAGAGAAAGTAATTGAATAAAAGCAGGGTTGTGTTAAGAAAGAGGGAGAGGAAAATGGATACTGGGAAGACCACAAAGTATACCACAGGTATTCTGAGTTGTTCCTTGAAGGAACGTCCCTGGGAGAGATGAGTGGTTGATTTTAATTCCAAAAAATAAAAAAATACTTCTCCATTCAAATCAGGTTTTTGAAAACATTTCTGATAACTGAAAGACAAAACCTTTTAAAATGACGATAGTCTCCTCTATGAAGCCTTCTCCCAAATAAAAATGTTCCTAATTCCCTAAACATAAACTTTGAAATAGAAGTTTGCTACCTGCTTCTGGCAACAGTAGGGATGACCTTATGACCACCATCTTGGTGACCTCTAGATGGAGCTCAAGCTTTCTCTCGGCTCCACTGCAAAGCTCAGGGAGGTCAGATGCTAAAAGGGAAGGCACACTGAAGTAGGGTGAAGGGTACTGAACTGTGCATGCTCAAGGAAAGAGGTTTCAGCTCTAGGGCTATATGGAAGCAGTTTCTCTCCCTTTGGAAACCTCTTCAGACTTGTTTTTGGAAAATGGTCTTTTCCTACAAAATTGGTGGAAAGAAGTGCAGGACTAGAAAATGCACACAGATTCTGGAGAAAAGGGACTTTCTGGCCATTCACTGGCATGCATTCCCTTCAGTCTACTTTCTCTTGCCATGAAGAGTGAGCAGTTGATATCTGGGTGAGGGCTTAGAAGGGAATGGGCCAAAGAGATTCTCCCCTAAATCACCCGTTGTGTTAGATGTGATGCTGAGGCTGCCATCAACCTAATAAAGTCCCTGTAGATCCCCATAATTTAGGCCCGCTCATTAGAACCACTGGTATCTGGAGCCAAAGCCAGCCTTCCTTACCTGGCCTAGAAACCTGCTCCAATTTCTTACTCAGGAGTTACTTTTGGAAGGAACCAAGTGCCAGTGTTAAGGCAAGAGAATGATTAGAATCCCAGACACCAGCCCTTTCTGAAGTCACTTCATCTCCACCCAGCTCGTGCTACCACTGAGGCTGAAGAAAAGGAAGAAAAAGGAAAGAAAGCAAGGAATTTTCAGGTTACATAGTGGTAATGGTCACTGGTCTCAGAAACAGGGAGCCATGGTTTCACTTCTTAGATCCAGAAGGACTGACCCCACATGCTCTTGGGTAAGATGCTTAAAATCTACAAGCTTTAGTTTCCTCACTGTAGCCTCAAATTTTAGAATGAGGCTAATTTAAATCAGTTGGTTTTTAATTGAACACCCAAAAGTATCACCTAGATGAATTAGTAAACCACAGGTTCTGATTTCTTGAGATTTCTGATTTAAAAAGGGGGGGTAGGGGGGGAGGACTTAGATCTCTAACAAGTTGCCAGATGCTGTTGACACTGCTGGTCCAGAAACCAGAGAACCAGTGATTAAGATATATAATCAAGTTACTTAGCACAATTCTTGGGGAATAGCAAGCAAGCAGTAAACATGTAGCTATTATTTTTAAGCTACATTTTGGACTTATTTTTAATGCAAAAACAGTATGTTTTAGAGTTTTTTAAATGAAGCACCTGTTATATCATCTCTAACACTGGCAGAGAGTTTGTCCTGGCATTAGCTAATTACCTTTCATAATGCAATTAAAACTCCACATCAACTCATGTAAGGTTTTGGTGGTATAATGTCCTTCTTTGCCATGTATTCTTGCCAGTATGAGTGAATTGCTAAATCTATAGCTAGAAAATCCTGACTTGAGAGTCTCCTCACTCTGATTATGCTTGTGTTATGAAATCTGAACTTTCACTAAGTTGTTGTCTAACATTGGCATCTTGTTAAGCAATTGGGTTCTTCATTACCTACCTCACAGGACGACAGGGTATAATCTGAAGAATCCTGAGAAGCAATAGTTCTGTGCAAACTGGGCTGAAAAGAATAATATCATCTTGGCTGTTCAATCACAACTTATGCCTCTCTTCATCAAGATAAAGTGAATTAGGGTCACCTTGGTGGATCAGTCGGTTAAGTGTCTGGCTTTGGCTCAGGTCATGATTTCACAGTTCATGGGTTCGAGCCCTGCATCAGGCTCTGTGCTGACAGGTAGCTCAGAGCCTGGAGTCTGCTTCAGATTCTGTATCTCCCTCTCTCTCTGACCCTCCCCTTCTTACAGTGTCTCTCTCTGTCTCTCAAAAACAAATAAATTTTTAAAAAACATAAGAAAAGATTAAGCGAATTACTCTTTGAGATTAATAATGAGTTCCAAATGATTCTTGTATGAGCTTCCAACACTTTCCACCTTCTTTGTTTTATCTGATCCACACAGCCTGATGGGGGCAGTTTTATTGTCACTGTAGCCATTTCACAGATGAAGGAATGAAGACGTGGACTGTTTATAATTGTAAAAAATCTCCTTCACTACTGGTCGCAGAAGCTAGACTGGAACTTAGATTTCTAGAAGCCAAGAACTATATGCAATGTGCTCTCAGAGAGAATGTTTTCAGAACTTTTAAAAATCAAACATAAGATTGGGGCTTTTGGAGCATTTAATTTTTCATCTGACAGTTCAGTTAATACTGAAAAAGAAAAACTCGTCTACTATCAGAAATCGTAATATTTAGACAAAAGAGAAAAAGTAAAAACACATCTAATCTTACCCACTCAAAGAGGAACACCAGAACATTTAAGCTTCCCTCCCCATCACACTGTATGCAAATCAAATCCTGATGCTTTGAAGCTGTTTTCATTTACCAGTATATCATAATCATCTTTCCATGTGAATAAATATACATTTCACAGCACAGTGGTCCATTGTTTGAAATAACTATAATTTGCTTAACCAAAGGAGTGTTAGGTGATTTCCAAGTTTTGCTTCTTCAAAAGAGCACTCCATTGAATATTCCTGGAGCTCAGTCTTTCCCACATCCTTAGTTCTGTCCTCAGGAATAATTCCCAAAAGTGGAATTACTATGTCAAAAAGCATGCACACTTTAAGTCTACTAATACATATTGCCAAACTGACCTTGAAAAAGGTTGTACTAAACCACTTGCCATTCCTCAGCTCATGGACATGCCGCTTCCCCCTTTTATTGGTATCACATATTATTATTTAGCTACTGGTAGATTTCCCCTAGATGCCAATGCATCTAGTGTTCTGTACTTTCACAAAAGAAGCCTTAAAGAGCCCAATTAAAGTGCCTAAAAGTCTCTTTTCATGAACATGATTTGAGGCTTGTAAATAAAACTAGTAGAGTTATTGCCTCAAAACATCACCTATACCTTCCACCTCCCATTCCCACCCATACAGCCAACTTTTACAATGGGCCACACATTATTCTAAATCCTTTATGTGTGCCAAGTCACTAATCTCTCAATACCCTCTAAAAAGAGATGCTATGGGACGCCTGGGTGGCTCAGTCGGTTATGCATCTGACTTTGTCTCAGGTCATGATCCTGTGGTTTGTGTATTTGAGCCCCATGTCAGGCTCTGTGCTGGAAGCTCAGAGCCTGGAGCCTGCTTCAGATTCTGTTTCCCTCTCTCTTTGCCCCTCCCCGGCTCGTTCTCTTTATTTCTCCCTCTTGCTCACTCGCTCTTTCTCTCAAAAATAAACATTTTTAAAAGTACTAATAAAAAAAAGGAGATACTATTATCATCCCCTTTGGACAGATGAAGAAATTGCCCAAGATCTCATGGGCAGAACTGACATTTGAGCTCAGGTAGTCAGTTGGTCAAGTAAGAGAAAATAAAGAAAAATGGAGAGGCAAAGTACAAGGTAGAAAATGAAGAGAAACAAGACATGGTATTGTAGAATGGACAACCCAGAGACTGCAAAAAAAAAAAAAAAAAAAAAAAAGATGATAAAACAGGAATATGTTTTGTATCTATCAGCCCCACTAAAATATAAAGGAAATTAAACTAATGGGATCCAACGTGGAGTTGCAAGTGCTACTCAACCCATTTCTGCAGCACCATCCATAAGCCTTATGAGGGAAAAAACCAGGTTTACTGGAACCCCAGGCCTCCATGTCTGAGTGAATTATTTCAGAAGCCCTAGCCTGTAAACAGAGCTGTTCCATCTCTGCCCCCACGCATTTACAGCTCAAAGTGGGCACACTAAATCATTAAAAGCTCTGATGGACAAAACCTATTTTCTTGACCAGTCATGATTTCCAGGTCAGGAAATAGAACAAAACAAGGCATGATAATTAAAAAAGAAAAAAAATCAGACAAGCTATTAGGTCTCTATCCAAATTCCTGCAGGAGATTGCACAAAACTGCTCATTAATTCTGGTGCAGAAAGGATATAAACTGTGCTAAGCCAAATGTTGCTAACTTTTGGGAACTTGAATGCATTTCGGAATAGAAGTGCTTCTTGAAAGAAAATAAATAAATGTATCCCCATGTTGATATTTTATTGAGTTGTATGCTGCTGAAGATGTGGCATAAACTCATAGCATGATTCATTAAAGCAATTTAGACAATTATCAGTCCTTTGCAAAAAGAGCTTTTCATCCAGAAACAGCAGATGCTGTACTTCCCTTTGTCATCGTTGGACTCTGTTAGGCCTCACCCAGTCTCAACATACTTTTTCCTTAAAGGACTGTTTGCCACTGTCTTGTTTTTTTGCTTGTTGGCTGGTTTTTATATTTTGGGGCTTTGGAGGGGAGTGATTTTTTATCTACAGCTTCTAAATTGGAAATTATTTTGTACCACTTCCTAAAAATCACAGATCTGTGAAAGTTTAGTAAGGTGAGGAGTGAAGTAAGATGTAAAAGTTTTTTTTAAAAAGACAAAAACATTGTTTTTGTTTGTTTGTTTGCTTTAGTCTCCTCAATGTAAATATGCCTTAAGTTCCTCCAGATCCCCGTCTCTTCTCCTTAGGGGTCACCAAAGAAGGCAGCAACAAGGGAACACCACTGCCAGGACTGCCTGTCCTCATGGCTTCATTCTGAAGTGAGAGAGAGCCACGCATGTCAGGCTGTGCTGCTGATGCACACGGTGGGTGCAGGCATGGGCTCCTTTGGGGAAGAAGCTCATCTCTGAAGGGGTAGGTCACTCTACTTTTTCTTTTTGTTGCAACTTGATTCTTCCTCTTCACTCTAATTCTGAGATGGCTTATTTTTAAATTCATGGTTTAATTTTCCTATCATGTTTACAAGAGCTAGTAAAATTCTGAAGTAGACAGAAAATGTAACCAGATGTTTAAGGCTACAGGCAACATCATACAGTAGACTTGATTTTTGCTGTAATTCTTTCTTTCTTCCTTTCTCTCTCTCTCTCTTTCTCTCTCTCTCTCTCTCTCTCTCTTTCTTGGAAGTAGCTAAAGATAAATAAGCAACTCACACAATAGCAATGGAAATTATGGAAGAGATGATGGAATAGTGTATTCAAGTACGATGTCCTTCATTTCTTCCTTTTAGTTGAAGAATTATTCCAGCTGGTTTTATCATGAAATTTTGCCCCAAAGGAGTAAATAAATAAAGGCAAAACCTCACATAAACTCCTCTAGGATAGTTGGAAAAATGACTTAGAATAAAAAATAACCAAATATTGGAAATGTGCTAAAGTGTTGTGGTAAAATATTGTGTGCCCATTGTAAGCTTTCCAAAGTAATTACACTCTGTTCAATACAAGCCCATCAATTCCCAGGATAATATTATTTGTTGTTCCCACCAAAACCCCTAAATAAAAATGAAATATGCTATGACTAATATCTCTTCATGAAAATGTTTCCTTTCAAGATACCTTCTTTATTCTCTATGAAACATCTAAGGGCTTAGTTATGAAATATAATAAGACTTCACTAATTTAGATCAATTATAAAAAGGCTAGTATGTCTACATGATAAAGTTTTCACTGAAATTCAGTTGTGTTGTCAGTGAGACTATATGCGCAAATAGTTGCTGCCATTATCAAAGTACTGCCAAATGTATTTTTACTTAAGATATTATTTATTGGGTACAATAACATCCCTTTCTTTGACACTACTTTTTTTATAAACTAAAATCTATTCTTTTATTTTGAGTAACACAGAGAGCCATGACTTTGTCCATAGAAGATTTTTTAAAAATCTAAAAAATTAGCTTCTAAAAAGGCTAATTTATTTGTATCTACTGATGGCCCCAGTATATTTATGGTTGTACCCTCTTGAATGCTATTTGCCTGGAAAACATAATTTGAAGATAAATGCTTATAAGATGACTCCCTATGTCTCTGATGGGAAAGCTTCACAGGGTACACAAGCAAGGATCTCCTATCACCAACCTCATTATTACATTCATTGGGAAGAGGGCTATAACCTATGTGATCTTAGAATTCCAAAACACTGTGATAACCTTGAGAAGCAGTCAAAAGTTGAAAGTGAATCTTCAATATTTACATATATCAAGCCTACTCACAAACCTACTCTGAGTCAACAATCTAATTTCTTTTTAAGCATGTTAAAGTACAGTATTATGTTGTATCCTGTACATAAGCAAAAATGGAGACACAATCTTCACATCTATTCTGTGAAGCTAGAGTGGCTAATTGAAACCAAGATCTTTCAGAATGAATGAAGAATAAGCCTAGGGAGGTTCTCCAAATCAATTAGCACAGTACCTGATCTATAACAGAGAACAGGTTACTGCCAATGAGAAATGTAAGTGATTACTGACAACCCAGAAGAGAACTCAACACCACTAGCTCAGGTTACAGCTATTTTTCTGCAGTTATCACATTAGGAGGATGTTCGATAACTGCATGTAGTGTTCAGCTGGAAGAATTTTAAGCTGCCTAACCTTCAGAGCTTCTCTGGTTGAAGAATCCCTCGACAGTGTTTTTGAATACACAGAAACAAGAAGAAGCTTAAGACCCCAGGGAATAATAATACCATGATGCTCATCCTTAAGCACACATCAAATTTCCACTTCTGATCTACAAAACCATTTGGAGAAAAATTACATACTCTTTTGAGAAAAGAAGGGCTTGATCAAAGTTTTTTTCAATGTGTTCTTGAACAAAACCAGAAAACAAAGAGCAATACTAGTAAATACACTTACTGAGGGAATAAAGAGAAACCTTCTAACATCTGAAGAGATATGTTGCCCTTTCAAGCCAGCCACTAAAGAATCAGACTCAACTGGCTGAGGAGATATTTATTTGTGTTCTGAGATAGCCAGAAACTAATTCTATTCTGGAACAATTTTATAGCTAAATAAATCTTTCTCAACCTGACTCACATTATCTTTGCCCTATTACTTTAACTTCATTTTCCCTTGTCACTGGCCAAAGTTCAATCATTTACTGCCTGGAGAAGAATTTGGAACATGCAACTGAGGTCCATGTTTGGAAGAGAAATTGCATGGGTAAGGTGGTCAGGAGAAAAGTAATAAAGACAGTTCTGACTATTTTGGCTTCTACCTCATGGAACCTTATAAGTTAGAAACCACAAACCTACATACAAAGGTATAATTGGCTCTGCTCTAAAGCACGGTTCACCTTACTAAGCATATGACCCAGAAAGATTACTGCCAATGTATTTAGCTCCAGAAAGTTAAAAAAAACTGTTAAAAAGGGAATGAATTTAACATAAATTATATACAGCTTCTCCCCCAGGAGATATACATTTTATGAGGAAACAGCAAACTGTGCTTACATATAGCAAATCTTGTTTACTCAGCATTAACAGGAAATCTGTCATGTTTCTCATAACCAAAGCTTTTCTTAGCCACTTAAAAATATTACACATTTCCTTTTGAAACACTGATTTTATTTTGTTTTGTTTTTTCTCAAGATCCTTGGCATTAATTGTTCTACAGTGATACTCTTACCGTTGAGGAGTGTTACATATCCACATAATGTAATGTTGTTTTAAGGGCCTTTGCTTCTAGTATTTTTTCATCACCATATCAGCAAGGTTGTCATCTCTCCCTTGCTATATGGGCAAACACCTAATAGACTGTAAGTGTTTAAACAATATCACTCTAATTGGTTACTCTGATCTACTGTGTTCTGAAACCAGATAAACAAGCTTGTTAAAAGCAAACTAAAAATACACAGAGAGGTGCCTCAGTGAATCAGCTGGTTAAGAATTTGACTCTTGATTTTGGCTTAGGTCATGATCTCACAACTCATGAGTTCAAGTCCCACAGTCCCAAATCAGATCAGGCTCTGTGCTGACAGTGTGAAGCCTGCTTGGGATTATCATTCATTCTCTCTCTCTTCCTCCCTCCCTTACTCCTTCCCTCCCTCTCTTCCACTCTCTCTCTCAAAAATAAAAAAATAAACTTAAAAAAAATACATAGATGCTAGGTGAGGAATTTTTTTGGTTGGCAAAGACCATAATACTTTGGCTACTCAGAAGCCTTTCCAAGCCTTACTTTTAGCTTATTGACTATTTCCTGAGTGGCAGAATGTACCACTGACCTTTCATATAGGTGAGGGGTTGCATGGTATATATGTTTGTTTGTGGGCTGTATTTTTCCTTAAAACAAACTTCATTATTCTGATAATTTTTAGTCTTAAACAGATTGAGCAGTGGATCTTTCCAATCATACTGCACATGTATTCCAGACTTCAATGACCTTCTATCACCAAACTAAATTAACTTAAGACAGAATATATGTAATGGGGATTAGAGAATGTTCTCACACATGGAGTAAGCCAAGGTCAATGTCTGGCTTCAGGTCATACACTGGATTGATGTGTTTAATCCTGTACAAGTTGAGAGCACAAATACACTCACACCATGTGTTCACACTCGTGCATACACTGACCCTCAGAGGCTTGTGTGGTTGGTTATTCTGGTAACTAAACCCAGTCCCCTCTCCTAACTTGGGTACACTCCAAACTGAATCTCTTTACTTCCCACATTCTACACACGAGATGTTATATAGGTGGTACTTTGTTCTTGGATGTTATTAGGAAAAGCCAAAGACTCCTGGGACTAACAAATATATTGATGCCCTCAAGACATTATGGTAAAATGAAGAAAGCAAAAAAAAAAAAAAAAAGAGCACTGTTTTAGGAGTTAAAAATATCTATTTTGAAGAAAATTCAAAATCTCACTCTAATAATATATTCATTTTTAATGTTTTGTTTATTTTAGAGAGAGAGAGAGAACAAATGGGGTAGCGGCAGAGAGAGAGAGAGGGAGACACAGAACTCAAAGCTGGCTCCAGGCTCTGAGCTGTCAGTATAAAGCCCAATGTGGGGCTCAAACCCACAATCCATGAGATTATGACCTAAACCGAAGTTGGACACTTAACAGACTGAGCCCCTAACAATCTATTCATTTTTATCCCACTCCTAGAAATGGCTCCTTTTCATATTTCTGCCCTTCCCTCCTCTATTTATAATTATTGTTATTATTTTTGTATTCCTCAAACATGAGAGCATCTCCTCTCTAGCCAATATTGAAAGTAATTTCAGGCAAAGGGATGATTTGAAGCTGCATCATTACTCTAGAGAAAAATGAACAGCATTACATTGGCCATTATCATCATGCCAAAAAAGGGAGAAAGCACACTTAAATAACTGCTGAGTTAAGCCACAATCTTCATTGCCTGGATGGTTGCTGTCCGAGCAGAGATTCTCTCATCGACTTATCTTCAAATAGATATTTAAGCTTAGTTTCATTTCCATTTCTGAAGATCATATCTAATCAGTAACCATCTTGGAGCACAGGGTAAAAATATAATGCCTCTAACATGCTGATCATTAGGTCTTCATCTATTCCAAACTACTGCTAAGTATGTCTGAGAGGAGGAGCCATTTTCTCTACCAGTGAGAATATGAACTGATGTTGAAGCTCCAAGAGAATTGGAGCGTTCAGAACTAACTTGGAATTACTTATCCACATTGTAATATTGTTGTAGATGGCAACCAGTCACATGCCCTAAGAGCTTTGACATCTCCATGTAGACGTCTCTCCCCGACTCTTCCCTTTCTGTCCTTTCACTCACCAGCGAATTTGGCGAAGACTTAGAGACTAAATTCGAGGGCTTAAATTCAAACCTGAATTTAGAAAATATCAATTTTCCTTAATGCTTCATTCACTCATTAAACACTCAGTACAAAGCACACAGGCTCATGGAAATGGCATTGAAATGTTGTAAATTCTGAAGCAAGATAAAGAAATAATGCAAAAATGGAGTTAGCATTGAGCAAAGTATTAAAATAGGTGATTTTCTTATGTAACTGCCTCGTCTCACCTCACTTCCTCATTGTGTTTCTTTACATTTACCTACTTTCTTCACCAAACATTTTTAACCTTGTGTTTTTATCCAAAGCTTTTGTGCAGTAGTTAATTTCTTTAGACACGAATGTTAGGTTTATCACCAACTCAAACCGTCTCTTCTTTTGCCACCAGCAGGCTCCATTTTTACTTCCCTGTTTCTGTTTACATTCTCCTCTCTTCCTTTCGCTGTTTCCTTCCTCAGTATCTTCTGCCTTCTTTCACTCAATTTAATTATTTTATTTCTTTCATATCTTTGGTGGCTTGACAGTGAGTGGGAACCTAATAAAAATTTGTAGGGGTGCCTGGATGGCTCAGTTGGTTAAGCATCTGACTTCAGCTCAGGTCATGATCTCACTGTTCGTGGGTTTGAGCCCTGTGTTGGGCTCTCTGCTGACAGCTCAGACCCTGGAGCCTGCTTCAGATTCTGTGTCTCCCTCTCTCTGTGTCCATCTCCAATCCACACTCTGTTTCTCTCTCTCAAAAAGTAAACATTTAAAAAATTTTTAATTAAAAAAAAAAACATTTGTGGAGAGAAGCAAGGGAAGGAGGGAGAGCAGGAGGGAAAGAGTCAGCCCAAACTCTACCTAATTTCCCATCCCAGAATGCTTTAGTTCCTAGACCCTTTCTTCCATTTCAGGGACAAGATATGTAGAGAATAAAAAGAATAGTGTGTTAAGAATGTGCAAATATAGAGAAAATAGATTTTGATATATTGTCTTCTATTCTGTTTGGTTCCCAGGAAATAGAAGAGTCATAATCTCATGACTGAGTTTGTTTTGTAAGCAGAAGTTTAGAATTGAAAGGGACCAGCACCCATCTCCTTGCGGCTAATTAGTCCATTTGGTTTCCAATTATATGTGGTCATCATTCATCATATTCTTCATTTATTCAAGTTCAGATTTCTTACTGTGACCATGCATTTCCTTCTTCTATTTTATGAAGAGTTGTCTTTTTCCACGAAGAGAAACTACCCACACTCCAGGCCACATTGAGCACCAACCCCCTTCCAAATTCTGCTCTCTGTGGCCAGAACCATATCAGCATCCCCCAGTGAAGGCCCACCTGTGCTTCCTGCGCCTGACAATGATTGAGTGGTCATTTCAACATCCAAGGTCTACTCAGATTATTTTCTCCTTCCCCACTTCCGTTTTCCCTTGGAATTGTTCTGAGCCAAGAAAGAAGCTACTAAATACAGCTTACTGTCTTAACATACCTTGTGGGACTGAGGAAATCACACATCATGCTCCAGCACCTCAGAAATAGAAATTATCAAGTTTTGAGATAATATACTTAATAATCACCACAGCTTCAATTAAGGACATCCACTAATAGAGGCATTTCTTTCTGCTTAATCATCTTTTCTTTGCATTAGTAAGTTATTTCTGGCAGGAAACCTGAGGATTGTTAAGCTGGTGAATTTCCCTACTTCATTTCTAAGTATTTCCACCTGGACTGGATTTGTGAAGATTCAAATCAAAAAACCCCAAATATCTCATCTTTCAACAAAATATTTGGATTCCAGAATGAACTGAATCTCTGAACACAGCATTACAGAAAATGACAGCATCAGCTCATTATTTTTAGCGGTGTGTTCATTTTAGTCTCTTATAGGTCATTACCAGAAACATCTTGGGAGCCAGTCCATCAGCCTTCCATAGTACCAGTGCAACTTAAAACTGGATCCACTGACTCATGTCACTCTGCCTCATCAGGATATGATAAAAGCCAAAATGAACTCATCACTCAGTCACTCAACTACAAAGGAGAAAAATTATTTATCAGAGAGACGGTCTTGACTTATCTAAGAAACTACTGCAGCCTGTCATAACTTCTCCTCCCAAAGCTAATAATTCTGGGTACTCATTAGTGTAGTATTTTCAAGGATTGCTAATGAAGAAGAGATTTAGTTTCTTACATCTTCTACTTGTGCTGCATTATAAAATGTGACTTGAGGATCCGAAGTGTTTTTTAACTCCTAAAATTAGAAATCAATCTGATCTGAATGAAGAACAGCTCTGTTTAGTTCAACATTAATTCTTTGTATTGAAACATATTTCCATTAGTGAACTAATAGAAACTTTGATATGAAGATTAATCAAAATAAATCCTAGTCCTTAAAATAGAAAGCATATGTAGAAGAGGATGCTATTTACAACCACAGTCTTCTGTATCTCTGAATACAGAAAAAATACAAGAGAAAGATAGTAAATAAAGATGGATGATTGAACCCACTCAAATTTGTTAGGATATTGAGCAAGATATATATTTAAATAGATTCATATAAAAATATATCCATAACATCAGTGTTTCCCAAGAAATAATGTCAATAGTGAGTCAGAAATTTGGATGAATCTGTGAAAAGCAGAAACAAAGATAAGGTTAGCAAAGGAAACCACACATCAAACACGTGCAGGGACGGGACAGCTGCAGGGGTGATCAAACACACGCAGGCAGGGGCCACTACAGGGCTGAGGGTGGCTTCAGGGCTGTCAGGGGTTCAGGAGAGGCCCCGGGCAATCACTGGAAATGAGAAATTGGGTTAGAAGCAAATATGCTCCTTGGCTCCTCTGTCCTTCACCATTTATGCTAAGCAACTAGCACCAGAAGCAAGGTCCGTGAATGACGGCAGTAAGGACACAGGTGTCCCACCTGGTTTCAAACTACCAAAAGGCAAGCTACGGGTAAATCCATACATTGCATCCCTCACCCCTCAGCCTCTTGTGCACAAAACAGTCCTTACTGTAGACCACCTCTGGTTATCAGAACAGCCTCCCACAACAGGGGAACAGAGATTCTCAAATACAAAGATGAACAGATGACTGAAAATCGCATGTGATTCAGGGAAAACACCACATGAAAAACAAGTCCAAATAACCAAAGAACCCAACCCCCAAAAAATAGAAGAATGGTAAGGAACAGAAGAACCTTTATAATAACAATTGATAACTTCAGAGAAAGTTGAGAAGATAAAGAAAACAACTAGAGATCAGAAATGTTTAAAATATTTAAAAAATGGGGCGCCTGGGTAGTTTAGTTGGTTAAGCGTCTGACTTTGGCTCAGGTCATGATCTCACAGTTTGTGAGTTGGAGCCCCGCATCGGACTCTGTGCTAACAGCTCAGAGCCTGGAGCCTGCTTCCGATTCTGTCTCCCTTTCTCTCTGCTCTTCTCCAGCTCATGTTCTGTCTCTCTCTCCTTCAAAAATAAGTAAACATTAAAAAAAAAATTTAATGGGGTGCCTGGGTGGCTCAGTCGGTTATGCTTCGGGCTTCGGCTCAGGTCATGATCTCACGGGTTCATGAGTTCAAGCCCCGCATCAGGCTCTGTGCTGACAGCTAGCTCAGGGGCTGGAGCCTGCTTCAGATTCTGTATCTCTCTCTCTCTGACTCTCCCCTGCTTGTGGGCTGTCTCTCTCTGTCTCTCAAAAATAAATAAAAAACACTAAAAAAATATTCTTTAATTTTTAAATAAAATATGAAATTAAATTAAAAAATGAAATTAGTAAAAGGACTAAATAACTAATATAGCAAAATCATGGAACTGAAAGGAAACTATAAAAGACACGCTAAGAGACATGAAGGATAAAATAAGAGGTCAGAGAGGCTAGATATAAGAAATAAACAAGAAATTCATAAAAATATATATAAAGAACTAGTGAAACATGTTTTCAGTTTAACATAGCCCATCAGGGACCCAGCAGGATGTATGACAAACTGCCCTACCCTACCCCCAAAATCTCCTCTGGCAATCTCAGAACACAAAAAACTGGCAAATCCATTTTCATTAGGAAAGAGTTTACCTTTCTTAGAAATCTTTACTAGTCTTAGAAATCAACAAAACATGTAGATTAAAAAATAGTAAGTTATAAAAGATTTAGATTAACAAAATAAGGTTGATTTAGTAGAGATATATAGAACACTCCTGAATGTACTTAAAGGAAAAAATAATATATATATTTTTTTTTTTTTGACAAAGAGAGTGTGACACACGGAGGAGAGGAGCTCAGGGAAGGGGGGCAGAGAGAGAAAGAGAGAAAGAGAGAGAGAAACTGAGACTCTCAAGCAGGCTCCGTGCTCAGTGTGGATTCTGACACAGGGCTCTATCTCAACACAGTGAGATCATGACCTGAGCCAAAATCAGGAGTTGGACACTTAACCAAATGAGCCATCCAAGGGCCTCAAAAAGAAAATATACTCTAAGCTTAGAAAGAAATCAACAAAAGATCATTTACTCCCTAACTTTTCAGTAATTGTTAATGATTCAATGCTATGCCCCTCAAAACCAGAAACCTCACCTTAAAATACAAAAGTAAATAAAACATGAAAAACCTTAAAATATAATTAGCATAATCTTAGAGGATATGGAAACAACAAAGAACCTCAAACTCAACATCTGAATGGCTTTTCTAGGGAAAACACAAGCAGGTTTTCATTTCCAAAACATTCTTTACGGCATGCAATTCTCTCTCTGTCATGTTTTTGTTTCCTATACCAAAAGGGAATATTGCCACAAACAAAAACCCTACATAGAAACAAAATATTTCTGATAAAACAAGTCACTTAGAGAACAACCAGGCTCTCTGGCAAGAGCAAGAGTAGAATAAAGAAAATGATATCACTGATAAGTCAGGTACAAAGTACAGCCACAAACTGCCTCAGCACCACTGTCCTGCACTCTTTTCCCCTCCAACAGAATCTGAAGTGGTTAGATCTTATCAATATTCCTGTTCCTGCTGAGGCCAGTGGATATTAAAGGAGAAATTCACAGGGGCGCCTGGGTGGCTCAGTGAAGCATCCAGCTTCGGCTCAGGTCATGATCTCACAGTTCGTGGGTCCGAGCCCTGCGTCAGGCTCTGTGCTGAGAGCTCAGAGCCTGGAGCCTATTTCAGATTCTGTGTCTGCCTCTCCTATGTTCACACACTCTCTCTATCTCTCTAAAATAAATAAAGATTTTTTTTAAATTTGAAATAAATAAGAAATTCACAGAGGCCACCTAGCAATCAATAAGCCCAGGACTCCAGCTCTTCATATGAGGTCTTCCTGGCTGGGCTTCCTTCTCCAGGCCTCCCTGGAGGAAATGGTGTTTTAGCTTTATAGGACTTCTGCATTGTAGGAGACAGGAACTTTGAAATGTGTGCTCTACTGGAATGATCTAGCAGCAGGTGCATTGATTTTTAGGTCAGTATGAAGGAGAAGGAGTGGGATTCACAGCTGAAGCAGCTGGGAGGGGTTGCCTGCTTCCACCTGCCCAGGGTCCCCCAGCCCAGTCTGTCAGTTTGCCTAGAAGAGGTACAGATGCAGCATTTCTCCCTAAATGCCAGCTTTAGAGATCGGTCAGAGAGGTGGGAGTGCCATGTGGGAAAATCACGCTTTGCATGTGGTGAGATCTTTTCTCACAAACACATAGATCAGTGGCTGACAAATGAGATTTTAAATTCTCAGTAAGTTAAAAGAGACCAGTGAAAGTAGTTTTAAAATTCTGAGTCAATTTTAGTTTGGTGAATTGAAGAAGATATATATAATAAAATAATATATGATTTATCACACTGTACTACAGTAAGGCAAACAAGGGCAATCCTATGCACACAGTCGACTTAAAGTTGGGGGGTTCTCACTCAGACCTTTTGACATGACTAATAAGTTTGGCCACGATAGAATGAACTTAGAAAAGCCCTGTTGTTTTTGTAACTGTACTAACAATTTTATGAAAAAGTTGAGAATCCTCACGAATTATGAATATGCCTCAGTTTCTCTAACCATAAAACACATAATTCTCAGAAACAATCTGAAAAGGTCTACAAGAAAAAATGGGAAAATGTCAATAAGTACCTATAATAATGTATCACTAATTAAGCTAGGATCCATATGTAAAATCACCAAGAATAGATATAGGACCTCTGAGTACTGTTTATTCATGGGTAAGAGTGAAATCCATTCACGTAATTGATATTTAATAGCGATTATATTTGGTTAAATCATACCAGAAAATAATACTGTTTTTGGTTAAGGAAGCATAAAAAGGAATACTAAGAGGCAAACTTAAAGGCTCACTGAAAAGAGAGACTGAATAAAGTATAGAAGTATGAAAAACTATACAGCTAAAGCCCAAGTGTAAGTTTCCAAGATTTCAGAAAATCTACATTCAACGATTTCAACAAAAATAAAATCCATGAAGAAAATAAGACAAGTATTTCATGAGACACAATAGGAATAAAATGAGAAATGACAGAAATGACTGACAAAATAATCAAATCCAAAATGGAGAAAACAACAGATGCCTCTAATCTGGTATTTTCAAACTCAGCGAGAGCCGATGTCTAGAAAGCCAGGATAAAGAGAGTGATCAGCACGGAAAAGAAGACTCTCATGAGAGGAAATAATTTGTCATTAAATGTGTAGAGCGGGATGCTTCTGGAACAAGGAGAGTCTCAAAGTGGATTCTAACATTGCTGTATTTCCATCTCCCCATAACCATTCAGATCTACTTTAATAATTCAGCGGTATATCATGACCATAACAACGGGAGGCTGTTTTCCCAGCAAGGAAAATCAACCCTTGTTAGTCTTGCACTTGGACTCATTACTCTGATCCGCATCTGGAATGAACCAACAGCGTGGTGTGGCCCCATCTCTTCTCCCTATTACATCGTCTTTCTCTCCCTGCTTCAATAAGAGGTTAATTTGGTACCTCGAAGGTCACGGATGACCTTTTCGTAGGCAGGTGGGCGATTCCACTTACCCACTTCCAACCTCCCTCTTCCCCCCCCACCCCGCTCCCAGGATGGTATGCTCTATGCCCCTCAACATGTCTCACAAATATTCTTTATCCTACAAACCACATTCATCCATGTTAAAAAGTACAACACTCTTCTTGGCAGGCCTCAGCTGAGGCTCCACGCCCTGGGTTGGCATGATAAAATTTTCTTTTAAAAAGATGTGAAGCAGGATTCGAATAGAAGGCAATTATCACAGAAAGCTGTCATCCCTTGTATGCTCACAGGGACCAGGGACTCAGTCACATTCCCTTTACCAGGAGCTACATGGACTGTGGCCATGCATAGGGGTGGGGCATTTGAGTAACCAAATAACTGGCCATTTAACTGCTGAGAGCTTTGTTTATTTGGCTGAGTCAGAGGGTTTTCCTACCTTTTGCAAGAAGAAATTATCCATAATGTCTGGTATCTTACTTTTACTATAGGGATAAAGACTGGAAGTTGACGTAGGTATGAGTAAATGTTATGCCAAGGAAAAAAAGCAGCAAGAAGATAATGACAAAACTGCAATCTTTGAGCTCAGTTTACACATTTCTTCCTGTTTTCACTTAAATCTATTATGGACAGCAATGAGGGGGAGTAACTTAGAAGAAAAGGATTATTAGTCAAGCAAACCTTATCTAAAGATTTCCTGGTTTATTCAGAAAGGTTTAGTTTTCAAAGTGAGCAACTGAGTGTCAAGAATTATGAAAAATAGGGGCACCTGGATGGCTCAGTCACTTAAGTGCCCAACTTTCGTTCAGGTTGTGATCTCATAGTTCACGAGTTCGAGCCCCGCTCAGGGCTCTGTGCTGAAAGCTTAGAGCCTGGAACCTGCTTCAGATTCTGTGTCTTTCTCCCTCTCTCTCAGTCTGTGCCCTGCATGGCCTCTCTCTCTCTCTCTCCCTCTCTCAAGAATAAACATTTTAAAAAAGAATTATGATGAATATTCTTCCTCATATCTGCTAAATGTCCTGCTCTAAGCACTACACAGATCAACCTCAGTGTAATTTTTCTTTCATTTAGGAAAGAGAATCCATTTTGAGCATCTTTTTATGAAAACAATTCAAAATACTTGCTTTTTTGTAATGTCTTTCTTTTTTGAGGGTTCAAATAATTTTTAGTAGAATTAAAACATTTACAAAGCATTTAAAACCAACTTTCCTTTATGGAAAAATGCCATTTAATATGCAATTCTTTGATATCACTGATGTCTTTGTTAAGTAACATCATGATAGAACCTGGGCATACCATTTAAAATTATTATTTTCCCTGTAGCATTTCATGGATAGAGGAGTGTAATTAATATTTAATCACCTTGAATGCCAACATAATTCCATAGGAACTGAAGTATTATCCATTTTAAATACTTTTACCCCTTATTATAACAGATTAGTGGTCAACACATTTCTTTCCTATGCAACAAGTGTGCAAAACAATAGAATTCCCTAAATCATGATTATATAAAAGAGAATTTAATGGGGTCATTATTTCAATTTGCTGCATCTGAAATTGGCTAAAGTTAGGTATTCTAAGGAGAAAAGTTGTAGATTGTTCTGACTTCTTCAGAAGCCATTTTATTTGGAAAGCATATTAACCAACTTAGTCTAATAATTGAGATGCTGATGCACTCTCAGCCCTTTAGCTGAAGCAGAGCAATGATTGCTGGTGAAAGCTTTGTCACAGCCTTACAGCTTCCTGGCCTGTACACGTGGATCTCTTCGGTTTCGAAATAAGGTGTCCTTTTAATAGTGATGGGCCTGTTTAAACATCATTGGATCAATTGCGATCGTTGCCTGCTAAGCTGCCCTACCCTCTCCTCTTCCTGACTTATAGGGTTGTTGTTTTTTAACTGTTGCTCTGGATCTTTCCTCTGGTTGAGAAAAACACTGCTCTTCGCAAGATTTGGGTTTCTCAAGAGCCATTCTTATTGCTCTGCTCTTTGCTATTTGGATTGCTTATCACAGCAACAAATTTATATGTCAATCTTGCTCGATCCTGAAAACATAACACTACTCTGACCTGTTGTTGACAAGAGACCGGCAGTTAATTACCACAATCAACAGAGAAAATATAGAGCCTACACCATCTCTACACGGACTAAACATTGGTCCTTATGATATGAATTCACACATTGTGTGATATATCTTGAGAGGTTTATGCACTGCAGTCAATTACCTAATTTGAACCATTGTGAATATATATATATATATTTATATCAAGAGCTCTGAGGTCTGAACCTTTTCCATAACGAGCCAATGAACCAGTCTGTTGGGACTGCAACCCTCCAGGCAAACCCAATTCCTAGACCATAACCATTGGCATCACCACAATTACTTACGCTACTGGAACACTGAAAGTCTGACATTATTTCTTTCAGTTGAAGCCACAACTTAGTATAAGTTTTGAGCCAATTGTTTCCATATTTGGTAAAGCATAATCATCTAAGCTATATCTAGAGTTCTGTTTTATTATAATGGAGCCTCAATATAAAATAGCATGTCATTTTAGATCTCCACAGGATTATAAAATAGCAGATATTCATCTTGCTTTTCCTCCCCAAAAGAACCCCCTGAACACATACACACACACACAGTATATGAGTGCCAGGGAAAAAAAAGAATTTTATGACTGCATGTAAATAGCTTTGATATTAAAAAAAAAAAAAAACCTTTTTATTACAAATTCAACTTTTTCACTACCATTTGTTTAAAAGACATCCCTTGAAATTCTTTTTCATTGACCCTTGGTTCCTTTCTTAGGGTTGGACATTTTTTAATTCAATTTAATGTGGAAATGTTCTTTCTTTTAGTAAAGAGAAATGCCAAATTAGCTAAATGTTCAGCTGTATCAGTAAAGCCACCCACAGCCATTTCATGAGTGTTTGACCACTTGCTGGTCACCTGGTTCAACATCCCTGGAACGAGCCAATGAGGACGTTCTTCCCACTGACTCTGATTTTCTCTCCCTTGTGCACCAAGGAAATAGTGTCTATTCTCGACGCACTGTCCCCTCTATTTTGCTATAACATTACATCTCATATTGTAGCTCAGCTTTTTTAGAGAAAAATGAAATGAGCAGAGAGACTATTATTTCTCATCACCCACTCTGGAAAAGCAGACATTTAAACCTGTTTCACTGACCGAGAGCACTCCTTCATTTGTCCTGTCAGATTGACTGTCTTTATACAAGTTTCCTGAGCACATTATGAGGCCTCGGAGGCTCGTCTCAGATGAACCTGCTGCTCCTGGTCAAAAGGAGCCTCTTATTCTCGATGTTTCTACCATCGCTCCCGGGCAGAGTATCAGTGAGCACAGACCAGTGCTTATCTGTGGAGTAAGGCCTGCCTCAGTCCAACAGCACGTAATTCTGGCAAAATCCGTTCATTCTAAAGCTGAGCACTATTTTTTCAACTCCACAATCACCTTCTACCCTTCTTAAAATGTGTTTTAAGAAAAAATGTCTATTGTACAAATGCTTGAGAAACACACATAAATACAAAAATAAAAGTCACTAACAGCCTTCAACACAAAGATGATGACTATGGTTCATATCCACAGGTTTATCCTTCCAGAAATAAAATACATGTCAGAGCTTTTTTATTTTCAAAAGTGATACCACCCTATACCACAGTTTTGAAAATTGCTTTTGTTCACCAACGCATTTTTGTATTTGTCCATGCCTTTTTAGTGACCATGTCATGTTCCATTGTACAGATGGCCCATAATTCCTTTGAACCTTACCCTCTGGACATTACCGTTTTCTTCAATTGTTTGCTATCGTAAGGCAGAGGGGATGTTGCAGTTCTGAAGTTCACCAGCAGGGGAGGAAGACTCCTGTCCCTTTGACAACATTAGGCTGATGACTAGTGATTAACGGAAATTATAGTTCTGCTTACTTGTGTTTTCAATATTGGCCAAGAGAGTCTTTAGTGGAAGAGGTAGAAAGAGAAGTTATATAAACCAAAAAAGAAGAGATAAGAAACAACAATCATTGAGTGCTTTCTCTGTGCCACATTCTGCTGAAAGCTTTTCAACACTAACTCATTTAACTTTTACAATAAGCGTTGCCTTACCACCTTCTGTTGTACAATCATTATCCCATTTTAAAGATAAATTTGAGGAAAAAGAGTTTATTAGGAGCACAGACTGCATATGGTTTGAGTACCTTTATACCAAAAAGCTGTGTGACCTTGGAAGATTTGCTTAAATTCTCAGAAACTTCATTTTCCCATTTATGAAATCAGATGTTCCACTCTCTTTAAATTCAAAGAGCCTATGAGTCTAAGTTTAACAGGGAAAAAAAATGCCAACAGTACATTGCAGGCATCTTCACAATCTGGTATGAGAATTCTAGGCCACTTATGGAAGATTTATAATTCTTAATAAATATCCACCTTGAGGGTATAAAAAAGATGAAGGCTGATGAAGAAAGTGTTTGCCTGGAGAAAGTCCTCAATGTGCTGCAGCAATGTCCATAACACACCCCTCCTCCTCCCTCTACACCTTTTCCTACTTTGGGGAAGGGAGTCCTTCCTCTACCCTTCAGTTACATGAGAGGACCTTCCTGGGGGCAATTCAGAGTGGTCCTTTGGAATTTAAGGTTTGCGTAAAATGGTGTCTCATTTTTGACCAAGTCCTGGCTGAAACCTTTCATGGCAATAATGAAAAGGTAGTATTGGGAAAATCCCTGCATTACTACTGATGGCCAGTTCAAAAGTTTGTGCGTGTGTGCGTGTGTGTGTGTGTGTGTGTGTGTGAGTGCATGTGCATGTTCGAGTGCTTCCCAAAGTCCAAATGTGAAGCCCACTATGAGCTATCTGCCTAGGCATTGGTCAGGGTAAGCATATCTCAGCAGAAAGAGGCCAGAGGGGTAGGGAGGGGAGGAGAATGCCATAAGCTATTTCCACAAGATTCCTACTGTTCAAAGGACTTAGTCTGGGCACTCAGGAAAGATGATCACAGATGCTCCCACAAGGCAATACTTGAGCTTTTAATACCTTCCACGGCCAAGAGAAACCAAAGCCAGCTTTCCTTAGTACCTACCTTGCCTCTTACTTTCCCCTGTCTAGCTGCTTCCAACCTTGGAGGGCCAGGGCAGTCCAGTAAGTAAGGGAGGAACAGATACTAAGCAGTTAAATGGAGAAGAAGTTGACCACGTGGTCATTCTACACAAGCTTGCAGTCAGTTCTAGAAAGACAGAATAAAATTTGGACTTGGGATTTTACACTGGACTGAACATGCCAATTAGTGAAATGAAGTTATCCTACTAGACAATCGTAATTGGAGGACATTCTATTATCCAAGAGTGACAAGAAAAGACAACAAATCTACTCAAATTTGTATCCAAAGAGTGAGAATAGACTAGTGCCCTGTGCAGGTTAAAAGAGGCAGATGAAGGAAGAATAAAATTGCTTTACAGTTGTACCCTATGGAGTTCTACCTCTTTCCACAAATAGGCTGATTTAGATGTATCAAAGGAACTGAAGACCTCCTCAGCTTGGGCATGAAAATGCCTGCTGTAAGTTTCAAGTGGGTTTTCAGCACGCTCAGTGAACTGGTGGGGTAGGCCTGTGAGGCATCCCTTTGCTGGGACACTCTCAGGAAGATAAAATATCTTAAAGGAAGAGAAAAAAAATGGAAAAATAGTGACAAAGCTGTGTGCCTCAGGGTGAAGAGGTGATTCCAATATTGTGTTTGTCAAAGAGATTTTTCTGCTGCCCTCTCCGGACTCATGTAGTCTATAGGAAGAGAAGGAAGTAGAAGGCTGTATAAAAATGAAAGATTCCTCTCCAAAGACTCTTTCCCTTCTTATCCTTGCCATGGCTCACAATGACTGGAGTATATAATTCTTGGCCATGTGACATGCTTGGGCTAACAGGATGTAGACAGAAGTTACAGGGTTTTCTGAATGCTTAAGGGGCATTTTTTTCCCACTCAGTACTCCTGAGCCTCCACCATTTCCCTAAGAGAACATTCCCCATGTAACTACTGGAGCCAAAGGAGATGATACATGGGATAATCTGAACTCCACCTGCAACCTAGGCCCAACCCCACCTGAATCCAGCAGTTAAGCCAATCCCCCAACTCATAAGTTGAAGGCCACATATATTTTGGTGTCCTCTGTCTGGCAGTATTGCCACAGTGAACAACAAAACCAATCAATACAAGCAAGTTCTACAAAAACACCCCCGGACATTAGGGCATACAACTGGAGTTAGGTAGTGCACCAGAGATCCCCTCGGATCCGTCTCTGGCTTCAACAGTACTCGGATGGAACTGACCCCGGGACGCCCCTTCTTCCGGCCTCCCGCCCCCCTGCAACCTCTTCTCTAGTCACAGCCTTTGGAACCATCTTCCCGGCCGTCCTCGACCTCTGGGACCAGCCAACACCGTATTTTGCGCTTCGCTCCTCACGCCCATTAGCCCTGGGCTCCCAGATTCACCAGAATTATTCCACCGAGATGGAGTCCCGACAGCCACCTGGTCGACACGCAGCTGCCACGTCTACACCTACCTCTCCCGGGGCCTCCGTTCACGGCGAAGACTTGGCTCGCGGTGGCCGGGCGGCCGCTGGAGGCCAGGTCCACTGCTACCCCCAGCGGGCTGAGGAGGAGCGGGAGGGCCAGGGCCCCTCACGGATGCAGAACCAGCGCGGGGCCACGCCCTCTTCCCCGGGGCACCTGTCTCAAGGCCCTGGGCCACATGCCGATGCCAGGGAACCGCAGGATGCCAGGGAACCTCGCGGCTCTGGGGAAGAGCCGGAAGCAGGCCCTTCAGGAGCTGCGTGCCTTGGGCTGCGCCCGGCAGACCCCACTCTGTGACTTCCTGCAGAGCCGCTTCCGGGATGGGGAGGAGAAACTCCTGGAGGAGATGGGGAGCACCTGACTACCTGCGCAGGCTTCCGCCCGCCGGCTAATCAAGGGTCTCTTCCAAAGGCTCAGCTTCAAGCACCGCTGGGAGTCTCCGGAGCCCAGCGGCCTTCGAGTGGTCCTCTGACGTCCACTTAGAACCAGGCCTTCTGCCTGGGCCTCTCCCTGCAGCCACGAGGCAGCTTTTTAACCCCAAAGCTGTGGACTGAATGATAACAATAAAGCATTAGCTGTGGAAACACACACACACACACACACACACACACACACTGGATTAGGAGGAGGTTTTCACCTCTTATTTTGTTACTCAACACTCAGAGCTGTGGCATGCTGAGTGATCCAGGGCTATAGCAGTGCCAGGAAGGCCTGGGAGAGACCATAGTCCCTGGGAAAGTTCAAGGCCTCTGCCATAGCAACACCCAGTGCCTGTTGCCTGGAAACAGGTGGCAGGCAATGACCATGCTTTCAAGGGTACTCAGTGCTTTTGTAGTGAAAATTTGTGTATTGGGATGCTTAATGGGCACATAGGAGGTAGGAGAGGGGAAGGACAAGTCCACACATCCCACACTGTGGCTGACCATGCTTCTGCATGACCGGATGTGATACACACCCTACACCATCTCTACAGACATGTGGTCCTGCAATACCAGAGAGAGCCAGACGCAGAGAAATACAGGTTACAAGTCTATCCTTGCAATGGACCTTCATCAAAAGTGGCAACTTCTTAGATAAAGTCAAAAGACAATCACACTGCATTTATAAATGACCCAAAAGGGTGAAAACATGGAGATGAAATAAACAAAATGAAATTTACAAGGATAAATGTAAAATTTTGCATTTAGATTCAGGAAATCAGGTGACCAAATTCAGATGAAGGAATATGTGAGTATGAGAAAAAGGTCAGCAGATGTTATAAGACCATGTGATTTATAATAAAGCTTATGCAATCTTATATTATATTAATAAGAATGTAATGTCCAGATGAAATACAGGGAGAGTTTCTTTGGACACAGCTCCGGATGCAGTATGGCGCTCATTCAAATTAAATTCTGTCAGCATTTATCCATCTACTTTGTGTAAGTCATTCTCCTCGATGTGGCAATTTGAGAGTGTACAGTGATCAAATGGAGTGACTCCACAGTACTACAACCAGGAAGGGAAGAGGTCTAGAAACTATAACATAACAGGAATTATTGAAGCAAAAAAAGAGGGGTCTAGCCTGAGAAGGAATGATTTGATGAGGAAATTAATGATAATTATTTTGAAATATATGAAATTCTATTCTTTGAATGAATAAACTTACTTTTTGAGACTCCAGAGAATAAACCCAAGGCTAACAAGTAGATGTTATAAATTCAATTTTTGATACAATGTAAAGGTAACATTTACAATGAAGACTACTGCAAAAGTCAAACTGGCTTTGACTCTCACAAAGGAGTGAGGCTTATTTATATTCCGTTCCCAGAGGTATGTTAGCAGAGGGAAAGTGGCCATGTTGTAAAGGGATTTCTGTTTGGGGTACTCTGTGTGTGTCTCTCCAGATCTCCAAAGTCGATCAAACCATGGAGTCTTCTGTTAACTTACTACTTCCCCCGATGTAAAACCATCTTCATAGAACCCCTCTACTTTGTCACCCAGAGGGGCATAGATGAAAAGCAATCCATATGAGAACGTTCCCACATTTAACAGGAGCGTGTAACTTGCTCACATGATACTTTCTTATGTGCCCCTCGGAAAAGTGAACTCAGAAACAGCCAGGGTTGTTTTCAAGTGTATGTGTGTGGAGGCCTGCCCTTGCTCACATGTTAGTAGTGTTGTATAGAGCACTAGGTGGGTTGATAGAGACACAGGGAGAGACAGGAGCAAGAGTAGGGGGTGGGGATTGAGAGAAAAAAGAGAGAGAGAGGATAGGAGGGGAAGGGACTTGGGAGGAGAAAGGAAGGGGGAGGGAGGGCGGGAGACAGAGCTTGTGTAGCCAAGAGGGTAAAAATTGCCATTTAAATCTGACAACCAGTGTCCCCATCCCCTTAGAGAATGAGATAATTTTCTTCTCATGTGTGTTTAAAAAATCTACTTCCTAAATATAAAAAGTGAAGCACTCAGGCACCATCAGCCAGAGAAGTTAAACAAATAAAACTGAATTATTCAGAAGTAATATTTAAGAAATTTAAAATTGAAGGGCAGGGACGTGACAGAGGGCCTGGGGAAGAAAAAGGAGAAGAAAATGCTCAACAAGAACACTGGGCAAAGCCAGTAGGGTAAGCAGAGGACAGGGATGCCCAAGAGGTAATTGGAGCAGTAATGAAAGAATTATTTTTGAATTACTCCCAAAACACCAGCAAAGGTTGCCTGTTCATGCAGTCATGCGAGGAAAGGCTCTTGGAGGGTCAAACAGTGTCGGTGGCAAGTTAGCACAATAATACCAGGCATGAACGGTACAGAACACCCAAGAGTTCAGAACGTGGCAGACACAGAAAAGTAGAGGAAGAGAAGACAGTCATAAATTTAGAATCCCACAAAAATCTCTGAAGTATTGAGATGGAAAGAGTTTCTCACAGGATTTCCTGGTCTGATCGAATTAGAGTAGTTTCAATTAAATCCTAATGGTCAGGGTCATCCCCACAGACTGGAAGATTGGATTCAGAACCTGCCAGCAAAGGGCAATGGTGTTTAATAGTGAGAAAAAAGAATGAGAGGCACTATTATCTGTAAGTGGGCTGATGATCAGGTTTCCCTAAGCCGAGCAAGCAAGGAAATGATAAAGAAGCAAAATAATCGGTGTCCACTTTGAAATAGTTTGCAGGCCTACATTTATTGTTAATGTATTATGTACAAAAAATGTATAAAAAAGAATTACAAGTAAATAAAAGAAATACAACAAATATCATTTATATCTTTGAGAATTTCATTTTGTTGGGTAGGAGTTACAAAAAATTACATGAAAATTGGTGCAGACATTATGAAAAACAGCATGGAGTTTTCTCAAAAAATTAAAAATGAACCACCATGTGATCCAGCAATTCTGTCCGAGTATTTATCTGAAGGAAATGAAGACACCAATTCGCAAAGATATCTGCAGCCCGTATTCACTGCAGCATTATTTACAACAGCCAAGACAGGGAAGTGCCCATGTCTATTAATGGACGAATGGGTAAAGAAAATGTCTGTGGTGGCACCTGGGTGGCTCAGTCGGTTAAGCCTCCGACTTTGGCTCAGGTCATGATCTCACGTTTGTGGGTTTGAGCCCCGTGTTGGACTCTGTGCTGATAGCTCAGAGCTTCTAGACTGCTTCTGATTCTGTGTCTCTCTCTCTGCCCCTCCCCCTCTCATGCTCTGTCTCTATCAAAAATAAATAAAACATAAAAAAAGTTTAATAAAAATATAAAAAATAAAATTTAAAAAAATTAAAAAAAGAAAATGTCTATGTGCTTATATGTGTGTGTATATGTATGTGTGTGTACATATGTGTATGTACATATATGTATATGTATATACATTTATGCATATATACACAATAGAATATTTTTCAGAAATTTTTTAAAAGAGAAAATCTTTTTTTTTAACATTTATTTATTTTTGAGAGACAGAGAGAGACAGATCATGAGCAGGGGAGGGGCAGAGAGAGAGACAGACACACAGATTTGGAAGCAGGCTCCAGGCTCTGAGCTGCCAGCACAGAGCTCTACGCGGGGCTCTAACCCAGGAACTGTGAGATCATGACCTGAGCTGAAGTGGGACGCTTAACCGACTGAGCCACTCAGGTGCCCCTAAAAAAGAAAATCTTATCATTTGTAACAACATGCATGGAGCTTGAGGGCATTATGCTAAGTGAAATAAATCAGGTAGAGAAAGACATATACATTATGTTCTCACCCCTATGTGGAATATTACAAAAACAAAGAACAATACAAATAAAAAATGAGGTCATCGATACAGAGAACAACATATTGATGGTTGCCAGAGGTGGGGAGCAGAAGTGGACAAAATGGGTGAAAGAGGTCCAAAGGCACAAACTCCTAATTATAAAATAAGTGTCATGGGAGGTAACGCACAGCATGGTGCCTATATTTAATAATATTGTATTCTATATTTGAAAGTTGCTAAGAGAGTAAATCAAAGTTCTCATCACAAGACAAAAAAAAGTACCTATGTGAGGTAATCAATGTTAACGTGACCTATTATGGTGATCAGTTAACAATATACAAAAATGGAATCACTGTTGTACAGAACAGTCAACTATATCCCCACAAAATAAATTCTAAAATTAAATAAACAAATAAATAAATGGATTACCTTATGAATGACTTCATTTTTTTTCCAAATAACTGACAATAGAAGCAAATATTCAGTTATTCTGATTGCTCCTCTTTCTTGGCTAACAGACAATAATAGTGTATGAGAAAGTTTTGTATGTCGTGTGTCAAGACTCTGTATTAACTTTTATAAAACAAACATAAGGGTTTATAAAAGAAGCACTTCCAAGGGCGCCTGGGTGGCTCAATAGGTTAAGCGTGTGACTTTGGCTCATGCCATGATCTCACAGTTTGTGGGTTCAAGCCCCACATTGGGCTCTGTGCTGACAGCTCAGAGCCTGGAGCCTACTTCTGATTCTGTGTCTCTCTCTCTGTTCCTCTCTAGCTCATGCTCTCTCACTCTCTCTCTCTCTCTCTCTCTTTCTCTCTCTCTGTCAAAAATAAATTTAAAAAGACATTTAAAAAGCACTTCTATTTGTAGACTATAATTTTCTCTTCAAAGAGCCATAACATCTATTGTTTTGTAAATTATCTTTCTTCTCAGTTTGTTTTATTAATGGTTCTTGAGATAATCTGGTTACTTGCTTTAAATTAGGAGCAACTTATAAAATGTAAAACAAATGTAAGATTTCAAGTATTGAGGCAGTAGATGAAACTTTGTCAATGGATATGTAGGCATATCATTTTCATACTGAAGTGTTTATGGATAAAGTGACAGTATGTGTGGGATTTCCTTTAAAATACTTCAGAAAATAGGGATGACTGAGTGGCTCAGTCAGTTAAACATCTGACTCTTGATTTTGGCTCATATCATGATCCTGCAGTTCATGGGGTTGAGCTCCACATAAGGCACCAAGCTGACAGCAAGGAGCCTGCTTGGAATTCTCTCTCCTCCCTCTCTCTCTCTCTCTCTCTCTCTCTCTCTGCCCCTCCCCCACTTGTGTGCATGCACAGTCTCTCTCTAGCTCTATTTCTCTCAAAATAAATAATTATTTAAAAAATGATTTCAGGAAACAATGGGAAGCACAGTGGAAACTAATAGCAGAGTGTTGTTAATAAATGAAGTTGGGTAATGTGTATGTAGAGATTCATTGCAATATTCTTTATATATCTTGGATGTGTTTGAAATGTTCCATAATAGAGTTAAAAGATAAAAAGATAAACCAGCCTATATGATGTAGACTCTTCTTCTATAATTGATTAATAACTGCAAACAAATTAAAAGCTTACTACAGTAAGTATATCAAAATTCATTTTGCTGGCGCTCACTACCTTAAACCACCATTTCCAATATTTGTAAATCCTTTAGGATACGGGGTTTTGTTGAGAATTTCTTGTAGCTTTCATAATGTATTATAGATAATGGGATCTGATTTCTGTTTTTTAAAAGCTTTCCAAAACCACTACCAAAATCCCCTGTGATCCTCATAGATCCCTGAGAGCTCAAGCAACCAAAGAGAGGGAATCTGGCTCATAAGATCTTATGAAACTTGATTGGTCTCATGATGTTCACTAGACTATGGGAACAGATAACATGATGCCCCTTTCCTGTGTTAGAGAAGGGTATTCTGACAGACTTTTTAAAACCAAAACCTCCTCTCACATTGCAACATTTGGCCATTCTCCTCAGTGTCTGGCCTTTCTCTTACTCATAACCCCTGCATACCATGATAAGCAATAAGCATATTATATGGACAAAGCTTGCCTGCCAATATGAGCTTCACCAAGAAGTCAGAGATATGTGTTTTTGTGGTTTCATTCACAGGCTATTTTGATAAATAGCAGATGGTTCATTCCCAAACATCAATCTGCAGCTAATGTAGGACTAGATACACATGAATTAATTAGGGAAGTTTGTATAAAATAGATTTCTGTATAGCATCCCCTAAAATTTGTAATTTGTACATTTGAGTCAGGGTCTGATATTGTGATTTGTTTTTCTTTCTTTAAAATTTCCAGACTATTTTGATCTTCAGACCAACTTGGAAGTCATTAGTTTATAGCATTCACCAAAATTCTGAAAGTCTTTATGATAATCCAGGCTCTCCTAATGTCTTAGAACCAATGAAGCCAATGGTATTCCTTGGAATTTTTAACAAGATCAAAACTGAAATTAAATTATCTACATATAGTGTAGGGGGAAAATTAAAACTAAACAATTTGAGACAAAAGAGAATAGGTTATCACTACTGATTCTGCTTAATAGGTTAAACAATATCATGTGTTAGAGGGCTCCACAAATGCCTAGTCTAGAAGGGAAAAAAAAGACATAATAGATGAGAAAAGCATGACTATAAACCCAATTCCTTAAAAGAGAAATCAGTCCAATTCCAACTGAATATCCCATTTTTAAATGTTTATATTATTTTGAGAGAGAGAGAGAGAGAGGGAGGGAGAATCCCAAGCAGTCTCCATACTGTCAGCACAGACATGGGACTTGATCCCATGAGCTGTGAGATCACAATTCGAACCGAAATCAAGACTTGGAAACATGATCAAGTGAGCCACCCAGATGCCCCAAATATCCCATTCTAAATCTTCCTCCACAATATATTTGAAAATATTTCCCAAACATAACATGCTGTTCCATAAAGCCCATTTATCTCATAAGGAGCTAAAGATGTGACAGATGGTTTCATCTTTAAGGTCATTCAAGGAAGAAGTAACCTGAGAAATTTTTAACTTCATATTCTACAAATGGGTAAACAAAATAACCTCTGACAATACAACATGGACTTTGGGACTTCACAATGGTTTTTTCTCCTTCCTTCCTTCCTTCCTTCCTTCCTTCCTTCCTTCCTTCCTTCCTTCCTCTCTTCCTTTCTCCTTCCCTCCCTCTCTCTTATTCTTAAAGGACAAAAGTAATGCATACTTAACATTTACACAATAAAGAAGTATATATTGAAAAAGGGAGACTTTCTCCCTCTGTCCACCTCATCTTCTCCTGGAGGTAATCATGTACTATTTAGAGTCTACTTGGAAACTTACTATATTATCTCAATTTGAGCTGCTATCCCAAAATACCATAGGCCAGGAGCCGTAAACAGCAGATATTTATTTCTCACAGTTCTGAAGACAGGGAAGTCTGAGATCAGGGTATCAGCATGGTTGCGTTCTGATGAAAGCTCTTTCCTACGTTTGCAGCTGGTGGCTGTCTCACTTTTCCTCACATGGCAGAGAGAGAGAACTTTGGTCTCTTCCTCTTCTCATAAGGACATTAATCCCATCAAGACCACACTGGGAACCTCATCTAAATGTAATTTCCCTCTAAAGGCCCCACCTTCAAAAACTATCATATTGGAGATTAGAGCTTTAACATGAAGGCATATTCATTCTATAACACATATTATCTATTTGTTTACACATTTAAATAGGTATATATTGAATAGGAATATATACTCTTCTAAAGCAAGCTTAAAAAATTAGACACATAGATCAGGAATATCTTTCCAGGTCATAGATGTACAAATGTGACTTTGTTAAATAGCTATGTGATATTTCAGAGTACGGCATTTCCAAAACGTATTTAAGCACTTGTCTCTTGACTGATATTTAGATTTCTTTCAATTTTTCTCCATTACAAGCAATCTTGCAGTAACATATATGGCCTTATGAGTGTGTGACAATATTTTGTAAAATAGGATTGAGTCCTAGAAGAGGAACAAGGAGGTGGTAGGCAGTCCTAGGACACAGGCACTTAAGGCTCTGAAGAACACTGCCATTTCCAGCCACCCACAAGTCCTGCTGTTCACATCCTTGTATTGAAAATCTTTTACATTTAAAATGTCCATCACCTGATGAATGCATCAAGAAGTGTGGTATATATACACAATGGAGTACTACATGGTAATGAGGAAGAATGAGATATGGCCATTTGTAGGAAAGTGGATGGACCTCGAGGGTGTCATCCTAAGCAAAATAAGTCAGGCCGAGAAGGATAGATACCATATGTTTGCATTCATAGGTCTAACAGGAGAGACCTGGCAGGGGACCATGGGGAAAGGAAGGGGGAAAGAGAGCAGGGGAGAGTGAGGGACACAGATCAAGGGAGACTACTGAATATTGAAAATGAACCATGGACTGAAAGGGGAGGAGGAGGAAGGGAGGGGGTGATGGTCATGTGGGGGGCACTTGTGGGGAGAAGCACTGGGTATTATATGGAAACCAATTTGACAATAAACTATTAAAAAACATATACCCCATTATCTAACACCATTAATATAAACATAAATAGTGTTTTATGATTAAAAATCTGATATAAGGATTCAACCCATAATGCATCATGCTAGTCAGTACATTGCTTCATTATTAACCACAATGGTCCTGTGTTAAATGGCTTTCTGTGCATGTGAGTTCTTATTAGAACATCACTTGACACCCCACTCACTTACAAAATCTGTAGTTCTCAAAATTCTGGGGCACATTAGGTAGAACAAGAAACTCAAGGAGAGCTGGAGGTTACCAGTTAGGTTCCTGCATTTCAGGACCAGCAGCAGAGAACACAGAAACACAAGTACCTTCACATATTCCTCACATCTCACAGCCAGGGGAGGAAACACACCAAATTAATTCCGAAAGCAAAAAATGAGTGTCACTTGGTGAATAAAACTGAGAAAAAAATGCTGGCATAAAGGAACATCTGCTGCCATCACAATGAAATACTGGCACATAGACCGTTTTAAGATGACTTAATACCCACAACGATGAAACTAATGAATGGACAGAAGACCCAATAACTACCTCTATGTGCCTGTGTCCTCATTAAGTGATTGTTAAAAATATTTAGCCCACATCGTTCTTTTTTTTTAAGTTTTTATTTAAATTCCAGTTATTTCACAGACAGTGCAGTATTAGTTTCAGGTGTACAATATAGTGATTCAACACTTCCATCCAACACCCAGTGCTCCTCACAAGTGCACGTCTTAGTTCCCATCACCTGCCCCTTACCCATCTCCCCTTTGGTAACCATCAGTTTGTTCCTTATTTAAAAAAAAAAAAATTCTTTGAAGCTTAATAAAATAAAACTAAAGAAAAAAAAAATCTTAGCCCAGACCTGTGAATCGCTGGAATTGCTGCAAAAATTGCCAAAATAACCTCGGAGAAGCAGATGGTTATGAAGGCTTCTGTCCAGATGCCAGAGCTCCATATGCTTGCCAATCTGTGTTTCCAGCATGCACCATTATACTTAAAATTATATTTTTCCTTTTCCTGCCATGTTCACTCTACCATAATTAACAAGCTTCTAATACTTTCCGAGAAAACCAGAAACATCACGGCCTGTTCTTTCTCCTTTTATAAATAGAAAGGTGAAACGTAGGTGTCAGATGCCCCCAAACTTTCAATGTAAGCTTCAGCTCAACTACATGGGGCTCATATTAGTGGTCTTCATGAAGACAGTTTACAGTTTTTAATTCCAACTGTACCATTGTCTCCCTATTTCCCTTCAAGCACCTACTGAGAGGGCCACTCTCTGATTCTTTTCCAAGGCAACTAGCAAACAAATCAACAAACAAAAACCCAATAGTTTCTGGAAAGAAACTAGTCACTGGTTTGTTGTTGTTGTTGTTGTTGTTGTTTTCAGGAGTATGAGAGAGGATGGTAAGGAGGAACCAGATTCTTCGGGACAATAGTTGGATTTCTCCAGCTAGCCAGTGATACCAGGGAATATACCCCAGACACCATGACAACAAATCCTTTGGCACCATCCCAGAGGTTGAACGTCTAGATATCAACAATAGAGCACTTTGATCAGTACCTAAGTTTTCATGTCACAGGGAGAATTGAATTATTGGCCAAACCTAAGTTGACCTTGGGGGAGTTCAGAGATGCCATCGTTCAAAGGTCAGTCTTTCCAATGATCAGTCTTTCTATGACGTATTTACCTGCTCTTGGACCAGACTGCCCACCCCCTCCAGGGTCTGGCACCACTGAATGTGGAAAATGTCCAAAATTCCACAAGCTGTCTATTTCTGTACTAGTCAATTCAGCATATTTACATAGGGTTCCAATATGAGGCATTGAAGCGACCAATCATTACAAGCAAATTTTTCTCACGTTTCTTATGTTCCCACTAATCTGTATACCATACCCCTGATATCGGAAAGAAAACACCCTGAGACATTCAACCTTTTAGCAAAAGGAAACTTAAATATTTTCAGTGAATATTTTGGAGTTGTAGAATACTATGTCAATTTTATTAATAAATCTGAAATAATTTTTTTAAATTTCCTATAGGGAGGCATGATGTTTTAGAAAAACAAATTACATTACCATGTGTAAATTTGAATCAGCAATTTAAAAATAAGCATTATGGCATTTTAATTACATTTTAATGATTAAACTTTGGAAGTGATGCTGATTTAAGTCAAAATAACCTTTGAAGGTATTTTTTTTTTTTTTGCCTGCAGTTATCTGGGTATCTGACAGGAGAAAAATAGAAAAAGAGAGAGTAAAAGGAAAATGCTGTTCTAACCGTGAAAAAAGTGGGTTTAGGGGTTTTGTTTATTTATGTGAATTAGGGTTAATAACCATGATGGGAAGATTCAGTTACAAAGAACAACTTTTGGACATATTTCAGCATGCAAGATCCTAGGCTTGCATTTGCTTTACAAAAAGCCAAAATTAAGAATAAAAAATGAATGACAAACACAGCAACACATAATTTCTGTCTACATGTATACCTACCTGCTGTCACATGATCTTATGTTTAGTTCTGCTTAGACCACTAAAAAAAGGAAAAAAATACATTTGGAAAGAGTTTCCTCATCAGAAAATTGAAGTTGAATTTCAGGGAGATGACAGGCAAACTTCCAAATCCCAGAACATTTTGTTTTCCTCATTTCTTCTTCCCAAGGAGGGAGGTGAAAACTACAGAAATATAAATGATGAAAACTATTTGCTTTTGAAAGCAAACAGTACTGTGTTAAAGGTAAAGTCTTCTTAAAACACTGCATTTAAACACAGTGGTTTTCCATAAAAACTAACAAAGGGCTAAAATAAGTCTAAGCATGAATGATCTAAAACAAATTGTAATGGATAAATTATACTTCTGTTGGAGAATGGTGTTTTATTTACAGAAAACTTTTTCATTGATTTTGCTATGGACCTCCTTGTGAAGTTAGTAATCTTTGTTCATAAACCTAAGGCTCCAACTACTCTACAGTTTTGCATTTTACAAAGCACACTGTCCATGCTTGTGGATCTCTGTACATGCTAGTTTTTCTGTGGAGAATTTCACTCTTTACAATCCCTGCCAGACAGAAGATTGGCCAACTGGGATGTTTCTTGTTCACATGGCATGGATAAGAATCCAGATGGTGACCTCGGTATAAGGTAGGTTTTTTTTTATATTATCAAGGTAGTAATTCAAGTCACTGGGTTAATTATTTAGTCCATAACTAGTGTTTAAAAATTTGTTAATTACTTGGGAAATAAATAAATGTATGCCTCTGCCTCATGCCTTAATCAAGACTGGATTCCAGAGATCCAATGGTATGAATGAAAAACAAAGCCATATTATAAAAATATTAGAATATTATTTAGGAAAATAAGTTTTAGAAGCATGTACAATGAGGAAATTCATGGAAAAAGCAAATAATAAACATGTGATGATGACAAGCTCAATAATGATCAGATAAATACTGACATGTACACTGAAATATCTAATCTGTACTAGCTATTAGTTATTTTAACTTATTAACACATGAGGGAATAAAAACAATCATTCTCAAATGTGTGTAAAATTCTAAATTTGTATAAAGACTTTAAAAGGCAATTATACAAAACTTACAATTCTGAATATGCATACATATCAACCCAGAAATTTTACTTTTGAGGACTCTATCTTATAAAAATATTCCTGGGGTACCTGGGTGGCTCAGTTGGTTAAGCGTCCAACTTTGGCTCAGGCCATAATCTCATGGTTTGCGGGTTTAAGCCCCACATGAGGCTCTGTGCTGACAGCTCAGAGACTGGAGTCTGCTTCAGATCCTGTGTCTCCCTCTCTCTCTGCCCCTCCTCTGCTCATGCGCTCGCTCTCTCTCTCTCTCTCTCTCTCTCTCTCTCTCTCTCTCTCTCAGAAATAAACATTAAAACAAGAAAAAATAAAATAAAAATACTGCATAGGTACAAAGACGCATGCGTGCACACGCACACACACACATTCTTTACAATATCATTTGCTATGACAATAAAATGAAGACAAAAAAAGTCCATCAAGAGGAGGTGGTTAAATCAATTAGAATTCAAACATCCAACTAAAACCTGGACCACTATTAAAATGAATGAAGTATATCTGTATCTACCAAATAGGAAAAATGTCATTGATGTACTTTTAAGTCAAAGAGAATGTTTCAGGGGCGCCTGGGTGGCTCAATCAGTTAAGTGTCCAACTTGGGCTCAGGGCATGATCTCACAGTTCGTGGGTTTGAGCCCCATGTCAGGCTCTCTGCTGACAGTTCAAAGCCTGGATCCTGCTTTAGATTATGTGTCTCCATCTCTCTCTTCTTCTCTCCCACTCATGCTTTGTCTCTCTCTGTCTCTCAAAAGTAAACATTGAAAGAAATTTTAAAAAAGAGAATGTTTCAGTACAATATACACTAAATCCTTGTAGATACACCAAATATGTATTTTGAATGTTTTACAGGCACATGTATTGCTGTCATCACTACACATGCACATTTCAACCTACTCATGTGCCATCTCCTTTTTGAAAGTTTTTGGATCCCCCTATGAATATGATCTCCACCTTTTCAGTTACCCCATGCCTTATGCATACCTCTGTAATTCTCCTACTATCACACCCTATAGTTTCTGATGAAAAAAAGATTAAAAAGGTTTTCAGTGGACATAGGATGCTGAGCTTCCAGAAATATATGCTAATTTCCCACACCCCCCATATCAAAACCATGTTGGAAATCTTTAAAAAACCAGAGGCAATCTTCCAACAAATACTTGGATTTTCAAATGTCTACCTCAACAGTCGCCAGAATATACAAGATGCAGAGATAAGGCACCACGGTGTGCCCAAGGTCATGGCTCTCCCCCCCCCCCCCCCCCCCCCCCCCCCCCCCCCCCCCCCACAGAGAGCAGGCAGACTCCCGGGAGGAGACTAAGGGAAACTCTCTGCTAGGAAGCCTGCCCCTTTTAATGGTCCCTAATTTTTAAATCTCTAATCAAATGTGCGCAAGTGGGAGCCAGAGAAGGAGAGAGAGAGTGAACCCTCGCGCACGCTCAGGCAGCCTCAGCAGGGAGCAGCGGGCAGCTCAAACTCATGCCTCATAGCTCTTCGCCTAACATCTGCTCCCATCAGTTGCCAGGCAAGGTTTTACAGACATTAGGTTTGTGCTAGTGGCTATAAATCTGAAGATCTGCTTGGATTGAGGAGGACTGGCTAGAAAATGTGTCTTGTGAGAAAAAAGAAAGCAAACATGTAGATGAGTCAGTCCAAAAGAACTATTCACATATACCTGGTTTTATACCTCTAAAACAGCATCAGTCTCAGATATTAGAACATCTCAATGCTGAAACATTTCTGTAAAAAGACAGGATTATTCAAGATAGCTGATGTCTTTAAGATTGGCTAAAATTTTCTTTACCAGTCTCTCTCTCTCTTTTTAAAATTTCTTTTAACATGTACTCGCTTTTGAGAGAAAGAGACAGAGCCTGATGGGGGAGGGGCAGAGAGAGAGGGAGATGGGGGATCCGAAGCAGGCTCCAGGCTCCAAGCTGTCAGAACAGAGCCCCATGTGGGGCTCAAACTCATGAACCGTGAAATCATGACCTGAGCCGAAGTTGGATGCTTACCCAACTGAGTCACCCAGGTGCCCCACCAATCCCTCTTTAAAAGTCACTCAGCTCTACCTGAGAAAACTACCTGTCATAATAAAGCCTTAGAGATTTTCCTCCAACTTCCAACCCTTTGCTAACCATCATCTCCAGCTTTAAGTTCAAAATCACTAAGGGATTTAGAAGTTTAACAGAATGCAAACTAACCCAGCATAAAGTTATATTTTGAGAGATGATGGCTAGACATATACATTCATAAAACATGTGCATTTTAGATATGTTATTCATGTTTGTGGGCATGTGAAGCCCAGGGTAAAAACAATTGCAGATAGCATCATACAGTGATGTTACAAAATGCTAAGGTCATTTTTTTTTCTGATGAGCTACACAGGGAAAAAAAAATCTAGCCAAAGTGCAAACCAGAATAAAACAAGGAAATGTTTTCCTAAAGCCTCAGAGGCATCTTCTAATGTAATGGTTCTCAAAATGTGACACCAGATAGCAGCATCAACGCCACCTGGGAACTTGTTAGACATGCTGAGGGTGGGACTCAACAACATGGATTTAATGAGCCCTCCAGGTGGTTCTGATGCTCACTCAAGTTTGAGAAGCACTGGACTCCTGGTTATAGTTTTCTAGGCTCTGCTAAACTCAGCTTTGGGTAAATTGACTATTTGTGTTTGGCTGAGTTGGCCACTGGGCTTATTCAGTATCTAAGAGGTAATCACTTGGTCGTTAGACAAACGCACATATATTTTTAAATGAACAAGTATTTGCATACGAACCATGGTGACAATGGAATATGTAATCTAACATTGTTTTTGATTGGTAAATGCTTATATTTGAAGTCTTTTAAACCTATGACAATTGAATGCATTGATTTATAGTTAACAAATCATTCCTATTGAAAAATATGCGGTGATTGGGCTTATCCCAGTATATTCCAAGAGCTATAATGGAATAAACACTAGACAATTTCTGTTCTTATAATAAAACAAAGCTATTTGTAATATATCTCTCCCTTGACTTCAACTCTACTATTAGAACTCTTTCTTGTTGTCGTAGTAAGTAGATGATTATCTTTCCTGACATCCTCAAATTAACAGCCTTTTGTGAAGCGCACATGTAATTTATGATACAGATTAAAACCGAGCACCTTATTATAAGTATGCTTATAATAAGTCTCCCAATATTCTAAACCTCAGATGAATTTTATGTAAAGCCATGGTATAAAGTCAATGCTCATATTTCTTTCTCAAATAGTTCAAAGGTCAATCAATAAGATGAAAGGCATAAAAATGTACACGTGAATTATTAGTATTTGCCATTGAGTCTAACTAAATTAGAAATCACAAATACCCCAGGCAACATAGTAATCTTGATTATAAAATAAATAAGTTGTATTCTATTAACTCCAAATACTTTACTAGAAACACTAATTATATTCTAACTTAATTACAATAGGTCAGAAGTTCAGATGATTATATAGAGAAGCAAATAAAAGCAATAAATTAACAAATGTTTTTATGTAATTACTAGAGTATTTAGGACACAATTAAAGTAATTTTATTCTTATTTCTGATTTGCCTTAAATCCCTACATTAATATTCCTAAGACAAGAGCTAAGTAATTGGACATTCCCACAGCTCTCACTAACTTGCTGTTCATTATGTCTCTTCAGTTTATTCTTTTAACATACTACATATAAAATGAGCCTTAAATATTATAACCTATGGGTTAAAGTCTCCATTTGATTCCTGTACATATCACGTGCCTTTAAAGATTCAAGGAATCACAATTTTCATATTCACAAACACCTTAGCAATTACAATTAAAACCTTCTTTTGGCTCATATCTCAATTGAAAAAAGCCACTTCAGATAGCTGTGAAATTAGGTGATTAACTAGTTGTTACTTAACCTTCTAATTTCTGTATAAGTCTAATTACATGAAATAGAAGTTGGTGTTTTGATTTTTTACTTTGCTTTTCTGTTTGGAGTGTCATTGTAACTACTGTATTGTAAATGATGGGAAATAATTGCATATGTTAAAAAAAATAAATTGTGTTATATTCAAAAAACAAAGAAAAATGTCAAACCATAAGCAATATGTATCTTTAGGGAAACACCGCACATACCACACATTAAAATGTTTTGTATCATGTGGATTACTTAGAAATCCGAATTCCTCAAGCCCTAAAAAAAAAAAAAAACCTCCCACCACATGATCCTACCATCTTCATTTTGAGGGAGGGGTTGATACGTCACTTCAAAATATTATGTACTGTCTTTCTTATCAGCCTTAGGTAGCTCCTGCCTCTGTCTCACTTAGCAATGCCAGCGCTGGGAATTGGGGGCAGTAAAAAGAAAAAGCTGCTCTTGGAGTTTGTTTCTACTCTTGGCTCCCCCGGCCTTGAGCCACACATAAGCTGCAGTTGTCACCAGCAGCTCAGGTAGCAGACAGAAACCCCAGCCTGTTTGGAGACCTTGCCAAGAGCAGCAATTGTTTAGCACCAGTGGGTGCAGGAGTGAGCCTGGCACCTCCATGGGAGCTTCCTGAGCCGAAAGACAAACCTCTATTAATGGCGCATAATAATGATCTTTACATTTTAATTAGAAATGCTTGAGTTAAGATCACTCACTGAAACCTTAATGAGCAAAGGAAGGCTCACCTCTTGTTCCTCTGCTTTTCAACTACAAGAAAAAGCAATAAGCTGACCTGAATCAGGTCAGAGCAAATATCAAAACTCATTAGAAATCTGTGATTTAGGCCAAGCTGGAAATACCAGATATTTCCACTTCAAAGCCAAGAAAACATAAGGTTAGCAAAGGGAATAGTCCACAGAGGTCCCTCTCTCTCTGTTTCCATTCACTCACATGTGCATACATTTTTGACTTTGCCATATCCAATCCCTTCAATATGCAAAAACCAAAAGCCACATGCTTAAATCAATGACTAAAGGCTCCATCAAGTTTGAATATTTTCCTAAGCAATTTGAAGTTGTTTGCTTTGCCTAAAAGCACCAAGTTTATACTAAATAAACTCAGATTTATTTCTTGGCTATTGTAATAACACAAAAAAGCTAGATTTAATACCTTGGAATACATTTTTGGAAAATGTTCTTTAAATTGAAGACTAACATGTTTAACTAGATACAGGCAGTTTATTGGGGGGGAAAAGTTCTGTTCCCCCACTGCCAATGCCATGAAAGCTTGCAAACAATTAATAAAAAGTCCTCAAATGTGGAGAAGAAAGTATAAGGTCTAGGCTCAGAATCTGGGAATGGCTTTGAGCCTCTCCACCATAGAAGTAGATGCACGAAAAGGGTAGAGGTGAGCAACATCTCTTAACTCTTACACTTCTGAATAATTTTAACCCAGATGTTGCATCAGTTTCCATTCCTCAAATACGTGGAGCAGGGTTTCCTGAAGTGAGGTTTCCAGACATCTGGTGATCAATCAAGTGGTCTTCAGATAACACAGAAGCTTTAGAAGAGAAAGCAATGGAACAATTACGTTAACAGGCATTTCATAAACTTATGATATGAAATGATTTGATGTTCACAGAAACCTTGTTACATGAATAATAATCATCACCTTCTGAACAGTTGTTGTAGGCATCATAAGTGTGTTTATCAATTCTTCTTGCCTATTCTTCAGTTAACATAATGTATTTCTGTCTCTGCTGATGAATTATTCTACCATTTGTGGTATATTTTTTATAATTGTGAATTTAATATTCTCTACTGTAAGAATCATGCTGAGTTAATGCCCCTATTCAAAAATTTAGATCAATGATTCAAAAAGGGCTCAATGAAGCATGCAAGTAATGATGATGATAATAATAATAATTTCTACATCTCAGAAGGTCATACAAATAAAAAGAAAATGAAACTACTACGAATATAGAATATGAGTTTGTATGTATTCAAATATGTGAATCTGCTTTTGTGATGATTTTCCATAAACAGATGAAAAGAGAAGTGAATATTTGAAAATGGATATTTTGGGGGGGACAACAAACTTATTGGATCCCAATTCAATTCTATTTTCTATCTTGAAACATTTTCCAAATAAATGACATAAACCAAGAGAAGCTTCATTTCTAAAGATAGCAAAGTAATTTCTTATGAACACCACTTGGGTTAGCACAATAAAGATATTTAATAATACTTTTCCATATAAAGTTAATTTTGTCATCTGGTCAAAAAGGGACAAAGACAAGAGTGGCATCATTCATGGTGGCCCTTTCTACAAGCCTAGATCTTTTCCTTCTAATAATGTTTTAAGTCTGTTAAACCATTAATGGCCTTAAGCACTTGCTCATATAATTCATGGTTTTCTATTTTAGATTATTGTGTTATTTACATATAATGACATTTGCCTCATAGTTCTCATTTCTACTTTTTGTTTTTTGCTTTTTATTTTTTTATTTTTTAATAGTTTATTGTCAAATTGGTTTCCATATAACACCCAGTGCTTATCCCCACAAGTGCCCCCCAACCATGACCATCACCCCCCTCCTTCCCTCCCCCTCCCCCTCCCCCTTCAGTCCATGGTTCCTTTTCAGTATTCAGTAGTCTCCCTTGATCTGTGTCCCTCACTCTCCCCTGCTCTTTCCCCCTTCCTCTCCCCATGGTCCTCTGCCAGGTCTCTCCTGTTAGACCTATGAATGCAAACATATGGTATCTATCTTCTCTGCCTGACTTATTTCACTTAGCATGACACCCTCGAGGTCCATCCACTTTGCTACAAATGGCCATATTTCATTCTTTCTCATTGCCATGTAATACTCCATTGTATATATAAACCACATCTTCTTGATCCATTCATCAGTTGATGGACATTTAGGCTCTTTCCATGATTTGGCTATTGTTGACAGTGCTGCTGTGAACATTGGGGTACATGTGCTCCTATGCATCAGTACTTTTTATTTTTTTAAATCAATTTTTTTGCTTGGGCTTAGCCCTCAAGCACGGTGTTGAAAAGGTGCAATAATAGCATCTTCATCTTATTCCTCACTAAGAATGCTTCAGAAGTTGGGTGCCTGTGTGGCTCATTTGCTTGAGTGTCCAACTTTTTATTTCAGCTCAGGTTACAATCCCAGGGTCATGAGATTGAGCCCCATGTCAAGCTCTGCATTAAGTGTGGAGCCTGCTTAAGACTCTCCTTTCCCTCCTCCTCTCTCCCCCTACTCAGAAATAAAAATAAACATTAAAAAAAATGCTTCAAAAGTGACAACATTTTCTGTGATGCTTGCAATAGATAGCCTATGGATACCTGTTAGCACATTAAGAAGCTTCCCTTCTATTCCAAGTAAAGAGTTTTTAAAATTAATTGGTGTTAGATTTTATTAAATATTTTTGAAGGGCATCAACTGAGATAATTATTTGGTATCCCCCCCTACTTTAATCTGTTTCTATAGGGAATCACATTAGATTTCCTGATGACAAATCTGAATTCCTAATATAATCCCTACTTATTCATATCTTCCATACTCTGCTGCAATTTCCTTGCTAATAACTTATTTTGAATTTTGCATCTATGTTTATAATTAGAATGCTACTAGAAGTTTGCCTACCTTTTTTGTATTAAAATCATACTGTTTTGGTATCACTCTAGAGCTACCCTTAGAAGATTAATTAGGTAGCTTTTCACCTTTTTAATTATCTAGAATACAATCTAAGACAGAATTAGCTATTCCTTTAAAATTTCTGTGAAACATACAGTAAATCATCTGGCATTAGTTTTTCCTTTGAGAGAAATTTTTGACTATATTTTCAATTTCCTCCACAGTTATTGATGGTTTTAAATTTTCTACTTCTTTTTGAGTCACTGCTATTAGTTTACATTTACTTAGAAAAATAATTTTTTTCTCCTAGAATTGCAAATTTATTGATCCAGATCTGTAAATAGTATTTCATTCAAATACACAGCCCTAGTTAATAGCCCTATATCTTTTTTTTAAATGTTTTTATTTATTTTTGAGTGAGAGAGAGAGCGTGAATGGGGGAGGAGCACAGAGAGAGAGAGGGAGACACAGAATCTGAAGCATGCTCCAGGCTCCAAGCTGTCAGCACAGAGCCCAACACGGGGCTCAAACCCACAAACTGTGAGATAGTGACCTGAGCTGAAGTTGGACGCTCAACCAACTGAGCCACCCAGGCACCCCTAGCCCTCTATCTTATATTCTGTTACTATTTTAGTAATCATGTTATTTTCCCCTGTTGGTCAAACTTAGCAAATATTTATTAATTTTGCCATCTATTGCTTTATTGATCAATATGACTTTTATTCCATATGTATTTCAAATTTTATATGTATTAATTCCTTCTTCCTACTTTATTATTTATTTGCTTATTCATCTAACATATAAGAATTGGGACATAATTTCAATTCGTCCATTTGATAATGATACTCACTTTGATCACTTGATTAACATGGAAGCTGCCATGTTTCTCCAAAGAAAAATTGCTTGGTAACTATTTTGTTAGAAGATACTTTGAAAACATTTAAATATCCTATTTCTTATCAAGCTTTTATTCTATTCATTTGTTTGACTGTATCATCATGGACTCATAGTTTCTTACTTTATCAATGGATTATAATCTACTAATTATTTTGATACTCCAATCGAACTTGGTTTGGCCAGTGGTAACCCCTCCAAGAAAGTTTTTGAGTTCTTTGGTCTGCCATAAGATGACAGGCTTATCAAACTTCCCCTGTCTCAGGACTGAAAGTAGCACTTCTTAACAAGTGCTGGATTGTTTTTGTGGAGAGTAGTTGCTCAAAACACTCTCATAGACAGACCTAGGGAATATATGTGTGCATACACTTAACACATTCATAGACACACACATATATATCAATGTTCAGTGTGTTTATAAGCACACAACTATATTTATTTTTATAGTTCTTTATCTCCCTCAATCTATATTGAAAACCACAAATTCACATCAATAGTTGAATCCAATCTACAGGGTTCATTCTAGTTTTATATCTTGCTATATTTGTAACCTTTTTCAACCATGGGAAACTGACTCCCATTTTCTTTAGTACATACTTATTTAATCAATTCCTCTATATATAGCTAATATTCCATCTCTGCCAGAACTCAAAGCCAGCTTGGATATTCTCCTCACCCCACACTGGGTTCTCACCTGCCATGCCAGGCATCCCATGCACTGCACCACACACAGACACAGACACACACACACACACACATTCAGCTTGGTCAGACTCTGACACCTTGTGGAAAGCCATCCATCCACATGGATTTCATTAGATTCTCATGAATCATTCTGGGCCACCCTTCTGGGTAGAAGCTCTTCTTACCCTGTGAGAGAGACCTCTGACTGCCAGCCCACTCTAGGCCACCATGGCTCTCCATTTCCAGTCACTTGGACACCTGTATCAATTTCATGTGAATTATTTAAGAAGGAAAGGGAAACAGGAAAAGGGGAAAAAACCTCTATTCTATCCTACGCTGAGCTTTTGTAAATATTATTAAAAACTTGAGAAAACTTTTTACAAGGATATTTGTTTGTTCATATAGATCAATCAATAAACATTTATTGAACACCTGCTGTGTGCTCAGCTGAGGTAATATAAAAGAAGTATGAAAAGGTTCTTGTCATGTAGCTACTTGAAATTAGATTGGAAACTGAACAAGGAACAGCATAATAAAGGTTCATTATATTTTCTAGAACAACAGAAACACAAAAAGGAAAATATATAGCTATTAGATCCTCAAATTGTCATAATACATAGTTTGCTTTGAGGTAACCTTTTCACACCTGATGTCTATGTCTTTTCCTCCAAGTGCATTGAAGCTCACTTAGCACCGAGCTTTTTATCAATGCTTCAGAATGGATGGTGGTAAGTTTCACTCTGTTAAATTACTGGAGCAGACACCATTATTATTTTGGTAGCACTGTCACCAGAACTAAAGCATAATAAAGAAAGTCACAGTATAATGTAAAAAAAATCACCACTTAAAAAAATAAGAGAAGAAAAAGAAGAAATATATTACAGAATAATTCTTAAAATGTGCTTGCTGGAGGTTGGTCTGACTCAGAAATGCAATTTATATTTTAATCATTTCCAGAAAGACTTACATTTCCTTTTAAAAGTATAAAGCATAAAGCATAGCTCCCTGTCCTGGCCGAGGTATGGAGGTTAACTGTGGAGTCAGGCAGTACGCTACAGGAGTATGAGAAAACAGAACAGGTGCCGTGGGGAGAGGAAGAGGCAAGCAGCCAAAGGAAACAAAGGAAGACAGCAGTCTGCTGGGAGGCCCTGAAGGAGCAGAGCGGAATAGGAAGTCACTGCTGCCAATTGCTACTGTCACCACAACTATCATCATTTCTGAGGTTTCAAAGAGACTGGTATCATTTGTGTCTACATGCTTTTTCTTTAAGTGATTACAGTGCCCAAGAGTATAATGTCATCGCTGAAGGCCAAATACCGACTAATGTCCACAGCAAGAAATGACAACTGTTATTAAAATCATTATTTGTTGTCCTCAGATACTGCTTTTGTCAGGATAAATGTGCAGTAATGATTATGGAAGCAATTATTCATGCTTTTCAATTTCACAACGAGGTTTGAACTTCACTCTTTTACTTTCTACAGGAGTGACTGAGACTCAGTACTTCTAAGTAATGTCACTTATGATCAAGACACAACCGTCATGCAGGTACAAATTTTCCCCCCCACCCATAGTCAAAGAGGAGATAAAAGCTGATTCCTGAATGCTTTGGTTTTCCTTCCTTGCAGTGAACAAAGGCTCCCACAGTGTCTTCACTTAACTGCCAATGTGGTCAATCTTACTTACACTCATTAAATGAGATCTTTGTAAATGCTGCCCAGACTCGGCCCCCTTTCTCTAACACCCCTCCTAGCAGTCTGGGAGTCTCTTTTGCCTAAATTGTTCAGTTAGGTAGATACTGACCCAGACTGGATTAATGAGACCCTCCTTCCTGTGAGGTTAGAGTTAGGACTTAGGGACTCTAATCACTTCCCTGATGACACTGAGTCTTTAAGAATATCTAAATGTAGGGACTGAGAAGATGTGCCTCATGTTGGTATTTGTAATTTTTGCATGAAGAAGCAGAGAAAAGGGACCTGAAAGTGACTAGAAGGTGAAACAGAAAGGCATGGAGAAACAGGACCTCTGTCTCTTGCCTTTCAGATCTTGGTCTACCATCAGTCATTCCATTTGATGACATTCCATTGGTTCCTTGTAAACATGCCCCACCTTCATCCTGCCTTGTAGTGACACTGGCTAGGACTGGACAGAGTTGAGGGAAATTTTGTTCTATATATCTGTCAGTGGTTTACAAGTACACCTCTCTGTGATCTCTCGTTCTTACTGGTGGTAGTAGGTACATGGAATACCAGTGAAATTTTTTACATATCTGGAGGTGGCTACCAAAGGATTACTGAGCACCTGATCACAGACTCATTGCTGAAGTCCTCCTTTCCAGCCAAATTTAATACCATCAGTTCTGGAGCAGGTGACCCCAGTAGCAGGGCTCAAGACTGGCAAAGTATCTCTGCTCGAGGTACTTAGAGATCTCAGTGTTTGTTTCCTACACAAGGCCTGATTTCATTAATCTAATGAATTTTATTAATGTTTAAATCCAGTTTAAGTCCAACTGATTTTATTAATACTATGGAATAGGATTATCAATCATGTTAATCATCTGATTGATTATGCTAATTATCTAGTCCCTCAAAGAAGAGTCTTAATAAACACTGGCTTAATTATGTCAGAGACACTGTGCACAGAGTTCCCTTACAATAAATGTATAAGGGATTGCCTTAATTAAGTTGCGCTTTCTAGCTTTCTTTTCTCCTGCCCACTTTTATTATTTGGCTCTTGTTTCATTTTGCTTTTCATGTTTCTTTATTGTTTTTTTAGTTTAGTTTATTGTTTGTTGTTCTGTTTCATTTTATCTATACTCTTTTATGACAAATGTCCCCAAAATTACTCTTGAGTAAAATAATAAAAATGTAACACTGAAGTCAACCATGAGAGGAGAATACTTATTTTCAGGTTCACCTCCCTTCACTGATGAATCAGCCAGAGACATGGAGGCACCACAAGATGAAACATCGCTCAGACAGGAAGCTACTATACTCTTCCTTCCTACAAGGCACGGTGTGCTTCCATGTGGTGGGGCCTCGTTCCGGATCTTTTATCCATGTTAACGATTACTGAGCATTCACTATCTACACAGGAAACAGAAGTGAAGAACAAAAATCTCTTGCACTTGAGGAATTTACAGTCAGTGGAAAACATAGACGTGAAGTCAGCTATCAAAAGCATAAGAAGGAAGTAAGCTCTAGGAACACAGGCACATTTGCACGATATCATAGAGGACAAGTAGCTGTTTTGTGGAGGGAACAAATGAGGGCACGTATTTAAATTTGGCCCCAAAGGAAGAGTACATTGAGAAAAACCATAAGGATAACAAGACACCCCAGATTCCCAGGCCAAAGGGACCATCTGATCAAAAAGGGACAGAGGCCTAAAAAGTCATCTTTTGTTTGAGAAAGGGTGAAAAGCCAATCAGAAAAACTTTGCTTTTCTTTTTTTAGATTTTGTCAGAAGTAAGATCTATTTGGATAGCTGAGTTAAGGTGTTTATTTTATTTTTTTAAATGTTTATTTACTTTGGAGAGAGTCAGAGAGCAAGTACAAGTGAAGTAGGGGCAGAGAAAGAAGGAGATGCAGAATCTGAAGCAGGCTCCAGGCTCTGAGCTGTCAGCACAGAGCACGACACAGGGCTCGAACCCACAGACCATGAGATCATGACCTGAACTGAAGTTGGAGACTTAGCCAACTGAGCCACCCAGGTGCTCCTGAATTAGGGTGTTTAGATTGAAGCTATATCAGATAATGCACACTTCACTCATAAGGCTAAGCTTCTGTTGTTCCAAGTGCTTCTGAAATTAAAAAAAAAAAAAGTCTAAAAGGAAGGAGCAAAATGAGGAAAGTCAAGCTGGAATTGGGGGGGATGGAGGTGAAGAAAATACACGGTAGGTCTAAGAACCGAAACCTGATGTTGCTGCTTTTCTTTTGTTGGGATCCTAACAACTCAATCATGAGCTGAATAGCTTTCTGTTCTACCAACTGAGCTAGCCAGCTGAAACCTGCCTTGTAAATATGTATTGTATCCTTTATAAATCTGTGTTTGAGATCAAGTGTCTCCAAGGTAAGTGGCCTCCCCTTCTGGTGTGCCAGATGACCAACATCTACCCACACTGGCGTCACACTAGGTTCTTAGTCCTTCTGGCGTCATATACCTCCTGAGAGTGTAAACAAACATAAATACCAGACAAGTCATCTCCTTTGCTAGAGCAGAGCATGTGTAAATTTTCATTGCCATGAAGTTGATGTTAACACATCCATATGTTCACTAACGTTTTATGGCAAATATGTATGTAATTAAGGGATTGCCATTTAATGTTTTAAAATCGTTCATTAGTTTTCTGTTTAAAACGCTTCATTTCTTATAAACGAGATATTAGCTTTTTTCTATCACATTGAAATGGTTCTTAATCCAACACAAAACAAAGTAACCCAAAATACCTTATAGTTTTTGCCCCCAGAGCAACTTCTCTCCTTTTCCTGGAGGATTTCTATTTAGCACACTACATCTTTCTTGTCCGTGTATGTGTGACAATATGCTACAAGGAGACACATAACTAAAGCTGTCAAAACTAAGCTACCGAAAGCACATTTGTGTGACAGGGCAAACCTAGGTTGCTGTACTGTGATAACAAAAGCAATCCAGTCAAAGGGCCACCGGGCAACTCTTCTAACCCCCCAAGGACGCTGTCTTGCCCGAGCACAAGGCAATTCTTACATATCAAGATGAACCCGTAATTTTTAAAGGGAAATTATGTGATGGCCTTACATTGCATTTTTTCACATGTGCTCACTTAGAGCCTACCTTATAATGTGTGTAAGGTATGAAGTGGAGGAACAGTGAGGGGTGAGGAGAGAGAATTCACGATCACGCAACTGGGGAGACTATATAATAATTCAGGGCAAAGGCTTTTGCTCCTCAGTCACCTCACACAGCCCTCCCATGCCTCCTCGCCCCCTGCAGCCACAGAAAACAGACAGATCTGCAAGAAAAATCAGTTAATGCCATGCAAGCTCGAGGGGTTTCGGTTTAGTTCTTATCATTCATTTCATTTCTGCAAACTACAGTGAAACAACACACATGATCTTATCTACTGGAACTCAGGAGACTGCCCCCCTCTTACACCTTCACTTGTACAGCTGCCTTTGATCTCTCTTAAAACAAAAGAGAAAAAAAAAAAAAGAAAGAAAAGAAAAGAAGTCTTCAACAGGAAACTTCGGGGAAATTGATTACCAAAGCGTTTGAAGATACGAAGATATGATATGAGCGGATATGAAGAATTATCAGTTCTTACAGAATTTGCATGGTGACACATCTGTGGTGTGCCCTTACAGCAAAGAAACTCCTATCCAGCCAAGAAGAGATTGGAACAGGATGAAAACGTAACCTCATAACAAAGTCCTGGGAAGCTCACTGTTCTCTTGCCAGCGGGGCTGCTGTGAGGAAACAAACAACCCGGTGGCATGGGCACTTTGAGGCTCCTATCGAGGGCCTGGCTAGAGCAGATCAGTGCTCTGCTGGTTGTCACCAGGCTGCATGGGAATCCCCCGCCCATCATTCTTCACCTCAGAGACTCTGCAGACATAAATAAAAAACATTCCACCCACCATCTATTATTTACAGGCTGGGGCTTCTCCAAGTTTATCACTGGAGGCACCAGATGCTCCATTAACCCCCTTATCTCTGAGCTCTACCATAGACAGTAAAGGGGTTGGCTAGAAAATAGTACTAAGTATATAATCACCACAGCAATTATCTGACAGTCAGACTTCCAGCCAGTCAACTATTAGAAACAGCTCATCCCTGTATTAAACAAGAAAAGATCTTTATTTGACAAGGAAAAACTTATTCCCTTTCCATATGGGAGGGCAGGGGAGCTATTATAGACATTTATTTGACCAGAAACTATTGATTTAATACTGTACCTAAAATGAAGGTCACTGATTCGATATGTAAGAGTATGTTTATGCCAAGCATTCCCATTCTACCCTAACCAACAGGGGAATATGTTTGCAATGGCAACAGTTGATTGAGGCAGAACCAACTGATGTAGGAAGAAATGATATTTGAGAACAGGAAAGGAAAGAGCCATCCAAGCTCAGTAGATGTGAATGTAGGGTCCAGAAACAGACTTTCTGAGCTCAAATATGGCCTTCCCACTGACTGCTTTATGAATTGAACCAGGTACTTAACTTCTCTGTGCCTCAGTTTACTCAGTTATAAGGTAGGAATAATAGATGTACATGCCTCATCTGGTGGTTTTGAATGAGTTTAAATGAGTTAGTTCCTGTGAAGTACATAGAAGTTCAGTGCACAGAGTAAGTTCTTGGTAAGTATTAGTTGTTAGTAAAGGTGATATCAGGGAACCACAGCAGGTAAGAGGATTAGAGTAAAAGCAAAGGATCTTATATATCACAATAGGCCCAGAGGGATCTCCGTGTGATAGTCTATGACAGGCAATAGTTGGTATTTATATATAGTTCTTGAATACTCCTCTTAAGAAAAAAAAATGTTCAAACCACACATAATGTTTTCTAGTCTGCTTTTTCACTTAAATTTTATTGAACCCTTTCTGTGAAATTAAACATTAAATTCATCATACAGTCATATCTTGTATTTGCCGGTTTCCTATTGTCAACTTCTTAATTGTTCTAGTGAGAAGAAAACTATCAATATTCAAAACAAACAAAGAAAAATCTAATACCCAGGGCTATTTCCATATACCAGTGAAGATGGCTCTTTATTTAGGAAAATACCTAGAAAAGTCTCTTTGGGTTTGAAAAATCATAATCCATTCATGGCCCGAAAGAAGAGGAAATTTCGAAAAGAAAGGTGAGCTGCCTTGCATAGTAAAGTGAAAGGAATCTTGGTTTTGCCTGGTTGCCAAGGGGAGAGGCGGCGGCGGGGCTGGGAGTGGAGAGGCTTCCGCCAGGGGAGAAGCGCTCTGGCTCTGTGGTTAGAGCACAGGACACGTGCTGGGCTTTATGGAGGACATGCCAGCAAGAAATTTCCCCAGGTGTAGGATAAATTTCTCATCACGGTAAAACTTCACACTGACATTAAAGCTGTTTCTGGTGCCATGCGATGCTTCCCATTGGTTATCCCTAGACCTGATTACCTCCAAACAATGCCTTCTTATCACTGATGACATAGGGGGTTGAAAGAAGTCAGAGGTCCAATGTGGAAAAAGTAGGTCAGCAAGAAAGGTAAGTAGACAACTCTCCTAGAGTGTTACTAAAGCATGCTGTGCATCCGTTTTTATCTTTAAAATGGTGATGATGCCTCTTATTTCATATAGCTGCAATGTAAAGTTTATATGTTAGAAACATTTGCTATCTAAATGTTTTCTGATACATTGTGGCTGGCAATAGCATGTGTCCAATAAACATTAACTATAAAAGTCTACTCCGATGAATCTCCTTGTGCACATCCCTAATTGGATGTAATGCCTACAAAGTTACCAAAAGAATTTCTAATAAGAAAAACATCAGGTTTTTCTTGTTCTGCAGATAAAAACTGAGATGGAATCCAAACTCAAACTAATGCACAAACACTAGAACAAATACATGATTAGCTAAGTATACCATAACCTTTACAAGTTCCTTTCTCTAAAGAAATATCCCTGTAAGGTAAGCATTGTGGAGATTGTTCATTTTCAGGCAAGCAAAAATTGCACAAAAGAAGACCCCTAAAATTTCTAGATCTATGCTTCATTTTAATTTTTAAAAACAGTTTTTACCAATAAGTATTGAGGGAAATGTTAAATTATATACAACATATTCAATTTAAATAAAGCAGAGAAAACTATAGAAAACTTATGAAAGAGATTGAAGAAGACACCAAGAAATGGAAAAACATTCCCTGTTCATGGATCGGAAGAATAAACATTGTGAAGATGTCATTACTACCCAAAGCAATCTACACATTCAATGCCATCCCCATCAAAATTGCACCAACATTCTTCTCAAAGCTAGAACAAACGATCCTCAAATTCATATGGAACCACAAAAGACCCCGAATAGCCAAAGTCATATTGAAGAAGAAAACCAAAATGGGAGGCATCACAATCCCAGACTTTAGCCTCTGCTACAAAGCTGTCATCATCAAGACAGTATGGTATTGGCACAAAAAAAGACACATAGACCAATGCAATAGAATAGAGAACCCAGAACTGGGCCCACAAATGCATGGCCAATTAATTTTTGACAAAGCAGGAAAGAGTATCCGATGGAAAAAAGACTGCCTCTTTAGCAGTGGTGTTGGGAGAACTGGACAGCAACATGCAGAAGAATGAAACTAGACCACTTTCTTACACCAAGACCACTTGAGTTTATTTATTTTACAAAAATAAACTCAAAATGGC
>NC_043704.1:117144116-117149836 GCF_006229205.1 Suricata suricatta
ATATCAGATAAAGGGCTAGTATCCACAATCTACAAGGAACTCACCAAACTCCACACCCAAAAAAACAAATAACCCAGTGAAGAAATGGGCAGAAGACATGAACAGACACTTCTCCAAAGAGGACATCCAGATGGCCTACAGGTACATGAAACGATGCTCAACATCACTCATCATCAGGGAAACACAAATCAAAACCACACTGAGATACCACCTCACACCAGTCAGAGTGGCTAAAATGAATAAATCAAGAGACTATAGATGCTGGCAAGGGTGTGGAGAGACGGGCACCCTCCTACACTGTTGGTGGGAATGTAAACTGGTGCAGCCGCTCTGGAAAACAGTGTGGAGGTTCCTCAAAAAACTATCAATAGAACTCCGTTATGACCCAGCAATAGCCCTGCTAGGGATTTACCCAAGGGATACAGAAGTGCTGATGCATAGGGGCACATGTACCCCAATGTTCATAGTCAACAATAGCCAAAACATGGAAAGAGCCTAAATGTCCATCACCTGATGACTGGATCAAGAAGATGTGGTATATATATGTATATATATACACACAATGGAGTATTACATGGCAGTGAGAAAGAATGAAATATGGACATTTGTAGGAAAGTGGATGGACCTTGAGGGTGTCATGCTAAGTGAAATAAGTCAGACAGAGAAAGACAGATACCATATGTTTGCACTCATTGGTTATTGCTTGGGATGAGGCCGAGGAAGCAATACATTTTTAAAAGGTGGGGGGTAGTTGATTGTTAAAATATTTTAAATAAGTAATAATACAGACAGAACCCAGATACAACATTAAGAATTGCTCAAATGGTGTGTGAATAAGAAGTTTGGGAAATATCACTTCCTGCCACTGAACCCTCACAGAATTCTGTGAGGTGGGCATTAATATACATTACAGTCAGGAAATGGACGCAGAGAAATCTAGAACATTCTCCTGCTCCTCAGGACAGGAAGGACAGACTCCCTGGCTCCACAGCCCTGCACTGACATTAAGAATGCCAGTGATCATCAAAAACTCTAATTCATGTAGGATTTTCCCAAATGCTAACCAATGTGATTAACTTTCTGTCCCTCAGAACAATCTGGAGGCGTCACGCTGAAGACCACAAAAGAAGTAGCAACTTGCTTCTCCCCCACAGGAATCAATAGATCAATGTTAGTAGCATTTACTCTGCCCGTGCCTTTGCATTCCCCAAACCTGAGGGCAGTCACTTCAAAATTCAGGAAAACCTCTCCTGCATGGAGACATTTTCCACCATAGGAAAAATCAGTGAGAAGAGGAACTAAATATGGACAGAGAAAACTGCTGAGCTGGCTCCTACCTTGAAAGTCATTAACCAAGTTGGATTAAGAAACTCTTCCAAAGCCACATCTGCCTATTAAAGGTTTAAGGGCCATATGCCAAAGTGAAAATTAAATAAAGCAACAAAACGACTGTGCCCAAATGAATTTGGTTTTATTTTTACTACACAGAGTGAAGCTCTGCACTATAAAGCAACCACAGAGAGATCTTGCCAAGTTGTGGCGGTTTCCCAGAATGCATTATAAACTCAGGAGTCTCCACCATCTCCACTAATGATGCTTGCTACTGGGTCACAAAACAACTTCTGTTGTGACTGTTAGGGAAAAGCCCATTTGGTGAAAATTTCATCACAGAATGTGAAATCTGCACCATCAATTTCAGGATAGTCTGTTAGACATGGCTTAAAATTCTGCAACAATAAAGGTTTGAAAATGCCTTGTAAGCGAAAAGCTTTATTCCTGTTCTAACCGTCTCTTTTCCTTCCAATGTTACTTAGTATTTCAAACCACAAAAAAAGTCTTGGCTCTACATTTGGTAAAGGACAAAAGATATATAGCTCCACAGAATTAGATCCTATACTCAACATGCTGCTGTGATTGCAAAGAACCTTTCCTGGGTTGTTCATTGTGGAAGGCAGCATCGAAAAACCTTTGCCCTAGATAAGTGTTAATATTGCCACTTGTTGAAATTTAAATTATTTTAAAATTATTTTCTTTTTATTCTGGCAATGATTTTTTATAATTTTTTAATCTTTATTTTTGAGAGAGAGAGGGAGGGAGAGAAAGCAAGCAGGAAAGGAACAGAGAGAGAGAGGGAGACACAGAACCTGATGCAGGCTCCAGGCTCTGAGCTGTCAGCACAGAGCCTGACGTGGGGCTCCAACTGATGAACCACGAGATCATGACCTGAGCCGAAGTTGAACACTTAACCTACTGAGCCACCCAGGTGCCCCCTTAAAATTATTTTCTAAGTATAAATACAACTTTTGGTATCTTCACCAATTTTGGCAGATGATAAATCTGAATTGTGGAATATTTGTTTTGCCCTGCTTTGCTTCTTTCATCTCTTTTTTTCTTTCAAGTATATGCAGTAATTCAAACCAGACCAAAACTGGTCCTAACAATCTGTTTCAGTGAATAAGAATAATAAAAATGATTTCTAATAAGTACAACAAATGTGCTTATTTTGAAGTGCCAAAACTGGTTTGTTCACCAGATTATAAAGACATTTTTTAAGCAAATTATCCTTCCTAGTCCTTGTTTCATAATCAGTAGAAAAACCAAATTGGTAGACAATTGCATAAAAACAAGTTTCCAATATAAACATTTAGAAAAACTGGATGAAATATAATAAGTTCATTTCCCAATACATAGAATAACTTGATAAAACAGTAGGGATGAATTTCAGGTGCTAAAAACTCAAGAGAGTTCTGAACACCAAGGTGTGTGTGTGTGTGTGTGTGTGTGTGTGTGTGTGTGTGTGAAAGAGAGAGAGAGAGAGAAAGAGAGAGAGAGAGGGAGAGGGAGAGGGAGAGGGAGAGAAATAATACTGGAGGTACTCAGGGAGATAGAATCAGTATTCTTAATCCAGGGACTTGGGTTTTTATGTTCATTTAGGGGTTGAAAAGCAGTGGCATTGGAATCATGCTACTTGAGATCCCAGCAAGAAGTTATAATACTTGAATGACTGGCCACTTCATGAGTTGATGGCTTTGGAATAGGGGGGATATTATCAAATTCCTATTGAGGGACCTACTCACAGCTCAAGCCATACAGACTAGTGGATAAAGCCGACCTTGCTAAAACTTCTTTTGCAACCAAAGCTAACATAATGCATGGAAAAAAATATATACCTGAGCAAGAGTCAGGAGACATGACAGACAAGATTGATCCCATAGAATTTTATGTAATAGAACAATAACTCAGATTCTAGGTAGGCTGGAGTCATTTGTGGCAGGCCAATATTTTTTTACAAGAATAATAAGAAAAGCTGGAGAATAGCAAGAATGATATGTTTGGAGATAGAACTGCAGGACTTCACATCAATGAAATCCAAGAATGTCTGGATTTTGGAGATGGTAGAACCATGGGAGAATGAGCGGACTTTTTGCAGTTGCTTTTTCCCTGGCCCAGTTGCTAATTTGGGGAACCAGATGAAAAGCTAAGAATTAAGATTTTGACCTAGAGCAGAGGTGAATGAGAGGTAGACTGAGCTCCATGAAAATCGCAACCCAATATTGAATCAACATAGTTTCCAATGGAATTAATGTGCTCCATCTGATTTGTGGAGGAAGGAATAAATTCTGATGGAAGAATATAACATCATCTGGATCTCTACAAGTTAATTTAGTATCAGGCATTCCGTCAGAAATAACTTGACTTTCCCAGCTGTTAGAGGCTGGCCCACATTCCTTGGTTTGTGCCCTTAACTCCACCTTCAAGACCAGCAATGACGTGTCTCTAACATTTGCTTCTATCTTCACATCTCCTTCTCTGACTCTTCTTCCTCCTTCTTCCATCTTTGAAAAACCTTTGTTATTTTATTGGGCCCAATCAGATAATCCAGGACAATCTCTATCCTAAAGCCCTTAATTAATCACATCTACAAAGTCTCTTTTGCAATGTAAGGTTATATGTATATGATCCTGGGATTATGACATGGACATTGTTAGGGGATCATTTGTCTGCTTGCCACAAGAATAAAATAAAAAAAATTAAAACAACAATGAGATGTATGATACAATAGATTGAAAATATATACACTTGCCTGTTAGCAGCAAATACTGGTAAAAATGTAATGCAAAGGGAACTTTTACACACAACTGGTGAACATATAGAATTTTATAGTCATTTTAGAAACTATTTTGACAGTATCATTTCTTGGTGCCTATCCTAGAGAAATTATTACATGGGCACAATGATACAGGTTCAAAATTATTTATTGCAGCTCTGTTAGTAATAATGGAAAGGGAAATAATCTGTTTTTTAGTGGGAGAAGGAAGTAGCTACAGCTTATTTGTGCAGTGAAATCCTATACCTTAGATATAACCAAGGAAATGTATATTAATATGTTAACATAATATAGCATAAATTATTAAGTAATATAAATGTAAATACACATATAAATCTCAGAAAGAAAATATAGGGTAAATTTATGGAAAATCATGGTAGTGAAAAAAATGGAACCAGAACCCAGCAATAGACTTACACTTTTCAAAGAACATATCCATTTTCCAGTACATGTAATAGTAGTATATTGTATATGGATACCTATCTATAAGAAATAATACCCCCAATTTCATATTAGAGTTGTCTCAACAGCAGAAATAGGCTAAAAAATAACAAAGGGAATTCGATGTATATGTATTATTAATTTTTAAAAATTCTGGAATAATTAATGAAAAATTAACCTCTATTTCATCTTCCAAGAAGTATAAGTAGTTTATTATTTTTCCAGTGTTCTTTATATTTGCATTTTAAAAATAATGATAACGGCATGTTATTGGTACTCTGTACTAATGGTAACTTTCATTTTATTCAACTTCCAAATTATACAACCCTAACATTAAAGGAATCAAATTTAAGTAGGGATTGATATAAGAAGCCCAATCATATGGATATTCTGAATAGGACATAAAATTTAGCTTAACAATACAAGTGATTAGGAAACAGTGCTAAGAAAATAAATTACCAAATCTGACTGTGTGTCACAATGCTAGATGTTTTTTATTCGAAATACCACTCAAGGTTTATAAAACTTCTGTAGGAATTTATCCAAGAATAGGGGTACAAAACCGTTATTATCAGGGCACTTGGGTGGCTCAGTCAGATAAGCTCCAACTTTGGGTCAGGTCATGATCTTGCCGTTCATGAGTTCAAGCCCCCCCTCGGGCTCTGTGCTGACAGCTCAGAACCTGGGGCCTGCTTCAGATTCTGTGTCTCCCTCACTCTGCCCTTTCCCCGTTTGTGCTCTGTCTCTCTCTGTCTCAAAAATAAATATTAAACAAATTTTAAAAAACATGTTATCTCTACTATTGGGGCGCCTGGGTGTCTCAGTCGGCTAAGCATCTGGCTTCGGCTCAGGTCATGATCTCGCAGTTCGTGGTTTTGGGCCCCGTGTCGGGCTCTTGTGCTGACAGCTCAGAGCCTGGAACCTGTCTTCAGATCCTGTGTCTCCCTCTCTCTCTGACCCTACCCTGCTCGCGCTGTCTCTGTCTTTCAATAAACAATAAATAAATAAATAATAAAATAAATAAAAAAACATGTTGTCTAACAATATTTTTTAGGGGGAGAAAGCAAAAGGAGAGAGAGAATCTCAAGCATGCTCCATGCTTGGCACAAAGCCTAATGTGGGACTTGATTCTACGACCCTGGGATCATGACCTGAGCCAAAATTGAGAGTC